>NC_092720.1:224906230-225506230 GCF_047496885.1 Scyliorhinus torazame
AGAGAAACCCCAAAATAATCACCCCGAGAGAGAGAGAGAGAAACCCCAAATAATCACCCCGAGAGAGAGAGAGAGAAACCCCAAATAATCGCCCCGGGAGAGAGAGAGAGAAACCCCAAATAATCACCCCGAGAGAGAGAGAGAGAGAGAGAGAGAAACCCCAAATAATCACCCCGAGAGAGAGTGAGAGAGAGAGAGAGAAACCCCAAATAATCACCCCGAGAGAGAGAGAGAGAAACCCCAAATAATCACCCCGAGAGAGAGAGAGAGAGAGAAACCCCAAATAATCACCCCGAGAGAGAGAGAGAGAGAGAAACCCCAAATAATCACCCCGAGAGAGAGAGAGAGAGAGAGAGAAACCCCAAATAATCACCCCGAGAGAGAGAGAGAGAGAAACCCCAAATAATCACCCCGAGAGAGAGAGAGAGAGAGAGAGAGAAACCCCAAATAATCACCCCGAGAGAGAGAGAGAGAAACCCCAAATAATCACCCCGAGAGAGAGAGAGAGAGAAACCCCAAATAATCACCCCGAGAGAGACAGAGAGAGAGAGAAACCCCAAATAATCACCCCGAGAGAGAGAGAAACCCCAAATAATCACCCCGAGAGAGAGAGAAACCCCAAATAATCACCCCGAGAGAGAGAGAGAGAGAAACCCCAAATAATCGCCCCGAGAGAGAGAGAGAGAAACCCCAAATAATCACCCCGAGAGAGAGAGAGAGAGAGAGAGAAACCCCAAATAATCACCCCGAGAGAGAGAGAGAGAGAGAGAAACCCCAAATAATCACCCCGAGAGAGAGAGAAACCCCAAATAATCACCCCGAGAGAGAGAGAGAGAGAAACCCCAAATAATCGCCCCGAGAGAGAGAGAGAGAGAGAGAAACCCCAAATAATCACCCCGAGAGAGAGAGAGAGAGAAACCCCAAATAATCACCCCGAGAGAGAGAGAGAAACCCCAAATAATCACCCCGAGAGAGAGAGAGAGAGAGAGAGAAACCCCAAATAATCACCCCGAGAGAGAGAGAGAAACCCCAAATAATCACCCCGAGAGAGAGAGAGAGAGAAACCCCAAATAATCACCCCGAGAGAGAGAGAGAGAGAGAGAAACCCCAAATAATCACCCCGAGAGAGAGAGAAACCCCAAATAATCACCCCGAGAGAGAGAGAAACCCCAAATAATCACCCCGAGAGAGAGAGAGAAACCCCAAATAATCACCCCGAGAGAGAGAGAGAGAGAGAGAAACCCCAAATAATCACCCCGAGAGAGAGAGAGAGAGAGAAACCCCAAATAATCACCCCGAGAGAGAGAGAGAGAGAGAGAAACCCCAAATAATCACCCCGAGAGAGAGAGAGAGAGAGAGAAACCCCAAATAATCACCCCGAGAGAGAGAGAGAGAAACCCCAAATAATCACCCCGAGAGAGAGAGAGAGAGAAACCCCAAATAATCACCCCGAGAGAGAGAGAGAGAGAAACCCCAAATAATCACCCCGAGAGAGAGAGAGAGAGAATCCCCAAATAATCACCCCGAGAGAGAGAGAGAGAGAGAAACCCCAAATAATCACCCCGAGAGAGAGAGAGAGAAACCCCAAATAATCACCCCGAGAGAGAGAGAGAGAGAGAGAGAGAGAAACCCCAAATAATCACCCCGAGAGAGAGAGAGAGAGAAACCCCAAATAATCACCCCGAGAGAGAGAGAGAGAGAGAGAAACCCCAAATAATCACCCCGAGAGAGAGAGAGAGAGAAACCCCAAAATAATCACCCTTCATTTATTTTCAGGGGCTGACATGTCACGAGTGGAGGATTAGAGGAATATTGGCTTTTAAATATTGGGACAATTTAAGGGTTCGGAGCCTCGGCAGCCTTGGGTATATTGTGCCTGTGATTCCAGTGGTCATATTTTTATATAAATTGTGTTTTGTAAAGGCCTGGGAGCTTATCAGGTACAATTGACCAATGTGGTTTATCCAGTCCGCTCCAACACACTGGTTTGGGGAATGTTCCTGGCGAGTTAATGGGTGGGATCATCCGTTCCCATTTCCTGTTGCCGAGCGCTCTTGACAGCAACAGGATGCTCCATCCCGGCAGCTGGCCTGTGGGGTTTCCCCATTATGGACACCCCCATTCCATCTGGAAATCTGGGTGTGAGTTTACTGCCAGCAAAACGCAGGTGCCCGCCGTCGCAGAGTCCCGCCAGTTTGTTTTTCAACTTGGCAGAGGAGATCATTGCTCGTTAGGGCCACGTGATGCAGAAAACTCCGGGAAGAGAAGCACTGAAAGTCCACAATTCTGTCAGTAGTGTTGAGGATGACTTGTCAGGCCTCAACCAAGGTCAAGATACTGAATGATGCGTGATGTTTTATGTTTGAGACTGTGCAGAAAAGATAGATTTGTTACAGAATGGGGCTTTACGATTTTATAAACAAAAATCAAGCTTCACAATTCCATGTGGAACAGCTGAATAATGTGGAGCAGCTGAATAGACTCGGACTGTTTTCATTAGAATGACGGGGGTTGAGGGGCGACCTGATAGAGGTCCACAAGATTATGAGGGGCATGGATAGAGTGGATGGGCAGGCACTCTTTCCCAGGGTGGAGGGGTCAGTCACCAGGGGGCATCGGTTAAAGGTACGTGGGGCAAAGTTTAGAGGAGATGTGCGAGGCAGGTTTTTTACACAGAGGGTGGTGAGTGTCTGGAACACGTTGCCAGGGGAGGTTGTGGAGCAGATACATTAACGGCGTTCAAAAGGCACCTTGACAAGGACATCCTTCCTTTTTGTTGGTATAAACCTTTGCTGAGCGCTGTGAAAAATCACTTGGAAGGTTCTCCACTGTTCCTCAACTGTTTCACCATAAAGTATTTGCTCCCAGTCTACCTTAGCTAGTTCTTCTCTCATCCCATTGTAATCTCCTTTGTTGAAGCACAAAACACTAGTGCTTGATTTTACCTTCTCACCCTCCATCTGTATTTTAAATTCCACCATATTGTGATCGCTCCTTCCGAGAGGATCCCTAACTATGAGATCCTGAATCAATCCTGTCTCATTACACAGGACCAGATCTAGGACCGCTTGTTCCCTCGTAGGTTCCATTACATACTGTTCTAGGAAACTATCGCGGATACATTCTATAAACTCCTCCTCAAGGCTGCCTTGACCGACCTGGTTAAACCAATCAACATGTAGATTAAAATCCCCCATGATAACTGCTGTACCATTTCTACATGCATCTGTTATTTCTTTGTTTATTGCCTGCCCCACCATAATGTTACTATTTGGTGGCCTATAGACTACTCCTATCAGTGACTTTTTCGCCTTACTATTCCTGATTTCCACCCAAATGGATTCAACCTTATCCTCCATAGCACCGATGTCATCCCTTACTGTTGCCCGGATGTCATCCTTAAATAACAGAACTACACCACCTCCCTTACCATCCACTCTGTCCTTCCGAATAGTTTGATACCCTCGGGGATGGAACTGGAAATCTCTTTTGTAACGGAGGTATTACTGTGTCATGGAGTTTTGAGATCCAAATTTCATTTCTTGACGTTTAACAGAGAAATCAGTCGCAGTGATGAAGGGGTAATTGTAATCGGTTCGTTTTAAGTTTGAAGATAAAAGGATTATAAGTTTTGTTTTAAAAATACCAAGCAACATTTCATAACTCCTGGAGTGAATTATCCTTTCCACACAGATTTCAAATGAACTATTGGGGTTTTGGGAAAGCATCCCACCACTGGGAGTCTGGAATGGGACCGTAATGTACGGGAAAGATCCATATTGTGTCTCTCCGAGCTGTGTGTGTATAATCCACATTGTGTGTCTCTGAGCTGTGTGTGAATGATCCATATTGTGTCTCTCTGAGCTGTGTGTGAATGATCCACATTGTGTCTCTGAGCTGTGTGTGAATGATCCACATTGTGTCTCTCTGAGCTGTGTGTGAATGATCCACATTGTGTCTCTCTGAGCTGTGTGTGAATGATCCACATTGTGTCTCTGAGCTGTGTGTGAATGATCCACATTGTGTCTCTCTGAGTTGTGTGTGAATGATCCACATTGTGTCTCTCTGAGCTGTGTGAATGATCCACATTGTGTGTCTCTGAGCTGTGTGTGAATGATCCACATTGTGTGTCTCTGAGCTGTGTGTGAATGATCCACATTGTGTGTCTCTGAGCTGTGTGTGAATGATCCACATTGTGTCTCTCTGAGCTGTGTGTGAATGATCCACATTGTGTGTCTCTGAGCTGTGTGTGAATGATCCACATTGTGTCTCTCTGAGCTGTGTGTGAATGATCCACATTCTGTCTCTCTGAGCTGTGTGTGAATGTTCCACATTGTGTCTCTCTGAGCTGTGTGTGAATGATCCACATTGTGTGTCTCTCTGAGCTGTGTGTGAATGATCCACATTGTGTGTCTCTGAGCTGTGTGTGAATGATCCACATTGTGTGTGTCTCTGAGCTGTGTGTGAATGATCCACATTGTGTGTCTCTCTGAGCTGTGTGTGAATGATCCACATTGTGTGTCTCTCTGAGCTGTGTGTGAATGATCCACATTGTGTGTCTCTCTGAGCTGTGTGTGAATGATCCACATTGTGTGTCTCTCTGAGCTGTGTGAATGATCCACATTGTGTCTCTGAGCTGTGTGTGAATGATCCACATTGTGTATCTCTGAGCTGTGTGTGAATGATCCACATTGTGTCTCTCTGAGCTGTGTGTGAATGATCCACATTGTGTGTTTCTGAGCTGTGTGTGAATGATCCACATTGTGTCTCTCTGAGCTGTGTGTGAATGATCCACATTGTGTGGCTCTCTGAGCTGTGTGTGAATGATCCACATTGTGTGTTTCTCTGAGCTGTGTTTGAATGATCCACATTCTGTCTCTCTGAGCTGTGTGCGAATGATCCACATTGTGTCTCACTGAGCTGTGTGTGAATGATCCACATTGTGTGTCTCTGAGCTGTGTGTGAATGATCCACATTGTGTGTTTCTCTGAGCTGTGTTTGAATGATCCACATTCTGTCTCTCTGAGCTGTGTGTGAATGATTTACATTGTGTCTCTCTGAGCTGTGTGTGAATCATCCACATTGTGTGTCTCTGAGCTGTGTGTGAATGATCCACATTGTGTCTCTCTGAGCTGTGTGTGAATCATCCACATTGTGTGTCTCTGAGCTGTGTGTGAATGATCCACATTGTGTGTCTCTGAGCTGTGTGTGAATGATCCACATTGTGTGTGTCTGAGCTGTGTGTGAATCATCCACATTGTGTCTCTCTGAGCTGTGTGTGAATGATCCACATTGTGTCTCTGAGCTGTGTGTGAATGATCCACATTGTGTCTCTCTGAGCTGTGTGTGAATGATCCACATTGTGTGTCTCTGAGCTGTGTGTGAATGATCCACATTGTGTGTCTCTGAGCTGTGTGTGAATGATCCACATTGTGTCTCTGAGCTGTGTGTGAATGATCCACATTGTGTCTCTGAGCTGTGTGTGAATGATTTACATTGTGTCTCTCTGAGCTGTGTGTGAATCATCCACATTGTGTGTCTCTGAGCTGTGTGTGAATGATCCACATTGTGTCTCTCTGAGCTGTGTGTGAATCATCCACATTGTGTGTCTCTGAGCTGTGTGTGAATGATCCACATTGTGTGTCTCTCTGAGCTGTGTGTGAATGATCCACATTGTGTGTCTCTGAGCTGTGTGTGAATGATCCACATTGTGTCTCTGAGCTGTGTGTGAATGATTTACATTGTGTCTCTCTGAGCTGTGTGTGAATCATCCACATTGTGTGTCTCTGAGCTGTGTGTGAATGATCCACATTGTGTCTCTCTGAGCTGTGTGTGAATCATCCACATTGTGTGTCTCTGAGCTGTGTGTGAATGATCCACATTGTGTGTCTCTGAGCTGTGTGTGAATGATCCACATTGTGTGTGTCTGAGCTGTGTGTGAATCATCCACATTGTGTCTCTCTGAGCTGTGTGTGAATGATCCACATTGTGTGTCTCTGAGCTGTGTGTGAATGATCCACATTGTGTCTCTGAGCTGTGTGTGAATGATCCACATTGTGTGTCTCTGAGCTGTGTGTGAATGATCCACATTGTGTCTCTCTGAGCTGTGTGTGAATGATCCACATTGTGTGTCTCTGAGCTGTGTGTGAATGATCCACATTGTGTGTGTCTCTGAGCTGTGTGTGAATGATCCACATTGTGTGTCTCTCTGAGCTGTGTGAATGATCCACATTGTGTCTCTGAGCTGTGTGTGAATGATCCACATTGTGTATCTCTGAGCTGTGTGTGAATGATCCACATTGTGTCTCTGAGCTGTGTGTGAATGATCCACATTGTGTCTCTCTGAGCTGTGTGTGAATGATCCACATTGTGTGTCTCTCTGAGCTGTGTGTGAATGATCCACATTGTGTGTCTCTGAGCTGTATGTGAATGATCCACATTGTGTGTCTCTGAGCTGTGTGTGAATGATCCACATTGTGTCTCTGAGCTGTGTGTGAATGATCCACATTGTGTCTCTCTGAGCTGTGTGTGAATGATCCACATTGTGTCTCTGAGCTGTGTGTGAATGATCCACATTGTGTCTCTCTGAGCTGTGTGTGAATGATCCACATTGTGTGTCTCTGAGCTGTGTGTGAATGATCCACATTGTGTGTCTCTGAGCTGTGTGTGAATGATCCACATTGTGTCTCTGAGCTGTGTGTGAATGATCCACATTGTGTCTCTGAGCTGTGTGTGAATGATCCACATTGTGTGTCTCTGAGCTGTGTGTGAATGATCCACATTGTGTGTCTCTCTGAGCTGTGTGTGAATGATCCACATTGTGTCTCTGAGCTGTGTGTGAATGATCCACATTGTGTGTCTCTGAGCTGTGTGTGAATGATCCACATTGTGTGTCTCTCTGAGCTGTGTGTGAATGATCCACATTGTGTCTCTCTGAGCTGTGTGTGAATGATGCATATTGTGTCTCTCTGAGCTGTGTGTGAATGATCCACATTGTGTGTCTCTGAGCTGTGTGTGAATGATCCACATTGTGTGTCTCTGAGCTGTGTGTGAATGATCCACATTGTGTGTCTCTGAGCTGTGTGTGAATGATCCACATTGTGTGTCTCTCTGAGCTGTGTGTGAATGATCCACATTGTGTCTCTGAGCTGTGTGTGAATGATCCACATTGTGTGTCTCTGAGCTGTGTGTGAATGATCCACATTGTGTCTCTCTGAGCTGTGTGTGAATGATCCACATTGTGTATCTCTGAGCTGTGTGTGAATGATCCACATTGTGTCTCGCTGAGCTGTGTGTGAATGATCCACATTGTGTCTCTCTGAGCTGTGTGTGAATGATCCACATTGTGTATCTCTGAGCTGTGTGTGAATGATCCACATTGTGTCTCTCTGAGCTGTGTGTGAATGATCCACATTGTGTGTCTCTCTGAGCTGTGTGTGAATGATCCACATTGTGTGTCTCTGAGCTGTATGTGAATGATCCACATTGTGTGTCTCTGAGCTGTGTGTGAATGATCCACATTGTGTGTCTCTCTGAGCTGTGTGTGAATGATCCACATTGTGTGTCTCTCTGAGCTGTGTGTGAATGATCCACATTGTGTCTCTCTGAGCTGTGTGTGAATGATCCACATTGTGTGTCTCTCTGAGCTGTGTGTGAATGATCCACATTGTGTCTCTCTGAGCTGTGTGTGAATGATCCACATTGTGTGTCTCTCTGAGCTGTGTGTGAATGATCCACATTGTGTGTCTCTGAGCTGTATGTGAATGATCCACATTGTGTGTCTCTCTGAGCTGTGTGTGAATGATCCACATTGTGTCTCTCTGAGCTGTGTGTGAATGATCCACATTGTGTCTCTCTGAGCTGTGTGTGAATGATCCACATTGTGTCTCTGAGCTGTGTGTGAATGATCCACATTGTGTCTCTCTGAGCTGTGTGTGAATGATCCACATTGTGTCTCTGAGCTGTGTGTGAATGATCCACATTGTGTCTCTGAGCTGTGTGTGAATGATCCACATTGTGTGTCTCTGAGCTGTGTGTGAATGATCCACATTGTGTGTCTCTCTGAGCTGTGTGTGAATGATCCACATTGTGTGTCTCTGAGCTGTGTGTGAATGATCCACATTGTGTGTCTCTGAGCTGTTTGTGAATGATCCACATTGTGTCTCTCTGAGCTGTGTGTGAATGATCCACATTGTGTGTCTCTCTGAGCTGTGTGTGAATGATCCACACTGTGTGTCTCTCTGAGCTGTGTGTGAGTGATCCACATTGTGTCTCTGAGCTGTGTGTGAATGATCCACATTGTGTCTCTGAGCTGTGTGTGAATGATCCACATTGTGTGTCTCTGAGCTGTGTGTTAATGATCCACATTGTGTCTCTGAGCTGTGTGTGAATGATCGACATTGTGTCTCTCTGAGCTGTGTGTGAATGATCCACATTGTGTGTCTCTGAGCTGTGTGTGAATGATCCACATTGTGTCTCTGAGCTGTGTGTGAATGATCCACATTGTGTGTCTCTCTGAGCTGTGTGTGAATGATCCACATTGTGTGTCTCTGAGCTGTATGTGAATGATCCACATTGTGTGTCTCTGAGCTGTGTGTGAATGATCCACATTGTGTGTCTCTCTGAGCTGTATGTGAATGATCCACATTGTGTGTCTCTGAGCTGTGTGTGAATGATCCACATTGTGTCTCTGAGCTGTGTGTGAATGATCCACATTGTGTCTCTCTGAGCTGTGTGTGAATGATCCACATTGTGTCTCTGAGCTGTGTGTGAATGATCCACATTGTGTGTCTCTGAGCTGTGTGTGAATGATCCACATTGTGTGTCTCTGAGCTGTGTGTGAATGATCCACATTGTGTGTCTCTCTGAGCTGTGTGTGAATGATCCACATTGTGTCTCTCTGAGCTGTGTGTGGATGATCCACATTGTGTCTCTCTGAGCTGTGTGTGAATGATCCACATTGTGTGTCTCTCTGAGCTGTGTGTGAATGATCCACATTGTGTGTCTCTGAGCTGTGTGTGAATGATCCACATTGTGTCTCTGAGCTGTGTGTGAATGATCCACATTGTGTGTCTCTGAGCTGTGTGTGAATGATCCACATTGTGTGTCTCTCTGAGCTGTGTGTGAATGATCCACATTGTGTCTCTCTGAGCTGTGTGTGAATGATCCACATTGTGTCTCAGAGCTGTGTGTGAATGATCCACATTGTGTCTCTCTGAGCTGTGTGTGAATGATCCACATTGTGTCTCTGAGCTGTGTGTGAATGATCCACATTGTGTCTCTCTGAGCTGTGTGTGAATGATCCACATTGTGTGTCTCTGAGCTGTGTGTGAATGATCCACATTGTGTGTGTCTCTGAGCTGTGTGTGAATGATCCACATTGTGTGTCTCTGAGCTGTGTGTTAATGATCCACATTATTTTTGTCTCTAGGTGCCGGTGATTACGGCAGGCTCTCGCTCTCTCGGTATGGGTCAGTTGCGAGTCAGCTCGAGCAGAACTTTGATAAGAGAATAAAATGATTGGGACTCTGAGGTGTCGTCTCTGACAGCATATCGCTCCTCCACCCGCCCCCTCTTCCTCAAGATTACTGATGATGTGATCTTTCATCTTCTCCTGATGTCTGGAGTGAAATGAAGATTTATTTTTTCCTCGTGTTTCTCACAACACAGAATCTCCTGAGTCAGTCACTAGGTAAAACTCGTTTATCTTTGTGAATATAAGGCTGCTATTGCTGTATTATTCGAGGAGGGTCTTTGGTTAAAAACACCTGGAATATAAACCAAGTTGTGAGGTTTGGTGACAGTTCCAGTTGCCTCTATCGAGGGATGAAGGTAGGTGACTGTCGATCTCGAAACAATGTGCTGTGACCCCTTGTTGCTCCTGTCCTGGGAGTGTTAGATGGGAACGGTGTTGAGGGAGCTTTGGGGTTTTGGAGTTCTGTACAGGAGATTGGCGCAGGGAGTTCAGATCCATCCTGGAGTGTCCCCCCACAGACACAGGGTTGTAGTGGGGTAACCTAATGGCCCACTGACCCTGGGAACTGGCTTTTAATTCAGTTCAGGCAGATGCGATAAGCTGGATAAGTCCCCAGGGCCTGATGGGATCTACCCCAGAATACTGAAGGAGGCTGGAGAGGATATTGATGAGGCCTTGACAGAAATCTTTGGATCCTCGCTGTCTTCAGGTGATGTCCCGGAGGACTGGAGAATAGCCAATGTTGTTCCTCTGTTTAAGAAGGGTAGCAAGGATAATCCAGGGAACTACAGGCCAGTGAGCCTTACGTCAGTGGTAGGGAAATTACTGGAGAGAATTCTTCGAGACAGGATCTACTCCCATTTGGAAGTAAGTGGATGTATTAGCGAGAGGCAGCACGGTTTTGTTAAGGGGAGATCGTGTCTCACTAACTTGATAGAGTTTTTGGAGGAGGTCACAAAGACGATTGGTGCAGGTAGGGCTGTGGATGTTGTCTATCTGGACTTCAGTAAGGTTTTTGACAAGGTCCCTCATGGTAGACTAGTACAAAAGGTGAAGTCACACGGGATCAGGGGTGAGATGGCAAGATGGATACAGAACTGGCTCGGTCATAGAAGGCAGAGAGTAGGGTGCTTTTCTGATTGGAGGGCTGTAACTAGTGGTGTTAGAACATAGAAAATACAGCACACAACAGGCCCTTCGGCCCACGATGTTGTGCCGAAACTTTGTCCTAGATTAATCATAGATTATCATTGAATTTACATTGCAGAAGGAGGCCATTCGGCCCATTAAGTCTGCAAATGCTCTTGGAAAGAGCACCCTACCCAAAGTCAACACCTTCACCGAACACTAAGGGCAATTTTGGACACTAAGGGCAATTTATCACGGCCAATCCACCTAACCTGCACATCTTTGGACTGTGGGAGGAAACCGGAGCACCCGGAGGAAACCCACGCAGACACGGGGAGGATGTGCAGACTCCGCACAGACAATGACCCAAGCCGGAATCGAACCTGGGACCCTGGAGCTGTGAAGCAATTGTGCTATCCACAATGCTACCGTGCTGCCCTTAAGAACAAATAAATCTACACTATATCATTTTACCATAATCCATGTACCTATCCAATAGCTGCTTGAAGGTCCCTAATGTTTCCGACTCAACTACTTCCACAGGCAGTGCATTCCATGCCCCCACTACTCTCTGGGTAAAGAACCTACCTCTGACATCCCCCTATATCTTCCACCATTCACCTTAAATTTATGTCCCCTTGTAATGGTTTGTTCCACCCGGGGAAAAAGTCTCTGACTGTCTACTCTATCTATTCCCCTGGTCATCTTATAAACCTCTATCAAGTCGCCCCTCATCCTTCTCCGCTCTAATGAGAAAAGGCCTAGCACCCTCAACCTTTCCTCATAAGACCTACTCTCCATTCCAGGCAACATCCTGGTAAATCTTCTTTGCACCTTTTCCAAAGCTTCCACATCCTTCCTAAAATGAGGTGACCAGAACTGTACACAGTACTCCAAATGTGGCCTTACCAAAGTTTTGTACAGCTGCAACATCACCTCACGGCTTTTAAATTCAATCCCTCTGTTAATGAACGCTAGCACACCATAGGCCTTCTTCACAGCTCTATCCACTTGAGTGGCAACTATCAAAGATGTATGAACATAGACCCCAAGATCTCTCTGCTCCTCCACATTGCCAAGAACTCTACCGTTAACCCTGTATTCCGCATTCATATTTGTCCTTCCAAAATGGACAACCTCACACTTTTCAGGGTTAAACTCCATCTGCCACTTCTCAGCCCAGCTCTGCATCCTATCTATGTCTCTTTGCCGCCGACAACAGCCCTCCTCACAACTCCACCAATCTTCGTATCGTCTGCAAATTTACTGACCCACCCTTCAACTCCCTCATCCATTAATGAAAATCACAAACAGCAGAGGACCCAGAACTGATCCCTGCGGTACGCCACTGGTAACTGGGATCCAGGCTGAATATTTGCCATCCACCACCACTCTCTGACTTCTATCGGTTAGCCAGTTCGTTATCCAACTGGCCAAATTTCCCACTATCCCATGCCTCCTTACTTTCTGCAGAAGCCTACCATGGGGAACCTTATCAAATGCCTTACTAAAATCCATGTACACTACATCCACTGCTTTACCTTCATCCACATGCTTGGTCACCTCCTCAAAGAATTCAATAAGACTTGTAAGGCAAGACCTACCCCTCACAAATCTGTGCTGACTATCCCTAATCAAGCAGTGTCTTTCCAGATGCTCAGAAATCCTATCCTTCAGTACCCTTTCCATTACTTTGCCTGCCACCGAAGTAAGACTAACTGGCCTGTAATTCCCAGGGATATCCCTAGTCCCTTTTTTGAACAGGGGCACGTCATTCGCCACTCTCCAATCCCCTGGTACCACCCCTGTTGACAGTGAGGACGAAAAGATCATTGCCAACGGCTCTGCAATTTCATCTCTTGCTTCCCATAGAATCCTTGGATATATCCCGTCAGGCCCGGGGGACTTGTCTATCCTCAAGTTTTTCAAAATGCCCAACACATCTTCCTTCCTAACAAGTCTTTGCAGGACCAGGCCAGTCGATTTCAGCGGGAGCGGAGCAGGTTAGTCAATTTCAGCGGGAGCAGTGCGGAAGTGATTTCTGGGAGGTAAGTCTCTCCTTTAAAAACACTTGTCTTTGCAGGAGCAGGCCAGTCGATTTCAGTGGGAGCGGTGCGTTTCTGGGAGACCTTCACAGGAGCAGGCTAGTCAATTTCAGCGGTCAATTTCACTTACCTGGTCCCGTTTTCGGTCCCTCTTTGATGTTTTTTTTAAAATTTTAGTGTTTAAGTCGGGAACAGGAAGTCGACCCGCGGACTTCTGGGAAGACCCTCACCAATAAATTCTGGTGGAGAGGAAACCCGAGACACTACACGTGTAGTGTCTCCCACCCGCCCTCCTCCTCTTCCTCTAACCTAATAATAAAACCCATTGGTCTGAGGTAAGTACCATATTTTTATTATATTATTATTATTTTTTATAAAAATTTAATTTATTTGTTAGCCAGATCTTGGTAGAAAGTTAGAGGGATGGCAGGGAAGGGAGTGCAATGTTCCTCCTGCAGGATGTTTGAGGTGAGGGATGCCGTTAGTGTCCCTGCTGATTTTACCTGCAGGAAGTGCTGCCATCTCCAGCTCCTCCAAGACCGAGTTAGGGAACTGGAGCTGGAATTGGAAGAACTTCGAATCATTCGGGAGGCAGAGGGGGTCATAGATAGCAGCTTCAGGGAATTAGTTACACCAAAGATTGGAGATAGATGGGTAACTGTAAGAGGGACTGGGAAAAAGCAGTCAGTGCAGGGATCCCCTGCGGTCGTTCCCCTGAGAAACAAGCATACCGCTTTGGATACTTGTGGGGGGGACGACTTACCAGGGGTAAGCCATGGGGTACGGGCCTCTGGCATGGAGTCTGTCCCTGTTGCTCAGAAGGGAAGGGGGGAGAGGAGCAGAGCATTAGTAATTGGGGACTCTATAGTCAGGGGCACAGATAGGAGATTTTGTGGGAGCGTGAGAGACTCACGTTTGGTATGTTGCCTCCCAGCTGCAAGGGTACGTGATGTCTCGGATCGTGTTTTCCGGGTCCTTAGGGGGAGGGGGAGCAGCCCCAAGTCGTGGTCCACATTGGCACCAACGACATAGGTAGGAAAGGGGACAAGGATGTCAGGCAGGCTTTCAGGGAGCTAGGATGGAAGCTCAGAACTAGAACGAACAGAGTTGTAATCTCTGGGTTGTTGCCCGTGCCACGTGATAGTGAGATGAGGAATATGGAGAGAGAGCATTTAAACACGTGGCTACAGGGATGGTGCAGGCGGGAGGGATTCAGATTTCTGGATAACTGGGGCTCTTTCTGGGGAAGGTGGGACCTCTACAGACAGGATGGTCTACATCTGAACCTGAGGGGCACAAATATCCTGGGGGGGAGATTTATTAGTGCTCTTTGGGGGGGTTTAAACTAATGCAGCAGGGGCATGGGAACCTGGATTGTAGTTTTAGGGTAAGGGAGAATGAGAGTATAGAGGTCAGGAGCACAGATTTGACGTCGCAGGAGGGGGCCAGTGTTCAGGTAGGTGGTTTGAAGTGTGTCTACTTCAATGCCAGGAGTATACGAAATAAGGTAGGGGAACTGGCAGCATGGGTTGGTACCTGGGACTTCGATGTTGTGGCCATTTCGGAGACATGGATAGAGCAGGGACAGGAATGGATGTTGCAGGTTCCGAGGTTTAGGTGTTTTAGTAAGCTCAGAGAAGGAGGCAAAAGAGGGGGAGGTGTGGCGCTGCTAGTCAAGAGCAGTATTACGGTGGCGGAGAGGATGCTAGATGGGGACTCTTCTTCCGAGGTAGTATGGGCTGAGGTTAGAAACATGAAAGGAGAGGTCACCCTGTTGGGAGTCTTCTATAGGCCTCCAAATAGTTCTAGGGATGTAGAGGAAAGGATGTCGAGGATGATCCTGGATAAGAGCGAAAGTAACAGGGTAGTTATTATGGGAGACTTTAACTTTCCAAATATTGACTGGAAAAGATATAGTTCGAGTACATTAGATGGGTCGTTTTTTGTACAGTGTGTGCAGGAGGGTTTCCTGACACAATATGTTGACAGGCCAACAAGAGGCGAGGCCACGTTGGATTTGGTTTTGGGTAATGAACCAGGCCAGGTGTTGGATTTGGAGGTAGGAGAGCACTTTGGGGACAGTGACCACAATTCGGTGACGTTTACATTAATGATGGAAAGGGATAAGTATACACCGCAGGGCAAGAGTTATAGCTGGGGGAAGGGCAATTATGATGCCATTAGACGTGACTTGGGGGGGATAGGTTGGCGAAGTAGGCTGCAAGTGTTGGGCACACTGGATAAGTGGAGCTTGTTCAAGGATCAGCTACTGCGTGTTCTTGATAAGTATGTACCGGTCAGGCAGGGAGGAAGGCGTCGAGCGAGGGAACCGTGGTTTACCAAAGAAGTGGAAACTCTTGTTAAGAGGAAGAAGGAGGCCTATGTGAAGATGAGGTGTGAAGTTTCAGTTGGGGCGATGGATAGTTACAAGGTAGCGAGGAAGGATCTAAAGAGAGGGCTAAGACGAGCAAGGAGGGGACATGAGAAGTATTTGGCAGGAAGGATCAAGGAAAACCCAAAAGCTTTCTATAGGTATGTCAGGAATAAGCGAATGACTAGGGAAAGAGTAGGACCAGTCAAGGACAGGGATGGGAAATTGTGTGTGGAGCCTGAAGAGATAGGCGAGATACTAAATGAATATTTTTCGTCAGTATTCACTCAGGAAAAAGATAATGTTGTGGAGGAGAATGCTGAGACCCAGGCTAATAGAATAGATGGCATTGAGGTACGTAGGGAAGAGGTGTTGGCAATTCTGGACAGGCTGAAAATAGATAAATCCCCGGGACCTGATGGGATTTATCCTAGGAATCTCTGGGAGGCCAAGGAAGAGATTGCTGGACCTTTGGCTTTGATTTTTATGTCATCATTGGCTACAGGAATAGTGCCAGAGGACTGGAGGATAGCAAATGTGGTCCCTTTGTTCAAAAAGGGGAGCAGAGACAACCCCGGCAACTATAGACCGGTGAGCCTCACGTCTGTAGTGGGTAAAGTCTTGGAGGGGATTATAAGAGACAAGATTTATAATCATCTAGATAGGAATAATATGATCAGGGATAGTCAGCATGGCTTTGTGAAGTGTAGGTCATGCCTCACAAACCTTATCGAGTTCTTTGAGAAGGTGACTGAACAGGTAGACGAGAGTCGAGCAGTTGATGTGGTGTATATGGATTTCAGCAAAGCGTTTGATAAGGTTCCCCACGGTAGGCTATTGCAGAAAATACGGAGGCTGGGGATTGAGGGTGATTTAGAGATGTGGATCAGAAATTGGCTAGCTGAAAGAAGACAGAGGGTGGTGGTTGATGGGAAATGTTCAGAATAGAGTTCAGTTACAAGTGGAGTACCACAAGGATCTGTTCTGGGGCCGTTGCTGTTTGTCATTTTTATCAATGACCTAGAGGAAGGCGCAGAAGGGTGGGTGAGTAAATTTGCAGACGATACTAAAGTTGGTGGTGTTGTCGATAGTGTGGAAGGATGTAGCAGGTTACAGAGGGATATAGATAAGCTGCAGAGCTGGGCTGAGAGGTGGCAAATGGAGTTTAATGTAGAGAAGTGTGAGGTGATTCACTTTGGAAGGAATAACAGGAATGCGGAATATTTGGCTAATGGTAAAGTCCTTGGAAGTGTGGATGAGCAGAGGGATCTAGGTGTCCATGTACATAGATCCCTGAAAGTTGCCACCCAGGTTGATAGGGTTGTGAAGAAAGCCTATGGAGTGTTGGCCTTTATTGGTAGAGGGATTGAGTTCCGGAGTCAGGAGGTCATGTTGCAGCTGTACAGAACTCTGGTACGGCCGCATTTGGAGTATTGCGTACAGTTCTGGTCACCGCATTATAGGAAGGACGTGGAGGCTTTGGAGCGGGTGCAGAGGAGATTTACCAGGATGTTGCCTGGTATGGAGGGAAAATCTTATGAGGAAAGGCTGATGGACTTGAGGTTGTTTTCGTTGGAGAGAAGAAGGTTAAGAGGAGACTTAATAGAGGCATACAAAATGATCAGGGGGTTAGATAGGGTGGACAGTGAGAGCCTTCTCCCGCGGATGGAAATGGCTGGCACGAGGGGACATAGCTTTAAACTGAGGGGTAATAGATATAGGACAGAGGTCAGAGGTAGGTTCTTTACGCAAAGAGTAGTGAGGCCGTGGAATGCCCTACCTGCTACAGTAGTGAACTCGCCAACATTGAGGGCATTTAAAAGTTTATTGGATAAGCATATGGATGATAATGGCATAGTGTAGGTTAGATGGCTTTTGTTTCGGTGCAACATCGTGGGCCGAAGGGCCTGTACTGCGCTGTATCGTTCTATGTTCTATTAAGTATTTCCTCAAGCTTACCAGTCTGTTTCACACTGTCCTCTCCAACAATATGGCCCCTCTCATTTGTAAATACAGAAGAAAAGTACTCGTCCTGAATATCGGCTACCTTAGTTGCTGGACTACAAATCCGGTTCCCATTCCCCTGCCAGATTAGTTTAAACCCTCCCGAAGAGTACTAGCAAACCTCCCTCCCAGGATATTGGTGCCCCTCTGGTTCAGATGCAACCCGTCCTGCTTGTACAGGTCCCACCTTCCCCAGAATGCGCTCCAATTATCCAAATACCTGAAGCCCTCCATCCTACACCATTCCTGCAGCCACGTGTTCAGCTGCACTCTCTCCCTATTCCTAGCCTCGCTATCACGTGGCACCGGCAACAAACCAGAGATGACAACTCTGTCTGTCCTGGCTTTTAACTTCCAGCCTAACTCCCTAAACTCGTTTATTACCTCCACACGCCTTTTCCTACCTATGTCGTTGGTACCAATGTGCACCACGACTTCTGGCTGCTCCCCCTCCCCCTTCAGGATCCTGAAGACACGATCCGAGACATCCCTGGCCCTGGCACCCGGGAGGCAACATACCTTCCGGGAGTCTCGCTCGCGACCACAGAATCTCCTATCTATTCCCCTAACCATTGAATCTCCTACAACTATTGCTTTTCTATTCTCCCCCCTTCCCTTCTGAGCCCCAGAGCCAGACTCCGTGCCAGAGAACTGGCCGCTAGGGCCTTCCCCCGGTAGGTCATCCCCCCCAACAGCATCCAAAACGGTATACTTGTTTTGAAGGGGAACGGCCACGAGGGATCCCTGCACTGTCTGCCTGTTTGTTTTTTTCCCCCTGACTGTAACCCAGCTACTCTTGTCCTGTACCTTGGGTGTGGTTACCTCCCTGTAACTCTTCTCAATCACCCCCTCTGCCTCCCGGATGATCCGAAGTTCATCCAGCTTCAGCTCCAGTTCCCTAACACGGTCTTTGAGGAGCTGAAGTTGGGTGCACTTCCCGCAGGTATAGTCAGCGGGGACACCGGTGGTATCCCTCACCACCCACATCCTACAGGAGGAGCATGCAACTGGCCTAGCCTCCATCCCCTCTTACCTTACAGAATATAGCTGCCCTGTGGACCAACTGGAACTTCGCCCTCCGACTCTGCTCCCAGTCAGCTGCACTCTCTGTAAACTCCTGGCTCCCTCCTCGCTCTTTGCGGAAATGTAGGAAACAAAATGAAAGGAGCACCTTACTCCCTCCTCACCTAACTCCCTCAGTCATCAAACTCTCACTATCGCACTCAAATGCACCAAATTCAACACTCAGTGCAAATTGTTCTGCAGGGATCAGTGCTGGGACCTTTGCTGTTCGTAGTGTGTATGAATTATTTGGAGGAAAATGTAACTGGTCTGATTAGTAAGTTTGCGGACGACACAAAGGTTGGTGGAATTGCGGATAGCGATGAGGACTGTCAGAGGATACAGCAGGATTTAGATTGTTTGGAGACTTGGGCAGAGAGATGGCAGATGGAGTTTAATCCGGACAAACGTGAGGTAATGCATTTTGGAAGGTCTAATGCAGGTAGGGAATATACAGTGAATGGTAGAACCCTCAAGAGTATTGAAAGCCAGAGAGATCTAGGTGTACAGGTCCACAGGTCACTGAAAGGGGCAACACAGGTGGAGAAGGTAGTCAAGAAGGCATACGGCATGCTTGCCTTCATTGGCCGGGGCATTGAGTATAAGAATTGGCAAGTCATGTTGCAGCTGTGTAGAACCTTAGTTAGGCCACACTTGGAGTATAGTGTTCAATTCTGGTCGCCACACTACCAGAAGGATGTGGAGGCTTTAGAGAGGGTGCAGAAGAGATTTACCAGAATGTTGCCTGGTATGGAGGGCATTAGTTATGAGGAGCGGTTGAATAAACTCGGTTTGTTCTCACTGGAACGACGGAGGTTGAGGGGCGACCTGATAGAGGTATACAAAATTATGAGGGGCATGGACAGAGTGGATAGTCAGAGACTTTTTCCCAGGGTAGAGGGGTCAATTACTAGGGGTCATAGGTTTAAGGTGCGAGGGGCAAGGTTTAGAGTAGATGTACGAGGCAAGTTTTTTACGCAGAGGGTAGTGGGTGCCTGGAACTCGCTGCCGGAGGAGGTGGTGGAAGCAGGGACGATAGTGACGTTTAAGGGGCATCTTGACAAATACATGAATAGGATGGGAATAGAAGGATACGGACCCAGGAAGTGTAGAAGATTGTAGTTTAGTCGGGCAGCATGGTCGGCACGGGCTTGGAGGGCCGAAGGGCCTGTTCCTGTGCTGTACATTTCTTTGCGGTTTGTTCTTTGTTCCAAGACAGAAAGAGGCGAGTGGAAAGGGGTGAAAATAATAAGGATTAAGGCAAAGCTTAAGAAGGAAAGTCATTGCTTCAGTACGTTTTCTCCCCAGTACGAGTGACGTTTACGTCTCGAATGTTGCCACATTCGAGACGGTTCCTGCTGTGACAGAGGGCTTGTTTATTCAGATGTTTCTCTCAGTTGGTGGGATGCCCTGTTTTCAGGTATCAATGATCCACAGGATTATTGAAGAGAAGGAGTTGTCCAGATCTTTTCCCCCAGAGGCTCAGCCTGCATGTTTCAGGAGAGAGTTCAGCTCGATCCTTCGCTTCCGCTGCCAAAATTGAAACTGAAACTAAAAATCTGCATCGACTCTCTCAAACCTCTATAGATGTGCGATCGAGAGCATCCTATCCGGCTGCATCACAGCCTGGTATGGCAACTGCTCGGTCCAACATCGCAAGAAGCTGCAGAGTGTGGTGAACTCAGCCCAACGCACCACACAAGCTTGCCACCCTCACATTGATTCTGTCTACACCTCCCGCTGCCTCAGGAAGGCAGACAGCATTGTCAGAGACCCCTCCCACCCAGGCATTGCCTTCTTCCAGACCCTCCCATCAGGCAGAAGGTACAGAAATCTGAAGACCCGCACATCCAGACATAGGAACAGCTTCTTCCCCACAGCTACCAGACTCCTCAACGACTCCCCCTCGGACTGATCTGTTCCCTGTAAGAACACTCTTCACGATGCCCTATGCTGCTCTTGTTTGGCCCCTTGTTCCGCACTGTAACCAATCACTGTTATCGATGTACCCTTTGTCAATGTACGCTGTCGATTATTTTTGTCGACTGTGTACGTTCCCTCGGCCGCAGAAAAATACTTTTCACTGTTCTTCGGTACATGTGACATAAATATCAATCAATATCAATCAAAAATGGAACCTCATGGCTTTGAAGAATATTTCAGAGAAGCCAGAATCAATAAGCACTGGGTAATGGCAAAGCCCACCATTTTGAGGCAGCTGATTGGCCGCCAGCCAAATCCATCAATCTGAGGCATGACTGATGTCAGTCAAATGGTGCTGGAATCGAAAGCTGGATTCTCTGCCCCGCCGCACCACATTTCTGCTTCAGTACGCCGGCAGGACCATCCAGGGCGGAGGTGGAGAAAACAAATAAATAACTAATACTGGAGGGGAAGTACTTGGGAAACTAATGGGGCTAAAGGCCAGTGGGCCCTGGACCGGATGGGTGTCATCCTAGGATATTAAAGGAAGTAGCTACAGAGATAGTGGATGCCCTGGGAATCAGCCTTCTCAAACCCTTAAATGCTGGAAAAGTCCCAGAGAATTGGAAAACTACCAACGTAACAGCCTTCTTCAAACAAGGCACGAGACAAAAAACAAGTACCGAGAGAGCAGTCAGCTGAACATTTGGAAAAAGAGTTTGTTAGAAAGGATGGATTAGCAGAGCATTTAGAAACACATAAACAAGCTGAGTTAGCATCGTGTCGGGAACAGGGAATGATGCCTGAGCAATTTATTCAAATTCTTTGAGGTGCTAATGAGCAATTTAGAGAAAGGGGAAGCTGAGGGTTCCGCAGAACCAGTTTGGAACGCCTTGATCTGATGTAAATAGTGATGTAGACATGGTAATGATCCATGCCTGCCTCAATTCCTGAGACATATTCACTGTGTATTGCCGTTCAGTAATGACTCTGGCCCAGTAATCCTGTCTGCTGTTGTGTCTGCAATGCTTCTATATAATGTATTCTCCTTCTATTTCAGTTCCACTCAGGATAAACACTGTTGAGGGAAAAAGGATTCACTTCCCGGTATCAAAGACTGCTGCCAGCTATGCAATGTCGTCTTGGTACCAGGTTAACCATCAAATTACCGAAATAGTGCATTTCTATTGGGATGGGGATAGAGCCCATGGTAAAGTCAGCCCTTCCTACAAGAAACGATTTAACTTTTATTCCCATAATAAGACCATGGTGCTACTTAATGTATTGAAGACAGACTCCGGGAGCTACAAATTAATTGACCGTATTCGCAAAGGCATCCTAGCTCATGTGATACTCACCGTGTTCAGTAAGCACAGTAAAACTGTCTGTTGTATCTGTTGAATAAAATGAGTAAGATCTTCCTCCCTTTATCTCTCCTGTGCTGAGGTAGTTTGCGACACTCAGGGGTATAATCCGGACTGAGAGGGGGCCTTGACCTATCTTCATAAACACTTGAGCATCTTTTGACCACCCCTGATGTAAATTGCTGCCCCATTGGGTGCTGTGCTGCCGTGGGGCCAGACTGTAACCTCGGGAGTTGTTTCTGACACCTCACCATGTCTCTATCTACCTTCCCGCTTGAAGACACTCCTTACAACCTTCCACTTTCATCAAGCTTTTGCTCATCCAATTTCTCCAAATGTGACTGAGTCACCTTTTGTTTTATGTCTTTATGATGTTTTATTACATGAATGATGTTATATAAATAAGCATGTTATTGTTTTTAAAATTCATTTTTACCATTGTGGCCTTCGCTGGCTGGGTCAGCATTTATTACCCATCCCTAATTGCCCCCGAGACTGTGGGGTGAGCTGCCTTCCTGAACCGCTGCAGCCCATGTGGTGTAGGTGCACCCACCGTGCTGTTAGAGAGTGGCTCCAGGATTTGGACCCGGCGACACTGAAGGAACGGCCGATATCTTTCCCAGTCGGGATGGGGAGTGACTTGGAGGGGAACCTCCAGGTGGGGGTGATCCCAGGTATCTGCTGCTCTTGTCCTTCTAGATGGTGGTGGCCGTGGGTCTGGAAGGTGCTGCCTGAGGAACCTCGGTGAGTTCCCACAGTGAATCTTGTCGATGGTGCACACGGCTGGCACTGTCCATCGGAGGGGGAGGGAGGGAATGTTTGTGGAAGGGACGCCAATCAAGCGGGGCTGCTTTGTCCGGGATGGTGTGGAGCTTCTCGAGTGTTGGAGCTGAGCTCATCCAGGCAAGTGGAGAATTTCCCATCACACTCCTGACTTGTGTCTTGTCGATAATGGACAGGTTTTGGGGAGTCAGGAGGTGAGTTGACCTGCGTTTCTAGCCAGAGTATTAATATGGCTAGTCCAGTACAGTTTCTGCTCAATTGTAATGCCCAGGATGTTGATAGTGGGGGACTCATCGATGGAAATGCCATTGAATGGCAAGATCTGATTCTTTGAATCTCTCGTGTCGGAGATGGTCACTCTGTAATGATATGCACGAGCAATTCTGTATGTTAATACGTTAGACCTCCAACCAGCAGGTGGCAGTAGAACTACACCATGTGACACTGCAACCTGGGGGTTTGAGTGAGCAGTCATCATGGATAGTCATGCTTAGTATTCGCTCTCGAATTCTAGCTGTTAACAGTTTACAGTTTGTTAGTAGTATTAGTATTGTTTTCTACCCAGGTTAATGTAATTTAATAAATCTTAACTAGTCACAACCTAGACGTTCTTTAGTGCACTGACTCAATCATTGCAACGCGCTAGAACGTAACAATTGCCCGGGGCTTGTGTGGTGTGAATGTAACTTGTCACTTGTCAGCCCCGAGCCTGGATATTGTCCCCTTGCTGCATCTGGACACGGACGGCTTCATATTCTGAGGAGTGGCGAATGGTGCTGACCATTGTGCAGTCACCCGCAAACACCCCCACTTCTCACCTTGTGATGGAAGGAAGGTCATTGATGGAGCAGCTGAAGATGGTTGGGGCCTAGGACACGACCCTGAGGAACTCCTGCAGTGATGTCCTGGAGCTGAGATGATTGACCTCCAACCACCACAACCACCTTCCTTTGTGCCAGGTACGACTCCAACCAGCGGAGAGTTTTCCCCGATTCCCATTGGCTCCAGTTTAGCTCGGGCTCCTTGATGTCACACTCGGTCAAATGCTGCCTTGATGTCGAGGGCAGTCACTCTCACCTCACCTCTGGAGTTCTGATGTTTTACACAGAAACATACATAGGAAATAGAAACAGGAGGAGGCCATTCGGCCCTTCGAGCCTGCTCCATCATTCATTATGATCATGGCTGATCATCACGTTCAACACCCTGATCCCCCTCTCCCCATATCCCTTCATCCCTTTAGCCCCAAGAGCGAAATCTAATTCCTGCTTGAAATTACAACATTTTGGCCTCGACTACTTTCTGTGGGAGTGAATTCCACAGATTCACCGCTCTCTGGGTGAAGAAATTTCTCCTCAAGTCCTGAAAGGTTTCCCCCTTATCCTCAAACTGTGACCCCTAGTTCTGGACTCCCCCACCATCGGGAACATTCTTTCTGAATCTACTCTGTCCAATCCTGTTAGAATTTTACAAGTTTCTATGAGATCCCCTCTCACTCTTCCAACCTCCAAATAATATAATCCTAACCGACTTAATCTCTCCTCATATGACAGTCCCGCCATCCCAGGGATCAGCCGGGTAAACCCTATGCACTCCCTCCACAGCAAGAACATCCTTCCTCAGGTAAGGACACCAAAACTGCCCACAATACTCCAGGTGTGGCCTCACCAATGCCCTGTCCCATTGCAGTAAAATATCTCTATTCCGATACTCCAATCCTCTCGCTATGAAGGCCAACATACCATTCGCCTTCGTTACTGCCTGTTGTACCTGCGCGCTTACTTTCAGCGACTGATGCACGAGGACACCAAGGTCTCGCTGAGTATCCGCCTCTCCCAATTTACTCCCAAATAATAATCTGCCTATTTTTGCTCCCGAAGTGGCTGACCTCATATTGTCCACATTATACCGCATCTGCCGTGCATCTGCCCACTTACTCAGCCTGTCCAAATCCCACTGAAGCATCTCTGTATCCTCCTCACAGCTCACCCTCACACCCAACTTTGTATCATCCGCAGATTTGGAATTAATACATTTATTTCCCTTGTCCAAATCATTAATATATAAAGTGAACAGTTGGGGTCCAGGCACAGATCCCTGCGGTACCCCACTAGTCACTGCCTGCCAATCAGAAAAATACCCATTTATTCCAAATTTCTGCTTCCTGTCTGCTAACCGGCCGTCTATCCATCTCAAGGCACTACTCGTATTCCCTTGCACTGTAACTTTACATATTAATCTGAGGTGTGACACATTGTTGAAAGCCTTCAGAAAGTCTAAATAAACCACATCTACCAGTTCCCTGACTCTGGGGTGGCACGGTGGCACAGTGGTTAGCACTGCTGCTTCACAGCGCCAGGGTCCCGGGTTCGATTCCCGGCTTGGGTCACTGTCTGTGCGGAGTCTGCACGTCCTCCCCGTGCCTGCGTGGGTTTCCTCCGGGTGCTCCGGTTTCCTCCCACAGTCCAAAGATGTGCGGGTTAGGTGGATTGGACATTCTGAATTCTCCCTCCGTGTACCCAAACAGGCGCCGGAATGTGGCGACGAGGGGCTTTTCACAGTAACTTCGTTGCAGTGTTAATGTCAGCCTACTTGTGACAAGAAACTTTATTATTAAAAGCTAAATCTTGGAGAATAATGAGTTGTCTGACAAATCTGTTCGAGTTCTTTGAGGAGGTAGCAAGGAAGTTAGACAAAGGAGAACCAGTGGATGTGACGTATTTAGATTTGCAGAAGGCCTTTGACAAGGTTCTGCATAGGTGATTGTTAAATACGTTAAGAGCCCATGGAGGTAGTCTCTTGCCACAGAGAGAGAATTGGCTAATGGATAGGAAACAGCGAGTGGGGACAGAGGGTGAAGCAACTGTGCTAACCACTGTGCCACTGTACTGCTTCAGATCCCGGCTATGCAGACGAAGGGTCATGTGTGAGTTCCCTATTCTTTCAGTAATATTAAAACAATCTGTTCCATCTCTCTTCAGCTGCTCCCGATGCCCCCAGAATATCCAGTAATTCCACCCGGGAAAACAGCATTATCGCATTGACCTGTGCATCATCCACAGAAATTGAGTCTACCTCGTGGCTGGTGACAAGGAATGACGTCCATGATGTGAGATTAACGTTGATCGATGATAACAAGACTCTGATCATTAACGGGGCGCAGCTGACCGATTCTGGGACCTACACCTGCTTCGTACACAATCCTCTCGGCTCAGCGAGCAGCTTCTTCCAGCTCACAGTCGACTGTGAGTGTGTCAAGCTTATTACTTTCTCAAAATATCACTGTTTGCAATTCACTCCAATCGGTTTTAATGTCAGATTCAGGAAGTGAAGGTTTGTGCAACATTCGATGTAATTCAGTGTCCGGTAACCCATTGGGGGCTTGGTGTTGATATTCCTGGGACAGGATTCGGAGCAATACGGTAGTAATGTGGGATGTAATTCACTTTATTCGTGGAGTTGGATTCAGGAAGCAGGAGACAGAATTCAAACATCTGGAATAGGACCGGATGGGGGCCATTCAACTCTCCAATCATACTCCCCTGATCTGTTTGTGTTAAGTTACCCATTCCCATCTACCATTGACAACTTTTCATTCCCTTGCCCAACAAGAATCTATCTAACTCTGCCTTCAAAACATTCAATGACTCCGCCTGCATAGCCTCCTGAGGCAGAAAGGAAACATTTCTGCTCCCTCCTGTTCTAGAAGGACGACGTCTAATTCTCGTTCTGCATTCACTCACAAAAGAAAATACCCTTTCCACGTCCATGTTGTCAAGGCAATTCAGAATCTTATAAACTTCAATAAAGTCACCCCTCACTCTTCTACTGTGGGCAGCACGGTAGCACAGTGGTTAGCACAGTTGTTTCACAGTGCCAGGGTCCCAGGTTCGATTCCCGGCTTGGGTCACTGTCTGTGCAGAGTCTGCATGTTCTCCCCGTGTCTGCGGAGGTTTCCTCCGGGTGCTCCGGTTTCCCCCCACAAGTCCTCAACAGTGCGGTAGAGCCAATGGATGTGGTATATCTGGATTTACAGAAAGCTTTTGACAAGGTGCCACAAAAAGGTTACTGCATAAGATAAAGATGCATGGCATTAAGGGGAAAGTAGCAGCATGGATAGAGGATTGGTTAATGAATAGAAAGCAAAGAGTGAGGATTAATGGGTGTTTCTCTGGTTGGCAATCAGTTGCTAGTGGTGTCCCTCAGGGATCAGTGTTGGGCCCACAATTGTTCACAATTTACATAGATGATTTGGAGTTGGGGACCAAGGGCAATGTGTCCAAGTTTGCAGACGACACTAAGATGAG
This sequence comes from Scyliorhinus torazame, assembly GCF_047496885.1. NCBI lineage: Eukaryota > Metazoa > Chordata > Chondrichthyes > Carcharhiniformes > Scyliorhinidae > Scyliorhinus > Scyliorhinus torazame. The sequence continues at coordinate 224,932,693 of NC_092720.1, forward strand.
TGGTAAAGCAAAAAGTGCAGAGGATACCGGAAGTCTGCAGAGGGATTTGAGTAGGTTAAATGAATGGGTTAGGGTCTGGCAGATGGAACACAATGTTCACAAATTTGAGGTTATCCATTTTTGTAGGAATAACAGCAAAAGGGATTATTATTTAAATGATAAAATATTAAAACATGCTGCTGTGCAGAGAGACCTGGGTGTGCTAGTGCATGAGTCGCAAAAAGTTGGTTTACAGGTGCAACAGGTGATTAAGAAGGCAAATGGAATTTTGTCCTTCATTGCTAGAGGGATGGAGTTTAAGACTAGGGAGGTTCTGCTGCAATTGTATAAGGTGTTAGTGAGGCCACACCTGGAGTATTGTGTTCAGTTTTGGTGTCCTTACTTGAGAAAGGACGTACTGGCACTGGAGGGTGTGCAGAGGAGATTCACTAGGTTAATCCCAGAGCTGAAGGGGTTGGATTATGAGGAGAGGTTGAGTAAACTGGGACTCTACGAGTTGGAATTTAGAAGGATGAGGGGGGATCTTATAGAAACATAAAATTATGGAGGGAATAGATAGGATAGATGCGGGCAGGTTGTTTCCACTGGCGGGTGAAAGCAGAACTAGGGGGCATAGCCTCAAAATAAGGGGAAGTAGATTTAGGACTGAGTTTAGAAGGAACTTCTTCACCCAAAGGGTTGTGAATCTATGGAATTCCTTGCCCAGTGAAGCAGTAGAGGCTCCTTCATTAAATGTTTTTAAGATAAAGATAGATAGTTTTTTGAAGAATAAAGGGATTAAGGGTTATGGTGTTCGGGCCGGAAAGTGGAGCTGAGTCCACAAAAGATCAGCCATGATCTCATTGAATGGCGGAGCAGGCTCGAGGGGCCAGATGGCCTACTCCTGCTCCTAGTTCTTATGTCCCGAATGATGTGCTTGTTATGTGAATTGGACATTCTGAATTCTCCCTCTGTGTACCCAAACAGGCGCCGGAATGTGGCAACTAGGGGCTTTTCACAGTAACTTGTTGCAGTGTTAATGGAAGCCTACTTGTGGCAATGAAGATTATTATTATTATGAACTCCAGTGGAAACATCCCAGCCTGTCCAACCTATTCACATCAGACAACCAAACCCTCTCATTCCAAATACCAATCGAGGAAATCTCCTCTGCATTACCTCCTTCTTTAGCTAATAGATTAGGTGGATTGGCCATTCTAAATTGTCACTGCGTGTCCACAGGGTAGGTGGGTTATGGGGCTATAGGGGTTGGGCCCGGGTCCCTGGTGCAATGAGGCAGCCGTGCTAACACTGTGCCACTATGTGGTCCCCACTGGGTCGAATGGCCTCCTCCTGCACTGTAGGGATTCTATGAATCTATTCTATAAACAAAATCTGCACACAGTATTCAAGATGCGGTCTGACCAATGCCCTACATAACTGAAACAATGGTTAGGTGTGTTAAAAAGCATGAAGGTAGACAAACCCCCAGGGCCAGGTGGCATCTATCCCAGATTTCTGAGGGAGACAAGAGATGAAATCCCTGAGCCTTTTGGGTTGCAAGGATAATCCGGGTAATTATAGGTCTGGCAGCATCTGTAGGGAGCGAAAGGAGCGAACGTTTCGAGTCCAGATGACCCTTTGTCAAAGCTAACAGACAGAGAAAGTGGGAAATATTTATACTGTGGAGTGAGAGTGAAAGATGGGTCATAGCCACAGAAACCCAGGGAACAGAGTGCTAATGGCCACAGAAACCCAGGGAAACCGGGTACTAATGGCCACAGAAACCCAGGGGACAGAGTGCTAATGGCCACAGACACCCAGGGAAACCGGGTGCTAATGGCCACAGAAACCCAGGGAACAGAGTGCTAATGGCCACAGAAACCCAGGGAAACCGGGTGCTAATAGCCACAGAAACCCAGGGAAACCGGGTGCTAATGGCCACAGAAACCCAGGGAAACCGGGTGCTAATGGCCACAGAAACCCAGGGAAACCGGGTGCTAATGGCCACAGAAACCCAGGGAAACCGGGTGCTAATGGCCACAGAAACCCAGGGAAACCGGGTGCTAATGGCCACAGAAACCCAGGGAAACCGGGAGTGAATGGCCACAGAAACCCAGGGAAACCGGGTGCTAATGGCCACAGAAACCCAGGGGACAGAGTGCTAATGGCCACAGAAACCCAGGGAAACCAGGTGCTAATGGCCACTGAAACCCAGGGAACAGAGTGCTTATGGCCACAGAAACCCAGGGAAACTGGGTGCTAATGGCCACAGAAACCCAGGGAACAGAGTGCTAATGGCCACAGAAACCCAGGGAAACCAGGTGCTAATGGCCACTGAAACCCAGGGAACAGAGTGCTTATGGCCACAGAAACCCAGGGAAACTGGGTGCTAATGGCCACAGAAACCAAGGGAACAGAGTGCTAATGGCCACAGAAACCCAGGGAAACCAGGTGCTAATGGCCACTGAAACCCAGGGAACAGAGTGCTTATGGCCACAGAAACCCAGGGAAACTGGGTGCTAATGGCCACAGAAACCAAGGGAACAGAGTGCTAATGGCCACAGAAACCCAGGGAAACCAGGTGCTAATGGCCACAGAAACCAAGGGAACAGAGTGCTAATGGCCACAGAAACCCAGGGAACAGAGTGCTAATGGCCACAGAAACCCAGGGAACAGAGTGCTAATGGCCACAGAAACCAAGGGAACAGAGTGCTAATGGCCACAGAAACCCAGGGAAACCGGGTGCTAATGGCCACAGAAAACCAGGGAAACCGGGTGCTAATGGCCACAGAAACCCAGGGAACAGAGTGCTAATGGCCACAGAAACCAAGGGGCAAGAGTGCTAATGGCCACAGAAACCCAGGGAAACCGGGTGCTAATGGCCACAGAAACCCAGGGAAACCGGGTGCTAATGGCCACAGAAACCCAGGGAAACCGGGTGCTAATGGCCACAGAAAACCAGGGAAACCGGGTGCTAATGGCCACAGAAACCCAGGGAAACCGGGTGCTAATGACCACAGAAACCCAGGGAAACCGGGTGCTAACGGCCACAGAAACCCAGGGAAACCGGGTGCTAATGGCCACGGAAACCAAGGGGCAAGAGTGCTAATGGCCACAGAAACCCAGGGAAACCGGGTGCTAATGGCCACTGAAACCCAGGGAAACCGGGTGCTAACGGCCACAGAAACCCAGGGAACAGAGTGCTTATGGCCACAGAAACCCAGGGAAACCGGGTGCTAATGGCCACAGAAACCAAGGGAACAGAGTGCTAATGGCCACAGAAACCCAGGGAAACCGGGTGCTAACGGCCACAGAAACCCAGGGAAACCGGGTGCTAACGGCCACAGAAACCCAGGGAAACCGGGTGCTAATGGCCACAGAAACCCAGGGAACAGAGTGCTAATGGCCACAGAAACCCAGGGAAACCGGGTGCTAACGGCCACAGAAACCCAGGGAAACCGGGTGCTAATGGCCACAGAAACCCAGGGAAACCGGGTGCTAACGGCCACAGAAACCCAGGGAAACCGGGTGCTAATGGCCACAGAAACCCAGGGAACAGAGTGCTAACGGCCACAGACACCCAGGGAAACCGGGTGCTAATGGCCACAGAAACCCAGGGAACAGAGTGCTAATGGCCACAGAAACCCAGGGAAACCGGGTGCTAATAGCCACAGAAACCCAGGGAAACCGGGTGCTAATGGCCACAGAAACCCAGGGAAACCGGGTGCTAATGGCCACAGAAACCCAGGGAAACCGGGTGCTAATGGCCACAGAAACCCAGGGAAACCGGGTGCTAATGGCCACAGAAACCCAGGGAAACCGGGTGCTAATGGCCACAGAAACCCAGGGAAACCGGGAGCGAATGGCCACAGAAACCCAGGGAAACCGGGTGCTAATGGCCACAGAAACCCAGGGGACAGAGTGCTAATGGCCACAGAAACCCAGGGAAACCAGGTGCTAATGGCCACTGAAACCCAGGGAACAGAGTGCTTATGGCCACAGAAACCCAGGGAAACTGGGTGCTAATGGCCACAGAAACCCAGGGAACAGAGTGCTAATGGCCACAGAAACCCAGGGAAACCAGGTGCTAATGGCCACTGCAACCCAGGGAACAGAGTGCTTATGGCCACAGAAACCCAGGGAAACTGGGTGCTAATGGCCACAGAAACCAAGGGAACAGAGTGCTAATGGCCACAGAAACCCAGGGAAACCAGGTGCTAATGGCCACTGAAACCCAGGGAACAGAGTGCTTATGGCCACAGAAACCCAGGGAAACTGGGTGCTAATGGCCACAGAAACCAAGGGAACAGAGTGCTAATGGCCACAGAAACCCAGGGAAACCAGGTGCTAATGGCCACAGAAACCAAGGGAACAGAGTGCTAATGGCCACAGAAACCCAGGGAACAGAGTGCTAATGGCCACAGAAACCCAGGGAACAGAGTGCTAATGGCCACAGAAACCAAGGGAACAGAGTGCTAATGGCCACAGAAACCCAGGGAAACCGGGTGCTAATGGCCACAGAAACCCAGGGAAACCGGGTGCTAATGGCCACAGAAACCCAGGGAAACCGGGTGCTAATGGCCACAGAAAACCAGGGAAACCGGGTGCTAATGGCCACAGAAACCCAGGGAAACCGGGTGCTAATGGCCACAGAAACCCAGGGAAACCGGGTGCTAATGGCCACAGAAACCCAGGGAACAGAGTGCTAATGGCCACAGAAACCAAGGGGCAAGAGTGCTAATGGCCACAGAAACCCAGGGAAACCGGGTGCTAATGGCCACAGAAACCCAGGGAAACCGGGTGCTAATGGCCACAGAAACCCAGGGAAACCGGGTGCTAATGGCCACAGAAACCCAGGGAAACCGGGTGCTAATGGCCACAGAAACCCAGGGAAACCGGGTGCTAATGACCACAGAAAACCAGGGAAACCGGGTGCTAACGGCCACAGAAACCCAGGGAAACCGGGTGCTAATGGCCACAGAAACCCAGGGAACAGAGTGCTAATGGCCACGGAAACCAAGGGGCAAGAGTGCTAATGGCCACAGAAACCCAGGGAAACCGGGTGCTAATGGCCACTGAAACCCAGGGAAACCGGGTGCTAACGGCCACAGAAACCCAGGGAACAGAGTGCTTATGGCCACAGAAACCCAGGGAAACCGGGTGCTAATGGCCACAGAAACCAAGGGAACAGAGTGCTAATGGCCACAGAAACCCAGGGAAACCGGGTGCTAACGGCCACAGAAACCCAGGGAAACCGGGTGCTAACGGCCACAGAAATCCAGGGAAACCGGGTGCTAATGGCCACAGAAACCCAGGGAACAGAGTGCTAATGGCCACAGAAACCCAGGGAAACCGGGTGCTAACGGCCACAGAAACCCAGGGAAACCGGGTGCTAATGGCCACAGAAACCCAGGGAAACCGGGTGCTAACGGCCACAGAAACCCAGGGAAACCGGGTGCTAATGGCCACAGAAACCCAGGGAACAGAGTGCTAACGGCCACAGAAACCCAGGGAACAGAGTGCTAATGGCCACAGAAACCCAGGGAAACCGGGTGCTAACGGCCACAGAAACCCAGGGAAACCGGGTGCTAATGGCCACAGAAACCCAGGGAAACCGGGTGCCAATGGCCACAGAAACCCAGGGAAACCGGGTGCTAATGGCCACAGAAACCCAGGGAAAAGGGGTGCTAACGGCCACAGAAACCCAGGGAAACCGGGTGCTAATGGCCACAGAAACCAAGGGAAACCGGGTGCTAATGGCCACAGTAACCAAGGGAACAGAGTGCTAATGGCCACAGAAACCCAGGGAAACCGGGTGCTAATGGCCACAGAAACCAAGGGAAACCGGGTGCTAATGGCCACAGAAACCCCGGGAAACCGGGTGCTAATGGTCACAGAAACCCAGGGAAACCGGGTGCTAATGGCCACAGAAACCCAGGGAAACTGGGTGCTAATGGCCACAGAAACCCAGGGAAACCGGGTGCTAATGGCCACAGAAACCCAGGGAAACCGGGTGCTAACGGCCACAGAAACCCAGGGAAACCGGGTGCTAATGGTCACAGAAACCCAGGGAAACCAGGTGCTAATGGTCACAGAAACCCAGGGAAACCAGGTGCTCATGGCCACAGAAACCAAGGGAACAGAGTGCTAATGGCCACAGAAACCAAGGGAACAGAGTGCTAATGGCCACAGAAACCAAGGGAAATGGGGTGCTAATGGCCTCAGAAACCATGGGAAATGGGGTGCTAATGGCCACAGAAACCAAGGGAACAGAGTGTTAATGGCCACAGAAACCAAGGGAACAGAGTGCTAATGGCCACAGAAACCAAGGGAACAGAGTGCTAATGGCCACAGAAACCAAGGGAACAGAGTGCTAATGGCCACAGAAACCAAGGGAACAGAGTGCTAATGGCCACAGAAACCAAGGGAACAGAGTGCTAATGGCCACAGAAACCCAGGGAAACCGGGTGCTAATGGCCACAGAAACCCCGGGAACAGAGTGCTAATGGCCACAGAAACCAAGGGAACAGAGTGTTAATGGCCACAGAAACCAAGGGAACAGAGTGCTAATGGCCACAGAAACCAAGGGAACAGAGTGCTAATGGCCACAGAAACCAAGGGAACAGAGTGCTAATGGCCACAGAAACCAAGGGAACAGAGTGCTAATGGCCACAGAAACCCAGGGAAACCGGGTGCTAACGGCCACAGAAACCCAGGGAAACCGGGTGCTAATGGCCACAGAAACCCAGGGAAAAGGGGTGCTAATGGCCACAGAAACCCAGGGAAACCGGGTGCTAATGGCCACAGAAACCCAGGGAAAAGGGGTGCTAATGGCCACAGAAACCCAGGGAAACCGGGTGCTAATGGCCACAGAAACCCAGGGAAACCGGGTGCTAATGGCCACAGAAACCCCGGGAAACCGGGTGCTAATAGCCACAGAAACCCAGGGAAACCGGGTGCTAATGGCCACAGAAACCCAGGGAACAGAGTGCTAATGGCCACAGAAACCCAGGGAAACCGGGTGCTAATGGCCACAGAATCCCAGGGAAACCGAGTGCTAATGGCCACAGAAACCCAGGGAAACCGGGTGCTAATGGCCACAGAAACCCAGGGAACCGGGTGCTAACGGCCACAGAAACCCAGGGAAACCGGGTGCTAATGGCCACAGAAACCCAGGGAAACCGGGAGCGAATGGCCACAGAAACCCAGGGAATCCGGGTGCTAATGGCCACAGAAACCCAGGGAATCCGGGTGCTAATGGCCACAGAAACCCAGGGAAACCGGGTGCTAATGGCCACAGAAACCCAGGGAAACCAGGTGCTAATGGCCACAGAAACCCAGGGAATCCGGGTGCTAATGGCCACAGAAACCCAGGGAATCCGGGTGCTAATGGCCACAGAAACCCAGGGAATCCGGGTGCTAATGGCCACAGAAACCCAGGGAAACCGGGTGCTAATGGCCACAGAAACCCAGGGAATCCGGGTGCTAATGGCCACAGAATCCCAGGGAAACCGGGTGCTAATAGCCACAGAAACCCAGGGAAACCGGGTACTAACGGCCACAGTAACCAAGGGAACAGAGTGCTAATGGCCACAGAAACCAAGGGAAACCGGGTGCTAATGGCCACAGAAACCCAGGGAAACCGGGTGCTAATGGCCACAGTAACCAAGGGAACAGAGTGCTAATGGCCACAGAAACCAAGGGAAACCGGGTGCTAATGGCCACAGAAACCCAGGGATACCGGGTGCTAATGGCCACAGAAACCCAGGGAACAGAGTGCTAATGGCCACAGAAACCCAGGGAACAGAGTGCTAATGGCCACAGAAACCCAGGGAAACCGGGTGCTAATGGCCACAGAAACCAAGGGAAACCGGGTACTAATGGCCACAGAAACCCAGGGAAACCGGGTGCTAATGGCCACAGAAACCCAGGGATACCGGGTGCTAATGGCCACAGAAACCCAGGGAACAGAGTGCTAATGGCCACAGAAACCCAGGGAACAGAGTGCTAATGGCCACAGAAACCCAGGGAAACCGGATGCTAATAGCCACAGAAACCCAGGGAAACCGGGTGCTAATGGCCACAGAAACCCAGGGAAATCGGGTGCTAATGGCCACAGAAACCCAGGGAAACCGGGTGCTAATGGCCACAGAAACCCAGGGAAACCGGGTGCTAACGGCCACAGAAACCCAGGGAAGCCGGGTGCTAATGGTCACAGAATCCCAGGGAAACCAGGTGCTAATGGCCACAGAAACCCAGGGAAACCGGGTGCTAATGGTCACAGAAACCCAGGGAAACCAGGTGCTAATGGTCACAGAAACCCAGGGAAACCGGGTGCTAATGGCCACTGAAACCCAGGGAAACCGGGTGCTAACGGCCACAGAAACCCAGGGAAACCAGGTGCTAATGGCCACAGAAACCAAGGGAACAGAGTGCTAATGGCCACAGAAACCAAGGGAACAGAGTGCTAATGGCCACAGAAACCAAGGGAAATGGGGTGCTAATGGCCACAGAAACCATGGGAAATGGGGTGCTAATGGCCACAGAAACCAAGGGAACAGAGTGTTAATGGCCACAGAAACCAAGGGAACAGAGTGCTAATGGCCACAGAAACCAAGGGAACAGAGTGCTAATGGCCACAGAAACCAAGGGAACAGAGTGCTAATGGCCACAGAAACCAAGGGAACAGAGTGCTAATGGCCACAGAAACCAAGGGAACAGAGTGCTAATGGCCACAGAAACCCAGGGAAACCGGGTGCTAATGGCCACAGAAACCCCGGGAACAGAGTGCTAATGGCCACAGAAACCAAGGGAACAGAGTGTTAATGGCCACAGAAACCAAGGGAACAGAGTGCTAATGGCCACAGAAACCAAGGGAACAGAGTGCTAATGGCCACAGAAACCAAGGGAACAGAGTGCTAATGGCCACAGAAACCCAGGGAACAGAGTGCTAATGGCAGTCCCCAGAGAAAACAAAAGGTGTGAGTGACCAAACTTCAGAGAAACTAACATCAGAGGGTAAACTGTGACAGATGTAGATGTGGGGGGGGGAGGGGAAGGGGTAGCACAGAGGAGAAAGGGCAACAAAAGGTGGATAAGATATGGTGGGTTAAATATAAATAAAGAAAGACAAGAAAGAAAGAAATGGTAAATAAGAGTTAAAATGAAATGGGATGAAAACAAAGGGGTCGAGGTGGGGTCGAGCTAATTATCTGAATTGTTGAATTTGATGTTGAGACAGGAAGGCTGTAGCCTGCCTCACGGGAAGATGAGATGTTGTTCGATGAGGTGATGATAGTATTCTATGAGCCTTGTTGATCACAGGCTGCATGGAAAGTTTACATCCAGGATCCCTCTGCACCTCGCCGTTCTGCCATTCTCGATGTCAGCGATATTCTGTTTCTTTATACTTCCTCGCAAGGTGAACAACTTTACATTTCCTCACACTATATTACACCTGTCAGGTTTCTGCCCACTCCCTCAGCCCATCAGCCCCTTCCTGCACACTCTTTGTCTTGGTCACATTTACATTCCCACCTCTATTTGTGTCAGTTACAAATTTCTTCACTGCCCCCATCCACGTCATTGTATCAATTGTAAAAAGCTGAGACTGTGGGACATTGCTCATCGATCCTGCTAATCACAAAGACACACATTTATTCATTCTCGCCTGCCTGACAAACTGCAATCCAGGTGGAAATGTTACCCGCAAAAATAGACATTTTGCAATCTTCTGTTGTGACACTGATGTTTTCTGGAAATGTAAATGTATTAGGGCTACAGGCTCACGGTATCCACAGCACGTTTTACTCTTCCAAAGAGTTCCATTGCAAGGGTTGAGCATTATTCCCTTTAACGGATTCTTTCCAATTACCTTGAGGTTGCCGAAGTGCCCAGCTAGAACCTGTTCAAAGGTCAATTCTGATACACTCCCCCCACCCCCCTTAGTCAGGCTAACTTGTCCAGAAGTGCTGGTTTTCTGCATCCCTCACCCCTTGGACAAAGGGGTTATATTGGAGGAAGCAGACCAGAATCCAAAGACTGATGGAAAATTAACTACAACACACCGACAAGATCATTATCCAGCCTTTTTCACCCCAGGAGGGTGCGAACCTGAATCTGGAGACCAAGCAGATTCCTTGGGATACATTGCTTAGAGATTGTAATTTCCACAGTCAGCTGCTCCACACACACCAGGAGATAGATGGTCCGCACAGGTTATTCCCTTGACTGGTTTAGAGCAAGTGGAATGACAACTCACTCGCTTGGGTTCCTCTTTACAAACATAACGCACTTTAAACTGAAGTCATAATGTCACCTGTCCTAAAGAACAACTGCTAGAATGTGTTCATCTGACTGGAACTAATGTGTTCATCTGACAGGAACTAATGTGTTCAACTGACAGGAACTAATGTGTTCATCCGACTGGAACTAATGTGTTCATCTGACTGGAACTAATGTGTTCATCTGACAGGAACTAATGTGTTCAACTGACAGGAACTAATGTGTTCATCTGACAGGAACTAATGTGTTCATCTGACAGGAACTAATGTGTTCAACTGACAGGAACTAATGTGTTCATCTGACAGGAACTAATGTGTTCATCTGACAGGAACTAATGTGTTCATCTGACTGGAACTAATGTGTTCATCTGACAGGAACTAATGTGTTCAACTGACAGGAACTAATGTGTTCATCTGACAGGAACTAATGTGTTCATCTGACAGGAACTAATGTGTTCATCTGACAGGAACTAATGTGTTCATCTGACTGGAACTAATGTGTTCATCTGACAGGAACTAATGTGTTCATCTGACAGGAACTAATGTGTTCAACTGACAGGAACTAATGTGTTCATCTGACAGGAACTAATGTGTTCATCTGACAGGAACTAATGTGTTCATCTGACAGGAACTAATGTGTTCATCTGACTGGAACTAATGTGTTCATCTGACAGGAACTAATGTGTTCATCTGACAGGAACTAATGTGTTCAACTGACAGGAACTAATGTGTTCATCTGACAGGAACTAATGTGTTCATCTGACTGGAACTAATGTGTTCATCTGACAGGAACTAATGTGTTCATCTGACTGGAACTAATGTGTTCATCTGACTGGAACAAATGTGTTCATCTGACTGGAACTAATGTGTTCATCTGACAGGAACTAATGTGTTCATCTGACTGGAACTAATGTGTTCATCTGACAGGAACTAATGTGTTCACCTGACAGGAACTAATGTGTTCACCTGACTGGAACTAATGTGTTCATCTGACTGGAACTAATGTGTTCATCTGACTGGAACTAATGTGTTCATCTGACAGGAACTAATGTGTTCATCTGACTGGAACTAATGTGTTCATCTGACAGGAACTAATGTGTTCATCTGACTGGAACTAATGTGTTCATCTGACAGGAACTAATGTGTTCATCTGACTGGAACTAATGTGTTCACCTGACAGGAACTAATGTGTTCATCTGACTGGAACTAATGTGTTCATCTGACTGGAACTAATGTGTTCATCTGACTGGAACTAATGTGTTCATCTGACAGGAACTAATGTGTTCATCTGACTGGAACTAATGTGTTCATCTGACAGGAACTAATGTGTTCATCTGACTGGAACTAATGTGTTCATCTGACTGGAACTAATGTGTTCATCTGACTGGAACGAATGTGTTCATCTGACAGGAACTAATGTGTTCATCTGACTGGAACTAATGTGTTCATCTGACAGGAACTAATGTGTTCATCTGACTGGAACTAATGTGTTCATCTGACAGTAACTAATGTGTTCATCTGACTGGAACTAATGTGTTCATCTGACTGGAACTAATGTGTTCATCTGACTGGAACGAATGTGTTCATCTGACAGGAACTAATGTGTTCATCTGACTGGAACTAATGTGTTCATCTGACTGGAACTAATGTGTTCATCTGACTGGAACGAATGTGTTCATCTGACAGGAACTAATGTGTACATCTGACTGGAACGAATGTGTTCATCTGACAGGAACTAATGTGTTCATCTGACTGGAACGAATGTGTTCATCTGACTGGAACTAATGTGTTCATCTGACTGGAACGAATGTGTTCATCTGACAGGAACTAATGTGATCATCTGACAGGAACTAATGTGTTCATCTGACAGGAACTAATGTGTTCATCTGACAGGAACTAATGTGATCATCTGACTGGAACTAATGTGTTCATCTGACAGGAACTAATGTGTTCATCTGACAGGAACTAATGTGTTCATCTGACAGGAACTAATGTGTTCATCTGACTGGAACTAATGTGTTCATCTGACAGGAACTAATGTGTTCATCTGACAGGAACTAATGTGTTCATCTGACAGGAACTAATGTGTTCATCTGACAGGAACTAATGTGTTCATCTGACTGGAACTAATGTGTGCATCTGACAGGAACTAATGTGTTCATCTGATTGGAACTAATGTGATCATCTGACAGGAACTAATGTGTTCATCTGACTGGAACTAATGTGTTCATCTGACAGGAACTAATGTGTTCATCTGACAGGAACTAATGTGTTCATCTGACTGGAACTAATGTGTTCATCTGACAGGAACTAATGTGTTCATCTGACAGGAACTAATGTGTTCATCTGACAGGAACTAATGTGTTCATCTGACTGGAACTAATGAGATCATCTGACTGGAACTAATGTGTTCATCTGACAGGAACTAATGTGTTCATCTGACTGGAACTAATGAGATCATCTGACAGGAACTAATGTGTTCATCTGACTGGAACTAATGTGTTCATCTGACAGGAACTAATGTGTTCATCTGACAGGAACTAATGTGTTCAACTGACAGGAACTAATGTGTTCATCTGACTGGAACTAATGTGTTCATCTGACAGGAACTAATGTGTTCATCTGACAGGAACTAATGTGTTCATCTGACAGGAACTAATGTGTTCATCTGACAGGAACTAATGTGTTCAACTGACAGGAACTAATGTGTTCATCTGACTGGAACTAATGTGTTCATCTGACAGGAACTAATGTGTTCATCTGACTGGAACTAATGTGTTCATCTGACAGGAACTAATGTGTTCAACTGACAGGAACTAATGTGTTCATCTGACAGGAACTAATGTGTTCATCTGACAGGAACTAATGTGTTCATCTGACAGGAACTAATGTGTTCATCTGACTGGAACTAATGTGTTCATCTGACTGGAACTAATGAGATCATCTGACAGGAACTAATGTGTTCATCTGACTGGAACTAATGTGTTCATCTGACTGGAACTAATGTGTTCATCTGACAGGAACTAATGTGTTCAACTGACAGGAACTAATGTGTTCATCTGACAGGAACTAATGTGTTCATCTGACAGGAACTAATGTGTTCATCTGACAGGAACTAATGTGTTCATCTGACTGGAACTAATGAGATCATCTGACAGGAACTAATGTGTTCATCTGACTGGAACTAATGTGTTCATCTGACTGGAACTAATGAGATCATCTGACAGGAACTAATGTGTTCATCTGACTGGAACTAATGTGTTCATCTGACAGGAACTAATGTGTTCATCTGACTGGAACTAATGTGTTCACCTGACAGGAACTAATGTGATCATCTGACAGGAACTAATGTGTTCATCTGACAGAAACTAATGTGTTCATCTGATAGGAACTAATGTGTTCATTTCATTGAAACTAACGTGTTCATCTGACTGGAACTAATGTGTTCATCTGACTGGAACTAATGTGTTCATCTGAGAGGAACTAATGTGTTCATCTGACTGGAACTAATGTGTTCATCTGACTGGAACTAATGTGTTCATCTGACAGGAACTAATGTGTTCATCTGACAGGAACTAATGTGTTCATTTCAGTGAAACTAACGTGTTCATCTGACAGGAACTAATGTGTTCATCTGACTGGAACTAATGTGTTCATCTGACAGGAACTAATGTGTTCATCTGACAGGAACTAATGTGTTCATCTGACAGGAACTAATGTGTTCATTTCATTGAAACTAACGTGTTCATCTGACAGGAACTAATGTGTTCATCTGACTGGAACTAATGTGTTCATCTGACTGGAACTAATGTGTTCATCTGACTGGAACTAATGTGTTCATCTGACAGGAACTAATGTGTTCATCTGACTGGAACTAATGTATTCATCTGACTGGAACTAATGTGTTCATCTGACAGGAACGAATGTGTTCATCTGACAGGAACTAATGTGTTCATCTGACAGAAACTAATGTGTTCATCTGACAGAAACTAATGTGTTCATCTGACAGGAACTAATGTGTTCATCTGACTGGAACTAATGTGTTCATCTGACAGAAACTAATGTGTTCATCTGACAGGAACTAAAGTGTTCATATGACTGGAACTAATGTGATCATCTGACTGGAACTAATGTGTTCATCTGACTGGAACGAATGTGTTCATCTGACTGGAACGAATGTGTTCATCTGACTGGAACTAATGTGTTCATCTGACAGGAACTAATGTGTTCATCTGACAGGAACTAATGTGTTCATCTGACTGGAACTAATGTGTTCATCTGACTGGAACTAATGTGTTCATCTGACAGGAACTAATGTGTTCATCTGACTGGAACTAATGTGTTCATCTGACTGGAACTAATGTGTTCATCTGACTGGAACTAATGTGTTCATCTGACAGGAACTAATGTGTTCATCTGACTGGAACTAATGTGTTCATCTGACAGGAGCTAATGTGTTCAACTGACAGGAACTAATGTGTTCAACTGACAGGAACTAATGAGTTCATCTGACAGGAACTAATGTGTTCATCTGACTGGAACTAATGTGTTCATCTGACAGGAACTAATGTGTTCATTTCATTGAAACTAACGTGTTCATCTGACAGGAACTAATGTGTTCATTTCATTGAAACTAACGTGTTCATCTGACAGGAACTAATGTGTTCATCTGACTGGAACTAATGTGTTCATCGGACAGGAACTAATGTGTTCATCTGACTGGAACTAATGTGTTCATCTGACAGGAACTAATGTTTTCATCTGACAGGAACTAATGTGTTCATCTGACAGGAACTAATGTGTTCATCTGACAGGAACTAATGTGTTCATTTCATTGAAACTAACGTGTTTATCTGACAGGAACTAATGTGTTCATCTGACAGGAACTAATGTGTTCACCTGACTGGAACTAATGTGTTCATCGGACAGGAACTAATGTGTTCAACTGACAGGAACTAATGTGTTCATCTGACAGGAACTAATGTGTTCATCTGACAGGAACTAATGTGTTCATCGGACAGGAACTAATGTGTTCATCTGACTGGAACTAATGTGTTCATCTGACAGGAACTAATGTGTTCATCTGACAGGAACTAATGTGTTCATTTCATTGAAACTAACGTGTTCATCTGACAGGAACGAATGTGTTCATCTGACTGGAACGAATGTTTTCATCTGACTGGAACTAATGTGTTCATCTGACAGGAACAAATGTGTTCATTTGACAGGAACTAATGTGTTCATTTCATTGAAACTAACGTGTTCATCTGACAGGAACTAATGTGTTCATCTGACAGGAACTAATGAGTTCATTTCATTGAAACTAACGTGTTCATCTGACAGAAACTAATGTGTTCATCTGACTGGAACTAATGTGTTCATCTGACAGAAACTAATGTGTTCATCTGACTGGAACTAATGTGTTCATCTGACAGGAACTAATGTGTTCATCTGATTGGAACGAATGTGTTCATCTGACAGGAACTAATGTGTTCATCTGACACG
This sequence comes from Scyliorhinus torazame, assembly GCF_047496885.1. Lineage (NCBI taxonomy): Eukaryota > Metazoa > Chordata > Chondrichthyes > Carcharhiniformes > Scyliorhinidae > Scyliorhinus > Scyliorhinus torazame. The sequence continues at coordinate 224,948,463 of NC_092720.1, forward strand.
AACTAATGTGTTCATCTGACAGAAACTAATGTGTTCATCTGATTGGAACTAATGTGTTCATCTGACCGGAACTAATGTGTTCATCTGACACGAACTAATGTGTTCATCTGACTGGAACTAATGTGTTCATCTGACACGAACTAATGTGTTCATCTGACAGAAACTAATGTGTTCATCTGATTGGAACTAATGTGTTCATCTGACAGGAACTAATGTGTTCATCTGACACGAACTAATGTGTTCATCTGACAGAAACTAATGTGTTCATCTGATTGGAACTAATGTGTTCATCTGACCGGAACTAATGTGTTCATCTGACTGGAACTAATGTGTTCATCTGACACGAACTAATGTGTTCATCTGACTGGAACTAATGTGTTCATCTGACACGAACTAATGTGTTCATCTGACACGAACTAATGTGTTCATCTGACTGGAACGAATGTGTTCATCTGACTGGAACTAATATGTTCAACTGACAGGGACTAATGTGTTCATCTGACAGGAACTAATGTGTTCATCTGACAGGAACTAATGTGTTCATCTGATTGGAACTAATGTGTTCATCTGACTGGAACTAATATGTTCAACTGACAGGAACTAATGTGTTCATCTGACTGGAACGAATGTGTTCATCTGACTGGAACTAATATGTTCAACTGACAGGGACTAATGTGTTCATCTGACAGGAACTAATGTGTTCATCTGACAGGAACTAATGTGTTCATCTGATTGGAACTAATGTGTTCATCTGACTGGAACTAATATGTTCAACTGACAGGGACTAATGTGTTCATCTGACAGGAACTAATGTGTTCATCTGACACGAACTAATGTGTTCATCTGACTGAAACTAATGTGTTCATCTGACAGGAACTAATGTGTTCATCTGACACGAACTAATGTGTTCATCTGACTGGAACTAATGTTTTCATCTGACAGGAACTAATGTGTTCATCTGACAGGAACTAATGTCTTCATCTGACTGGAACTATTGTGTTCAACTGACAGGAACTAATGTGTTCATCTGACTGGAACTAATGTGTTCATCTGACTGGAACTAATGTGTTCATCTGATTGGAACTAATGTGTTCATCTGACTGGAACTAATGTGTTCATCTGACTGGAACTAATGTGTTCAACTGACTGGAACTAATGTGTTCATCTGACAGGAACTAATGTCTTCATCTGACTGGAACGAATGTGTTCATCTGACTGGAACTAATGTGTTCATCTGACTGGAACTAATGTGTTCATCTGACAGGAGCTAATATGTTCATCTGACTGGAACTAATGTGTTCATCTGACAGGAACTAATGTGTTCATCTGACGGGAATTAATGTGTTCATCTGACACGAACTAATGTGTTCATCTGACTGGAACTAATGTGTTCATCTGACTGGAACTAATGTGTTCATCTGACTGGAACTAATGTGTTCATCTGACACGAACTAATGTGTTCATCTGACTGGAACTAATGTGTTCATCTGACTGGAACTAATGTGTTCATCTGACAGGAACTAATGTGTTCATCTGACAGGAACTAATGTGTTCATCTGACTGGAACTAATGTGATCATCTGACAGGAACTAATGTGTTCATCTGACTGGAACTAATGTGATCATCTGACAGGAACTAATGTGTTCATCTGACACGAACTAATGTGTTCACCTGACAGGAACGAATGTGTTCATCTGACAGGAACTAATGTGTTCATCTGACAGGAACTAATGTCTTCATCTGACTGGAACTAATGTGTTCAACTGATTGGAACTAATGTGTTCATCTGACAGGAACTAATGTCTTCATCTGACTGGAACGAATGTGTTCATCTGACTGGAATTAATGAGTTCATCTGACAGGAACTAATGTGTTCATCTGACTGGAACTAATGTGTTCATCTGACTGGAACTAATGTGTTCATCTGACACGAACTAATGTGTTCATCTGACAGGAACTAATGTGTTCATCTGACACGAACTAATGTGTTCATCTGACAGGAACTAATGTGTTCATCTGACTGGAACTAATGTGTTCAACTGACAGGAACGAATGTGTTCATCTGACAGGAACTAATGTGTTCATCAGACTGGAACTAATGTCTTCATCTGACTGGAACGAATGTGTTCATCTGACACAAACTAATGTGTTCATCTGACTGGAACTAATGTGTTCATCTGACACAAACTAATGTGTTCATCTGACTGGAACTAATGTGTTCATCTGACACGAACTAATGTGTTCATCTGACAGGAGCAAATGTGTTCATCTGACTGGAACTAATGTGTTCATCTGACAGGAACTCATGTGTTCATCTGACACGAACTAATGTGTTCATCTGACAGGAACGAATGTGTTCATCTGACTGGAACTAATGTGTTCATCTGACACGAACTAATGTGTTCATCTGACAGGAACTAATGTGTTCATCTGACTGGAACTAATGTGTTCATCTGACACGAACTAATGTGTTCATCTGACAGGAACTAATGTGTTCATCTGACTGGAACTAATGTTTTCATCTGACTGGAACTAATGTGTTCATCTGACAGGAACTAATGTGTTCATCTGACTGGAACTAATGTGTTCATCTGACAGGAACAAATGTGTTCATCTGACAGGAACTAATGTGTTCATTTCATTGAAACTAATGTGTTCATCTGACAGGAACTAATGTGTTCATCTGACAGGAACTAATGTGTTCATCTGACTGGAACTAATGTGTTCATCGGACAGGAACTAATGTGTTCATCTGACTGGAACTAATGTGTTCATCTGACTGGAACTAATGTGTTCATCTGACAGGAACTAATGTGTTCAACTGACAGGAACTAATGTGTTCATCTGACAGGAACTAATGTGTTCATTTCATTGAAACTAACGTGTTCATCTGACAGGAACTAATGTGTTCAACTGACACGAACTAATGTGTTCATCTGACAGGAACTAATGTGTTCATCTGACACGAACGAATGTGTTCATCTGACAGGAACTAATGTGTTCATCGGACAGGAACTAATGTGTTCAACTGACAGGAACTAATGTGTTCATCTGACAGGAACTAATGTGTTCATCTGACAGGAACTAATGTGTTCATCTGACTGGAACGAATGTGTTCATCTGACAGGAACTAATGTGTTCATCTGACAGGAACTAATGTGTTCATCTGACTGGAACTAATGTGTTCATCTGACTGGAACTAATGTGTTCATCTGACAGGAACTAATGTGTTCATCTGACTGGAACTAATGTGTTCATCTGACTGGAACTAATGTGTTCATCTGACAGGAACTAATGTGTTCATCTGACAGGAACGAATGTGTTCATCTGACAGGAACTAATGTGTTCATCTGACTGGAACTAATGTGTTCATCTGACAGGAACTAATGTGTTCATCTGACTGGAACTAATGTGTTCATCTGACTGGAACTAATGTGTTCATCTGACAGGAACTAATGTGTTCATCTGACTGGAACTAATGTGTTCATCTGACTGGAACTAATGAGTTCATCTGACTGGAACTAATGTGTTCATCTGACTGGAACGAATGTGTTCATCTGACAGGAACTAATGTGTTCAACTGACAGGAACTAATGTGTTCATCTGACAGGAACTAATGTGCTCATCTGACTGGAACTAATGTGTTCATCTGACAGGAACTAATGTGTTCATCTGACAGGAACTAATGTGTTCATCTGACAGGAACTAATGTGTTCATTTCATTGAAACTAACGTGTTCATCTGACAGGAACAAATGTGTTCATCTGACTGGAACTAATGTGTTCATCTGACTGGAACTAATGTGTTCATCTGACAGGAACTAATGTGTTCATCTGACTGGAACTAATGTGTTCATCGGACAGGAACTAATGCGTTCATCTGACAGGAACTAATGTGTTCATCTGACTGGAACTAATGTGTTCATCGGACAGGAACTAATGTGTTCATCTGACTGGAACTAATGTGTTCATCGGACGGGAACTAATGTGTTCATCTGACAGGAACTAATGTGTTCATCTGACTGGAACTAATGTGTTCATCGGACAGGAACAAATGTGTTCATCTGACTGGAACTAATGTGTTCATCTGACACGAACTAATGTGTTCAACTGACTGGAACTAATGTGTTCATCTGACTGGAACTAATGAGTTCATCTGACAGGAACTAATGTGTTCATCTGACTGGAACTAATGTGTTCATCTGACTGGAACTAATGTGTTCATCTGACTGGAACTAATGTGTTCATCTGACTGGAACTAATGTGTTCATCTGACTGGAACTAACGTGTTCATCTGACAGGAACTAATGTGTTCATCTGACTGCAACTAATGTGTTCATTTCATTGAAACTAACGTGTTCATCTGACAGAAACTAATGTGTTCATCTGACTGGAACTAATGTGTTCATCTGACAGAAACTAATGTGTTCATCTGACTGGAACTAATGTGTTCATCTGACAGGAACTAATGTGTTCATCTGATTGGAACGAATGTGTTCATCTGATTGGAACGAATGTGTTCATCTGACAGGAACTAATGTGTTCATCTGACAGGAACTAATGTGTTCATCTGACTGGAACTAATGTGTTCATCTGATTGGAGCTAATGTGTTCATCTGACAGGAACTAATGTGTTCATCTGACACGAACTAATGTGTTCATCTGACACGAACTAATGTGTTCATCTGACAGGAACTAATGTGTTCATCTGACTGGAACTAATGTGTTCATCTGACAGGAACTAATGTGTTCATCTGACTGGAACTAATGTGTTCATCTGACTGGAACTAATGTGTTCATCTGACAGGAACTAATGTGTTCATCTGACAGGAACTAATGTGTTCATCTGACAGGAACTAATGTGTTCATCTGACTGGAACTAATGTGTTCATCTGACTGGAACTAATGTGTTCATCTGACTGGAACCAATGTGTTCATCTGACACGAACTAATGTGTTCATCTGACTGGAACCAATGTGTTCATCTGACACGAACTAATGTGTTCATCTGACTGGAACTAATGTGTTCATCTGACAGGAACTAATGTGTTCATCTGACAGGAACTTATGTGTTCATCTGACAGGAACTAATGTGTTCATCTGACTGGAACTAATGTTTTCATCTGACAGGAACTAATGTGTTCATCTGACAGGAACTAATGTCTTCATCTGACTGGAACTAATGTGTTCAACTGACTGGAACTAATGTGTTCATCTGACAGGAACTAATGTCTTCATCTGACTGGAACGAATGTGTTCATCTGACTGGAATTAATGAGTTCATCTGACAGGAACTAATGTGTTCATCTGACTGGAACTAATGTGTTCATCTGACTGGAACTAATGTGTTCATCTGACTGGAACTAATGTGTTCATCTGACTGGAACTAATGTGTTCATCTGACTGGAACTAAAGTGTTCATCTGACAGGAGCTAATATGTTCATCTGACTGGAACGAATGTGTTCATCTGACTGGAACTAATGTGTTCATCTGACTGGAACTAATGTGTTCATCTGACAGGAGCTAATATGTTCATCTGACTGGAACTAATGTGTTCATCTGACGGGAACTAATGTGTTCATCTGACGGGAATTAATGTGTTCATCTGACACGAACTAATGTGTTCATCTGACTGGAACTAATGTGTTCATCTGACAGGAACTAATGTGTTCATCTGACTGGAACTAATGTGTTCATCTGACAGGAACTAATGTGTTCATCTGACAGGAACTAATGTGTTCATCTGACTGGAACTAATTTTTTCATCTGACTGGAACTAATGTGTTCATCTGACTGGAACTAATGTGTTCAACTGACTGGAACTAATGTGTTCATCTGACTGGAACTAATGTGTTCATCTGACTGGAACTAATGTGTTCATCTGACACGAACTAATGTGTTCATCTGACTGGAACTAATGTGTTCATCTGACTGGAACTAATGTGTTCATCTGACAGGAACTAATGTGTTCATCTGACAGGAACTAATGTGTTCATCTGACAGGAACTAATGTGTTCATCTGACAGGAACTAATGTGTTCATCTGACTGGAACTAATGAGATCATCTGACAGGAACTAATGTGTTCATCTGACTGGAACTAATGTGTTCATCTGACTGGAACTAATGAGATCATCTGACAGGAACTAATGTGTTCATCTGACTGGAACTAATGTGTTCATCTGACAGGAACTAATGTGTTCATCTGACTGGAACTAATGTGTTCACCTGACAGGAACTAATGTGATCATCTGACAGGAACTAATGTGTTCATCTGACAGAAACTAATGTGTTCATCTGATAGGAACTAATGTGTTCATTTCATTGAAACTAACGTGTTCATCTGACTGGAACTAATGTGTTCATCTGACTGGAACTAATGTGTTCATCTGAGAGGAACTAATGTGTTCATCTGACTGGAACTAATGTGTTCATCTGACTGGAACTAATGTGTTCATCTGACAGGAACTAATGTGTTCATCTGACAGGAACTAATGTGTTCATTTCAGTGAAACTAACGTGTTCATCTGACAGGAACTAATGTGTTCATCTGACTGGAACTAATGTGTTCATCTGACAGGAACTAATGTGTTCATCTGACAGGAACTAATGTGTTCATCTGACAGGAACTAATGTGTTCATTTCATTGAAACTAACGTGTTCATCTGACAGGAACTAATGTGTTCATCTGACTGGAACTAATGTGTTCATCTGACTGGAACTAATGTGTTCATCTGACTGGAACTAATGTGTTCATCTGACAGGAACTAATGTGTTCATCTGACTGGAACTAATGTATTCATCTGACTGGAACTAATGTGTTCATCTGACAGGAACGAATGTGTTCATCTGACAGGAACTAATGTGTTCATCTGACAGAAACTAATGTGTTCATCTGACAGAAACTAATGTGTTCATCTGACAGGAACTAATGTGTTCATCTGACTGGAACTAATGTGTTCATCTGACAGAAACTAATGTGTTCATCTGACAGGAACTAAAGTGTTCATATGACTGGAACTAATGTGATCATCTGACTGGAACTAATGTGTTCATCTGACTGGAACGAATGTGTTCATCTGACTGGAACGAATGTGTTCATCTGACTGGAACTAATGTGTTCATCTGACAGGAACTAATGTGTTCATCTGACAGGAACTAATGTGTTCATCTGACTGGAACTAATGTGTTCATCTGACTGGAACTAATGTGTTCATCTGACAGGAACTAATGTGTTCATCTGACTGGAACTAATGTGTTCATCTGACTGGAACTAATGTGTTCATCTGACTGGAACTAATGTGTTCATCTGACAGGAACTAATGTGTTCATCTGACTGGAACTAATGTGTTCATCTGACAGGAGCTAATGTGTTCAACTGACAGGAACTAATGTGTTCAACTGACAGGAACTAATGAGTTCATCTGACAGGAACTAATGTGTTCATCTGACTGGAACTAATGTGTTCATCTGACAGGAACTAATGTGTTCATTTCATTGAAACTAACGTGTTCATCTGACAGGAACTAATGTGTTCATTTCATTGAAACTAACGTGTTCATCTGACAGGAACTAATGTGTTCATCTGACTGGAACTAATGTGTTCATCGGACAGGAACTAATGTGTTCATCTGACTGGAACTAATGTGTTCATCTGACAGGAACTAATGTTTTCATCTGACAGGAACTAATGTGTTCATCTGACAGGAACTAATGTGTTCATCTGACAGGAACTAATGTGTTCATTTCATTGAAACTAACGTGTTTATCTGACAGGAACTAATGTGTTCATCTGACAGGAACTAATGTGTTCACCTGACTGGAACTAATGTGTTCATCGGACAGGAACTAATGTGTTCAACTGACAGGAACTAATGTGTTCATCTGACAGGAACTAATGTGTTCATCTGACAGGAACTAATGTGTTCATCGGACAGGAACTAATGTGTTCATCTGACTGGAACTAATGTGTTCATCTGACAGGAACTAATGTGTTCATTTCATTGAAACTAACGTGTTCATTTCATTGAAACTAACGTGTTCATCTGACAGGAACGAATGTGTTCATCTGACTGGAACGAATGTTTTCATCTGACTGGAACTAATGTGTTCATCTGACAGGAACAAATGTGTTCATTTGACAGGAACTAATGTGTTCATTTCATTGAAACTAATGTGTTCATCTGACAGGAACTAATGAGTTCATTTCATTGAAACTAACGTGTTCATCTGACAGAAACTAATGTGTTCATCTGACTGGAACTAATGTGTTCATTTCATTGAAACTAACGTGTTCATCTGACAGAAACTAATGTGTTCATCTGACTGGAACTAATGTGTTCATCTGACAGAAACTAATGTGTTCATCTGACAGGAACTAATGTGTTCATCTGATTGGAACGAATGTGTTCATCTGACAGGAACTAATGTGTTCATCTGACACGAACTAATGTGTTCATCTGACAGAAACTAATGTGTTCATCTGATTGGAACTAATGTGTTCATCTGACCGGAACTAATGTGTTCATCTGACACGAACTAATGTGTTCATCTGACTGGAACTAATGTGTTCATCTGACACGAACTAATGTGTTCATCTGACAGAAACTAATGTGTTCATCTGATTGGAACTAATGTGTTCATCTGACAGGAACTAATGTGTTCATCTGACACGAACTAATGTGTTCATCTGACAGAAACTAATGTGTTCATCTGATTGGAACTAATGTGTTCATCTGACCGGAACTAATGTGTTCATCTGACTGGAACTAATGTGTTCATCTGACACGAACTAATGTGTTCATCTGACTGGAACTAATGTGTTCATCTGACACGAACTAATGTGTTCATCTGACACGAACTAATGTGTTCATCTGACTGGAACGAATGTGTTCATCTGACTGGAACTAATATGTTCAACTGACAGGGACTAATGTGTTCATCTGACAGGAACTAATGTGTTCATCTGACAGGAACTAATGTGTTCATCTGATTGGAACTAATGTGTTCATCTGACTGGAACTAATATGTTCAACTGACAGGAACTAATGTGTTCATCTGACTGGAACGAATGTGTTCATCTGACTGGAACTAATATGTTCAACTGACAGGGACTAATGTGTTCATCTGACAGGAACTAATGTGTTCATCTGACAGGAACTAATGTGTTCATCTGATTGGAACTAATGTGTTCATCTGACTGGAACTAATATGTTCAACTGACAGGGACTAATGTGTTCATCTGACAGGAACTAATGTGTTCATCTGACACGAACTAATGTGTTCATCTGACTGAAACTAATGTGTTCATCTGACAGGAACTAATGTGTTCATCTGACACGAACTAATGTGTTCATCTGACTGGAACTAATGTTTTCATCTGACAGGAACTAATGTGTTCATCTGACAGGAACTAATGTCTTCATCTGACTGGAACTATTGTGTTCAACTGACAGGAACTAATGTGTTCATCTGACTGGAACTAATGTGTTCATCTGACTGGAACTAATGTGTTCATCTGATTGGAACTAATGTGTTCATCTGACTGGAACTAATGTGTTCATCTGACTGGAACTAATGTGTTCAACTGACTGGAACTAATGTGTTCATCTGACAGGAACTAATGTCTTCATCTGACTGGAACGAATGTGTTCATCTGACTGGAACTAATGTGTTCATCTGACTGGAACTAATGTGTTCATCTGACAGGAGCTAATATGTTCATCTGACTGGAACTAATGTGTTCATCTGACAGGAACTAATGTGTTCATCTGACGGGAATTAATGTGTTCATCTGACACGAACTAATGTGTTCATCTGACTGGAACTAATGTGTTCATCTGACTGGAACTAATGTGTTCATCTGACTGGAACTAATGTGTTCATCTGACACGAACTAATGTGTTCATCTGACTGGAACTAATGTGTTCATCTGACTGGAACTAATGTGTTCATCTGACAGGAACTAATGTGTTCATCTGACAGGAACTAATGTGTTCATCTGACTGGAACTAATGTGATCATCTGACAGGAACTAATGTGTTCATCTGACTGGAACTAATGTGATCATCTGACAGGAACTAATGTGTTCATCTGACACGAACTAATGTGTTCACCTGACAGGAACGAATGTGTTCATCTGACAGGAACTAATGTGTTCATCTGACAGGAACTAATGTCTTCATCTGACTGGAACTAATGTGTTCAACTGATTGGAACTAATGTGTTCATCTGACAGGAACTAATGTCTTCATCTGACTGGAACGAATGTGTTCATCTGACTGGAATTAATGAGTTCATCTGACAGGAACTAATGTGTTCATCTGACTGGAACTAATGTGTTCATCTGACTGGAACTAATGTGTTCATCTGACACGAACTAATGTGTTCATCTGACAGGAACTAATGTGTTCATCTGACACGAACTAATGTGTTCATCTGACAGGAACTAATGTGTTCATCTGACTGGAACTAATGTGTTCAACTGACAGGAACGAATGTGTTCATCTGACAGGAACTAATGTGTTCATCAGACTGGAACTAATGTCTTCATCTGACTGGAACGAATGTGTTCATCTGACACAAACTAATGTGTTCATCTGACTGGAACTAACGTGTTCATCTGACACAAACTAATGTGTTCATCTGACTGGAACTAATGTGTTCATCTGACACGAACTAATGTGTTCATCTGACAGGAGCAAATGTGTTCATCTGACTGGAACTAATGTGTTCATCTGACAGGAACTCATGTGTTCATCTGACACGAACTAATGTGTTCATCTGACAGGAACGAATGTGTTCATCTGACTGGAACTAATGTGTTCATCTGACACGAACTAATGTGTTCATCTGACAGGAACTAATGTGTTCATCTGACTGGAACTAATGTGTTCATCTGACACGAACTAATGTGTTCATCTGACAGGAACTAATGTGTTCATCTGACTGGAACTAATGTTTTCATCTGACTGGAACTAATGTCTTCATCTGACAGGAACTAATGTGTTCATCTGACTGGAACTAATGTGTTCATCTGACAGGAACAAATGTGTTCATCTGACAGGAACTAATGTGTTCATTTCATTGAAACTAATGTGTTCATCTGACAGGAACTAATGTGTTCATCTGACAGGAACTAATGTGTTCATCTGACTGGAACTAATGTGTTCTTCGGACAGGAACTAATGTGTTCATCTGACTGGAACTAATGTGTTCATCTGACTGGAACTAATGTGTTCATCTGACAGGAACTAATGTGTTCAACTGACAGGAACTAATGTGTTCATCTGACAGGAACTAATGTGTTCATTTCATTGAAACTAACGTGTTCATCTAACAGGAAATAATGTGTTGAACTGACAGGAACTAATGTGTTCATCTGACAGGAACTAATGTGTTCATCGGACAGGAACTAATGTGTTCAACTGACAGGAACTAATGTGTTCATCTGACAGGAACTAATGTGTTCAACTGACACGAACTAATGTGTTCATCTGACAGGAACTAATGTGTTCATCTGACAGGAACTAATGTGTTCATCTGACAGGAACGAATGTGTTCATCTGACAGGAACTAATGTGTTCATCTGACAGGAACTAATGTGTTCATTTCATTGAAACTAACGTGTTCATCTAACAGGAAATAATGTGTTGAACTGACAGGAACTAATGTGTTCATTTCATTGAAACTAACGTGTTCATCTAACAGGAAATAATGTGTTGAACTGACAGGAACTAATGTGTTCATCTGACAGGAACTAATGTGTTCATCGGACAGGAACTAATGTGTTCAACTGACAGGAACTAATGTGTTCATCTGACAGGAACTAATGTGTTCAACTGACACGAACTAATGTGTTCATCTGACAGGAACTAATGTGTTCATCTGACAGGAACTAATGTGTTCATCTGACAGGAACGAATGTGTTCATCTGACAGGAACTAATGTGTTCATCTGACAGGAACTAATGTGTTCAACTGACACGAACTAATGTGTTCATCTGACTGGAACTAATGTGTTCATCTGACAGGAACTAATGTGTTCATCTGACTGGAACTAATGTGTTCATCTGACTGGAACTAATGTGTTCATCTGACAGGAACTAATGTGTTCATCTGACAGGAACGAATGTGTTCATCTGACAGGAACTAATGTGTTCATCTGACTGGAACTAATGTGTTCATCTGACAGGAACTAATGTGTTCATCTGACTGGAACTAATGTGTTCATCTGACTGGAACTAATGTGTTCATCTGACAGGAACTAATGTGTTCATCTGACTGGAACTAATGTGTTCATCTGACTGGAACTAATGAGTTCATCTGACTGGAACTAATGTGTTCATCTGACTGGAACGAATGTGTTCATCTGACAGGAACTAATGTGTTCAACTGACAGGAACTAATGTGTTCATCTGACAGGAACTAATGTGTTCATCTGACTGGAACTAATGTGTTCATCTGACAGGAACTAATGTGTTCAACTGACAGGAACTAATGTGTTCATCTGACAGGAACTAATGTGTTCAACTGACAGGAACTAATGTGTTCATCTGACAGGAACTAATGTGTTCATCTGACTGGAACTAATGTGTTCATCTGACAGGAACTCATGTGTTCATCTGACTGGAACGAATGTGTTCAACTGACAGGAACTAATGTGTTCATCTGACAGGAACTAATGTGCTCATCTGACTGGAACTAATGTGTTCATCTGACAGGAACTAATGTGTTCATCTGACAGGAACTAATGTGTTCATCTGACAGGAACTAATGTGTTCATTTCATTGAAACTAACGTGTTCATCTGACAGGAACAAATGTGTTCATCTGACTGGAACTAATGTGTTCATCTGACTGGAACTAATGTGTTCATCTGACAGGAACTAATGTGTTCACCTGACTGGAACTAATGTGTTCATCGGACAGGAACTAATGCGTTCATCTGACAGGAACTAATGTGTTCATCTGACTGGAACTAATGTGTTCATCGGACAGGAACTAATGTGTTCATCTGACTGGAACTAATGTGTTCATCGGACGGGAACTAATGTGTTCATCTGACAGGAACTAATGTGTTCATCTGACTGGAACTAATGTGTTCATCGGACAGGAACAAATGTGTTCATCTGACTGGAACTAATGTGTTCATCTGACACGAACTAATGTGTTCAACTGACTGGAACTAATGTGTTCATCTGACTGGAACTAATGAGTTCATCTGACAGGAACTAATGTGTTCATCTGACTGGAACTAATGTGTTCATCTGACTGGAACTAATGTGTTCATCTGACTGGAACTAATGTGTTCATCTGACTGGAACTAATGTGTTCATCTGACTGGAACTAACGTGTTCATCTGACAGGAACTAATGTGTTCATCTGACTGGAACTAATGTGTTCATTTCATTGAAACTAACGTGTTCATCTGACAGAAACTAATGTGTTCATCTGACTGGAACTAATGTGTTCATCTGACAGAAACTAATGTGTTCATCTGACTGGAACTAATGTGTTCATCTGACAGGAACTAATGTGTTCATCTGATTGGAACGAATGTGTTCATCTGATTGGAACGAATGTGTTCATCTGACAGGAACTAATGTGTTCATCTGACAGGAACTAATGTGTTCATCTGACTGGAACTAATGTGTTCATCTGATTGGAGCTAATGTGTTCATCTGACAGGAACTAATGTGTTCATCTGACACGAACTAATGTGTTCATCTGACACGAACTAATGTGTTCATCTGACAGGAACTAATGTGTTCATCTGACTGGAACTAATGTGTTCATCTGACAGGAACTAATGTGTTCATCTGACTGGAACTAATGTGTTCATCTGACTGGAACTAATGTGTTCATCTGACAGGAACTAATGTGTTCATCTGACAGGAACTAATGTGTTCATCTGACAGGAACTAATGTGTTCATCTGACTGGAACTAATGTGTTCATCTGACTGGAACTAATGTGTTCATCTGACTGGAACCAATGTGTTCATCTGACACGAACTAATGTGTTCATCTGACTGGAACCAATGTGTTCATCTGACACGAACTAATGTGTTCATCTGACTGGAACTAATGTGTTCATCTGACAGGAACTAATGTGTTCATCTGACAGGAACTAATGTGTTCATCTGACAGGAACTAATGTGTTCATCTGACTGGAACTAATGTTTTCATCTGACAGGAACTAATGTGTTCATCTGACAGGAACTAATGTCTTCATCTGACTGGAACTAATGTGTTCAACTGATTGGAACTAATGTGTTCATCTGACAGGAACTAATGTCTTCATCTGACTGGAACGAATGTGTTCATCTGACTGGAATTAATGAGTTCATCTGACAGGAACTAATGTGTTCATCTGACTGGAACTAATGTGTTCATCTGACTGGAACTAATGTGTTCATCTGACTGGAACTAATGTGTTCATCTGACTGGAACTAATGTGTTCATCTGACTGGAACTAAAGTGTTCATCTGACAGGAGCTAATATGTTCATCTGACTGGAACGAATGTGTTCATCTGACTGGAACTAATGTGTTCATCTGACTGGAACTAATGTGTTCATCTGACAGGAGCTAATATGTTCATCTGACTGGAACTAATGTGTTCATCTGACGGGAACTAATGTGTTCATCTGACGGGAATTAATGTGTTCATCTGACACGAACTAATGTGTTCATCTGACTGGAACTAATGTGTTCATCTGACAGGAACTAATGTGTTCATCTGACTGGAACTAATGTGTTCATCTGACAGGAACTAATCTGTTCATCTGACAGGAACTAATGTGTTCATCTGACTGGAACTAATTTTTTCATCTGACTGGAACTAATGTGTTCATCTGACTGGAACTAATGTGTTCAACTGACTGGAACTAATGTGTTCATCTGACTGGAACTAATGTGTTCATCTGACTGGAACTAATGTGTTCATCTGACACGAACTAATGTGTTCATCTGACTGGAACTAATGTGTTCATCTGACAGGAACTAATGTGTTCATCTGACAGGAACTAATGTGTTCATCTGACTGGAACTAATGTGTTCATCTGACTGGAACTAATGTGTTCATCTGACAGGAACTAATGTGTTCATCTGACAGGAACTAATGTGCTCATCTGACTGGAACTAATGTGATCATCTGACAGGAACTAATGTGTTCATCTGACAGGAACTAATGTGTTCATCTGACTGGAACTAATGTGTTCATCTGACACGAACTAATGTGTTCATCTGACTGGAACTAATGTGTTCATCTGACTGGAACTAATGTGTTCATCTGACAGGAACTAATGTGTTCATCTGACAGGAACTAATGTGTTCATCTGACTGGAACTAATGTGATCATCTGACAGGAACTAATGTGTTCATCTGACAGGAACTAATGTGTTCATCTGACAGGAACTAATGTGTTCATTTCATTGAAACTAACGTGTTCATCTGACAGGAACAAATGTGTTCATCTGACAGGAACTAATGTGTTCATCTGACAGGAACTAATGTGTTCATCTGACTGGAACTAATGTGTTCATCGGACAGGAACAAATGTGTTCATCTGACTGGAACTAATGTGTTCATCGGACAGGAACTAATGTGTTCATCTGACAGGAACTAATGTGTTCATCTGACAGGAACTAATGTGTTCATCTGACTGGAACTAATGTGTTCATCTGACAGGAACTAATGTGTTCATCTGACTGGAACTAATGTTTTCATCTGACTGGAACTAATGTGTTCATCTGACAGGAACTAATGTGTTCATCTGACAGGAACTAATGTGTTCATCTGACTGGAACTAATGTGTTCATCTGACAGGAACTAATGTGTTCATCTGACTGGAACTAATGTTTTCATCTGACTGGAACTAATGTGTTCATCTGACTGGAACTAATGTGTTCATCTGACAGGAACTAATGTGTTCATCTGACTGGAACTAATGTGTTCATCTGACTGGAACTAATGTGTTCATCTGACAGGAACTAATGTGTTCATCTGACAGGAACTAATGTGTTCATCTGACTGGAACTAATGTGTTCATCTGACTGGAACTAATGTGTTCATCTGACTGGAACCAATGTGTTCATCTGACACGAACTAATGTGTTCATCTGACTGGAACCAATGTGTTCATCTGACACGAACTAATGTGTTCATCTGACTGGAACTAATGTGTTCATCTGACAGGAACTAATGTGTTCATCTGACAGGAACTAATGTGTTCATCTGACAGGAACTAATGTGTTCATCTGACTGGAACTAATGTTTTCATCTGACAGGAACTAATGTGTTCATCTGACAGGAACTAATGTCTTCATCTGACTGGAACTAATGTGTTCAACTGATTGGAACTAATGTGTTCATCTGACAGGAACTAATGTCTTCATCTGACTGGAACGAATGTGTTCATCTGACTGGAATTAATGAGTTCATCTGACAGGAACTAATGTGTTCATCTGACTGGAACTAATGTGTTCATCTGACTGGAACTAATGTGTTCATCTGACTGGAATTAATGTGTTCATCTGACTGGAACTAATGTGTTCATCTGACTGGAACTAAAGTGTTCATCTGACAGGAGCTAATATGTTCATCTGACTGGAACGAATGTGTTCATCTGACTGGAACTAATGTGTTCATCTGACTGGAACTAATGTGTTCATCTGACAGGAGCTAATATGTTCATCTGACTGGAACTAATGTGTTCATCTGACAGGAACTAATGTGTTCATCTGACGGGAATTAATGTGTTCATCTGACACGAACTAATGTGTTCATCTGACTGGAACTAATGTGTTCATCTGACAGGAACTAATGTGTTCATCTGACTGGAACTAATGTGTTCATCTGACTGGAACTAATGTGTTCATCTGACAGGAACTAATGTGTTCATCTGACAGGAACTAATGTGTTCATCTGACGGGAACTAATTTTTTCATCTGACTGGAACTAATGTGTTCATCTGACTGGAACTAATGTGTTCAACTGACTGGAACTAATGTGTTCATCTGACTGGAACTAATGTGTTCATCTGACTGGAACTAATGTGTTCATCTGACACGAACTAATGTGTTCATCTGACTGGAACTAATGTGTTCATCTGACAGGAACTAATGTGTTCATCTGACAGGAACTAATGTGTTCATCTGACTGGAACTAATGTGTTCATCTGACTGGAACTAATGTGTTCATCTGACAGGAACTAATGTGTTCATCTGACAGGAACTAATGTGTTCATCTGACTGGAACTAATGTGATCATCTGACAGGAACTAATGTGTTCATCTGACAGGAACTAATGTGTTCATCTGACTGGAACTAATGTGTTCATCTGACACGAACTAATGTGTTCATCTGACTGGAACTAATGTGTTCATCTGACTGGAACTAATGTGTTCATCTGACAGGAACTAATGTGTTCATCTGACAGGAACTAATGTGTTCATCTGACTGGAACTAATGTGATCATCTGACAGGAACTAATGTGTTCATCTGACAGGAACTAATGTGTTCATCTGACAGGAACTAATGTGTTCATTTCATTGAAACTAACGTGTTCATCTGACAGGAACAAATGTGTTCATCTGACAGGAACTAATGTGTTCATCTGACAGGAACTAATGTGTTCATCTGACTGGAACTAATGTGTTCATCGGACAGGAACAAATGTGTTCATCTGACTGGAACTAATGTGTTCATCGGACAGGAACTAATGTGTTCATCTGACAGGAACTAATGTGTTCATCTGACAGGAACTAATGTGTTCATCTGACTGGAACTAATGTGTTCATCTGACAGGAACTAATGTGTTCATCTGACTGGAACTAATGTTTTCATCTGACTGGAACTAATGTGTTCATCTGACAGGAACTAATGTGTTCATCTGACAGGAACTAATGTGTTCATCTGACTGGAACTAATGTGTTCATCTGACAGGAACTAATGTGTTCATCTGACTGGAACTAATGTTTTCATCTGACTGGAACTAATGTGTTCATCTGACAGGAACTAATGTGTTCATCTGACAGGAACAAATGTGTTCATCTGTCAGGAACTAATGTGTTCATTTCATAGAAACTAATGTGTTCATCTGACTGGAACTAATGTGTTCATCGGACTGGAACTAATGTGTTCATCTGACAGGAACTAATGTGTTCATCTGACAGGAACTAATGTGTTCATCTGACTGCAACTAATGTGTTCATCTGACTGGAACTAATGTGTTCATCGGACTGGAACTAATGTGTTCATCTGACAGGAACTAATGTGTTCATCTGACTGGAACTAATGTGTTCATCTGACTGGAACTAATGTGTTCATCGGACTGGAACTAATGTGTTCATCTGACAGGAACTAATGTGTTCATCTGACTGGAACTAATGTGTTCATCTGACAGGAACTAATGTGTTCAACTGACAGGAACTAATGTGTTCATCTGACTGGAACTAATGTGTTCATCTGACTGGAACTAATGTGTTCATCTGACAGGAACTAATGTGTTCATCTGACAGGAACTAATGTGTTCATTTAATTGAAACTAACGTGTTCATCTGACAGGAAATAATGTGTTCAACTGACAGGAACTAATGTGTTCATCTGACAGGAACTAATGTGTTCATCTGACAGGAACTAATGTGTTCAACTGACAGGAACTAATGTGTTCATCTGACAGGAACTAATGCGTTCATCTGACAGGAACTAATGTGTTCATCTGACTGGAACTAATGTGTTCACCTGACAGGAACTAATGTGTTCATCTGACTGGAACTAATGTGTTCATCTGACAGGAAATAATGTGTTCATCTGACTGGAACTAATGTGTTCATCTGACTGGAACAAATGTGTTCATCTGACAGGAACTAATGTGTTCATCTGACTGGAACTAATGTGTTCAACTGATTGGAACTAATGTGTTCATCTGACAGGAACTAATGTGTTCATCTGACTGGAACTAATGTGTTCATCTGACAGGAACTAATGTGTTCATCTGACAGGAACTAATGTGTTCATCTGACAGGAACTAATGTGTTCATCTGACTGGAACGAATGTGTTCATCTGACAGGAACTAATGTGTTCATCTGACAGGAACTAATGTGTTCATCTGACTGGAACTAATGTGTTCATCTGACAGGAACTAATGTGTTCATCTGACAGGAACTAATGTGTTCATCTGACTGGAACGAATGTGTTCATCTCACAGGAACTAATGTGTTCATCTGACTGGAACTAATGTGTTCAACTGATTGGAACTAATGTGTTCATCTGACAGGAACTAATGTGTTCATCTGACAGGAACTAATGTGTTCAACTGACACGAACTAATGTGTTCATCTGACAGGAACTAATGTGTTCATCTGACTGGAACTAATGTGTTCACCTGACAGGAACTAATGTGTTCATCTGACTGGAACTAATGTGTTCATCTGACAGGAAATAATGTGTTCATCTGACTGGAACTAATGTGTTCATCTGACTGGAACGAATGTGTTCATCTGACAGGAACTAATGTGTTCATCTGACTGGAACTAATGTGTTCAACTGATTGGAACTAATGTGTTCATCTGACAGGAACTAATGTGTTCATCTGACTGGAACTAATGTGTTCATCTGACAGGAACTAATATGTTCATCTGACAGGAACTAATGTGTTCATCTGACAGGAACTAATGTGTTCATCTGACTGGAACGAATGTGTTCATCTGACAGGAACTAATGTGTTCATCTGACAGGAACTAATGTGTTCATCTGACTGGAACTAATGTGTTCATCTGACAGGAACTAATGTGTTCATCTGACAGGAACTAATGTGTTCATCTGACTGGAACGAATGTGTTCATCTCACAGGAACTAATGTGTTCATCTGACTGGAACTAATGTGTTCAACTGATTGGAACTAATGTGTTCATCTGACAGGAACTAATGTGTTCATCTGACAGGAACTAATGTGTTCATCTGACAGGAACTAATGTGTTCATCTGACAGGAACTAATGTGTTCATCTGACTGGAACGAATGTGTTCATCTGACTGGAACTAATGTGTTCATCTGACTGGAACTAATGTGTTCATCTGACAGGAACTAATGTGTTCACCTGACAGGAACTAATGTGTTCACCTGACAGGAACTAATGTGTTCAACTGACACGAACTAATGTGTTCATCTGACAGGAACTAATGTGTTCATCTGACAGGAACTAATGTGTTCATTTCATAGAAACTAATGTGTTCATCTGACAGGAACTAATGTGTTCATCTGACAGGAACTAATGTGTTCATCTGACTGGAACTAATGTGTTCATCGGACAGGAACTAATGTGTTCATCTGACTGGAACTAATGTGTTCATCTGACAGGAACTAATGTGTTCAACTGACAGGAACTAATGTGTTCATCTGACAGGAACTAATGTGTTCATTTCATTGAAACTAACGTGTTCATCTGACAGGAACTAATGTGTTCATCGGACAGGAAATAATGTGTTCAACTGACAGGAACTAATGCGTTCATCTGACAGGAACTAATGTGTTCAACTGACACGAACTAATGTGTTCATCTGACAGGAACTAATGTGTTCATCTGACAGGAACTAATGTGTTCATCTGACACGAACTAATGTGTTCATCTGACTGGAACTAATGTGTTCATCTGACAGGAACTAATGTGTTCATCTGACAGGAACTAATGTGTTCATCTGACAGGAACTAATGTGTTCATCTGATTGGAACTAATGTGTTCATCTGACTGGAACAAATGTGTTCACCTGACAGGAACTAATGTGTTCATCTGACAGGAACTAATGTGTTCATCTGACAGGAACTAATGTGTTCATCTGACACGAACTAATGTGTTCATCTGACTGGAACTAATGTGTTCATCTGACAGGAACTAATGTGTTCATATGACAGGAACTAATGTGTTCATCTGACACGAACTAATGTGTTCATCTGACTGGAACTAATGTGTTCACCTGACAGGAACTAATGTGTTCATCTGACACGAACTAATGTGTTCATCTGACTGGAACTAATGTGTTCATCTGACTGGAACTAATGTGTTCATCTGACTGGAACTAATGTGTTCATCTGACTGGAACTAATGTGTTCATCTGACTGGAACTAATGTGTTCATCTGACTGGAACGAATGTGTTCACCTGACAGGAACTAATGTGTTCATCTGACAGGAACTAATGTGTTCATCTGACTGGAACTAATGTGTTCATCTGACTGGAACGAATGTGTTCATCTGACAGGAACTAATGTGTTCATCTGACAGGAACTAATGTGTTCATCTGACAGGAACGAATGTGTTCATCTGACAGAAACTAATGTGTTCATCTGACAGGAACTAATGTGTTCAACGGATTGGAACTAATGTGTTCATCTGACAGGAACTAATGTGTTCATCTGACTGGAACTAATGTGTTCAACTGACAGGAACTAATGTGTTCATCTGACAGGAACTAATGTGTTCATCTGACTGGAACTAATGTGTTCACCTGACAGGAACTAATGTGTTCATCTGACAGGAACTAATGTGTTCATCTGACTGGAACTAATGTGTTCATCTGACAGGAAATAATGTGTTCATCTGACTGGAACTAATGTGTTCATCTGACAGGAACTAATGTGTTAATCTGACAGGAACTAATGTGTTCATCTGACTGGAACTAATGTGTTCATCTGACTGGAACGAATGTGTTCATCTGACAGGAACTAATGTGTTCATCTGACTGGAACTAATGTGTTCAACTGATTGGAACTAATGTGTTCATCTGACAGGAACTAATGTGTTCATCTGACAGGAACTAATGTGTTCATCTGACAGGAACTAATGTGTTCATCTGACAGGAACTAATGTGTTCATCTGACTGGAACGAATGTGTTCATCTGACTGGAACTAATGTGTTCATCTGACTGGAACTAATGTGTTCATCTGACAGGAACTAATGTGTTCACCTGACAGGAACTAATGTGTTCACCTGACAGGAACTAATGTGTTCACCTGACTGGAACTAATGTGTTCATCTGACTGGAACTAATGTGTTCATCTGACAGGAAATAATGTGTTCATCTGACTGGAACGAATGTGTTCATCTGACTGGAACTAATGTGTTCATCTGACAGGAACTAATGTGTTCATCTGACAGAAACTAATGTGTTCATCTGACAGAAACTAATGTGTTCATCTGACTGGAACTAATGTGTTCATCTGACTGGAACTAATGTGTTCATCTGACTGGAACTAATGTGTTCATCTGACAGGAGCTAATATGTTCATCTGACTGGAACTAATGTGTTCATCTGACAGGAACTAATGTGTTCATCTGACGGGAATTAATGTGTTCATCTGACACGAACTAATGTGTTCATCTGACTGGAACTAATGTGTTCATCTGACAGGAACTAATGTGTTCATCTGACTGGAACTAATGTGTTCATCTGACTGGAACTAATGTGTTCATCTGACAGGAACTAATGTGTTCATCTGACAGGAACTAATGTGTTCATCTGACTGGAACTAATGTGTTCATCTGACTGGAACTAATGTGTTCATCTGACTGGAACTAATGTGTTCAACTGACTGGAACTAATGTGTTCATCTGACTGGAACTAATGTGTTCATCTGACTGGAACTAATGTGTTCATCTGACACGAACTAATGTGTTCATCTGACTGGAACTAATGTGTTCATCTGACAGGAACTAATGTGTTCATCTGACACGAACTAATGTGTTCATCTGACTGGAACTAATGTGTTCATCTGACTGGAACTAATGTGTTCATCTGACAGGAACTAATGTGTTCATCTGACAGGAACTAATGTGTTCATCTGACTGGAACTAATGTGATCATCTGACAGGAACTAATGTGTTCATCTGACAGGAACTAATGTGTTCATCTGACAGGAACTATTGTGTTCATTTCATTGAAACTAACGTGTTCATCTGACAGGAACAAATGTGTTCATCTGACTGGAACTAATGTGTTCATCGGACAGGAACTAATGTGTTCATCTGACAGGAACTAATGTGTTCATCTGACTGGAACTAATGTGTTCATCGGACAGGAACAAATGTGTTCATCTGACTGGAACTAATGTGTTCATCTGACACGAACTAATGTGTTCATCTGACAGGAACTAATGTGTTCATCTGACTGGAACTAATGTGTTCATCTGACTGGAACTAATGTTTTCATCTGACTGGAACTAATGTGTTCATCTGACAGGAACTAATGTGTTCATCTGACAGGAACTAATGTGTTCATCTGACTGGAACTAATGTGTTCATCTGACAGGAACTAATGTGTTCATCTGACTGGAACTAATGTTTTCATCTGACTGGAACTAATGTGTTCATCTGACAGGAACTAATGTGTTCATCTGACCGGAACAAATGTGTTCATCTGTCAGGAACTAATGTGTTCATTTCATAGAAACTAATGTGTTCATCTGACTGGAACTAATGTGTTCATCGGACAGGAACTAATGTGTTCATCTGACTGGAACTAATGTGTTCATTTGACTGGAACTAATGTGTTCATCTGACAGGAACTAATGTGTTCAACTGACAGGAACTAATGTGTTCATCTGACAGGAACTAATGTGTTCATCTGACTGGAACTAATGTGTTTATCTGACAGGAACTAATGTGTTTATCTGACAGGAACTAATGTGTTCATCGGACAGGAAATAATGTGTTCAACTGACAGGAACTAATGTGTTCAACTGACAGGAACTAATGTGTTCATCTGACAGGAACTCATGTGTTCATCTGACAGGAACTAATGTGTTCATCGGACAGGAAATAATGTGTTCAACTGACAGGAACTAATGCGTTCATCTGACAGGAACTAATGTGTTCAACTGACACGAACTAATGTGTTCATCTGACAGGAACTAATGTGTTCATCTGACTGGAACTAATGTGTTCATCTGACTGGAACTAATGTGTTCATCTGACTGGAACGAATGTGTTCATCTGACAGGAACTAATGTGTTCATCTGACTGGAACTAATGTGTTCAACTGATTGGAACTAATGTGTTCATCTGACAGGAACTAATGTGTTCATCTGACTGGAACTAATGTGTTCATCTGACAGGAACTAATGTGTTCATCTGACAGGAACTAATGTGTTCATCTGACAGGAACTAATGTGTTCATCTGACTGGAACAAATGTGTTCATCTGACAGGAACTAATGTGTTCATCTGACAGGAACTAATGTGTTCATCTCACAGGAACTAATGTGTTCATCTGACAGGAACTAATGTGTTCATCTGACTGGAACTAATGTGTTCATCTGACAGGAACTAATGTGTTCATCTGACGGGAATTAATGTGTTCATCTGACACGAACTAATGTGTTCATCTGACTGGAACTAATGTGTTCATCTGACAGGAACTAATGTGTTCATCTGACTGGAACTAATGTGTTCATCTGACTGGAACTAATGTGTTCATCTGACAGGAACTAATGTGTTCATCTGACAGGAACTAATGTGTTCATCTGACTGGAACTAATGTGTTCATCTGACTGGAACTAATGTGTTCATCTGACTGGAACTAATGTGTTCAACTGACTGGAACTAATGTGTTCATCTGACTGGAACTAATGTGTTCATCTGACTGGAACTAATGTGTTCATCTGACACGAACTAATGTGTTCATCTGACTGGAACTAATGTGTTCATCTGACAGGAACTAATGTGTTCATCTGACACGAACTAATGTGTTCATCTGACTGGAACTAATGTGTTCATCTGACTGGAACTAATGTGTTCATCTGACAGGAACTAATGTGTTCATCTGACAGGAACTAATGTGTTCATCTGACTGGAACTAATGTGATCATCTGACAGGAACTAATGTGTTCATCTGACAGGAACTAATGTGTTCAACTGACAGGAACTAATGTGTTCATTTAATTGAAACTAACGTGTTCATCTGACAGGAACTAATGTGTTCATCGGACAGGAAATAATGTGTTCAACGGACAGGAACTAATGCGTTCATCTGACAGGAACTAATGTGTTCAACTGACACGAACTAATGTGTTCATCTGACAGGAACTAATGTGTTCATCTGACTGGAACTAATGTGTTCATCTGACTGGAACTAATGTGTTCATCTGACTGGAACGAATGTGTTCATCTGACAGGAACTAATGTGTTCATCTGACTGGAACTAATGTGTTCAACTGATTGGAACTAATGTGTTCATCTGACAGGAACTAATGTGTTCATCTGACTGGAACTAATGTGTTCATCTGACAGGAACTAATGTGTTCATCTGACAGGAACTAATGTGTTCATCTGACAGGAACTAATGTGTTCATCTGACTGGAACGAATGTGTTCATCTGACAGGAACTAATGTGTTCATCTGACAGGAACTAATGTGTTCATCTCACAGGAACTAATGTGTTCATCTGACAGGAACTAATGTGTTCATCTGACTGGAACGAATGTGTTCATCTGACAGGAACTAATGTGTTCATCTGACACGAACTAATGTGTTCATCTGACAGGAAATAATGTGTTCATCTGACTGGAACTAATGTGTTCATCTGACTGGAACGAATGTGTTCATCTGACAGGAACTAATGTGTTCATCTGACTGGAACTAATGTGTTCAACTGATTGGAACTAATGTGTTCATCTGACAGGAACTAATGTGTTCATCTGACTGGAACTAATGTGTTCATCTGACAGGAACTAATGTGTTCATCTGACAGGAACTAATGTGTTCATCTGACAGGAACTAATGTGTTCATCTGACTGGAACGAATGTGTTCATCTGACAGGAACTAATGTGTTCATCTGACAGGAACTAATGTGTTCATCTGACTGGAACTAATGTGTTCATCTGACAGGAACTAATGTGTTCATCTGACAGGAACTAATGTGTTCATCTGACTGGAACGAATGTGTTCATCTCACAGGAACTAATGTGTTCATCTGACTGGAACTAATGTGTTCATCTGACTGGAACGAATGTGTTCATCTCACAGGAACTAATGTGTTCAACTGATTGGAACTAATGTGTTCATCTGACAGGAACTAATGTGTTCATCTGACAGGAACTAATGTGTTCATCTGACAGGAACTAATGTGTTCATCTGACAGGAACTAATGTGTTCATCTGACTGGAACGAATGTGTTCATCTGACTGGAACTAATGTGTTCATCTGACTGGAACTAATGTGTTCATCTGACAGGAACTAATGTGTTCACCTGACAGGAACTAATGTGTTCACCTGACAGGAACTAATGTGTTCAACTGACACGAACTAATGTGTTCATCTGACAGGAACTAATGTGTTCATCTGACAGGAACTAATGTGTTCATCTGACACGAACTAATGTGTTCATCTGACAGGAACTAATGTGTTCATCTGACTGGAACTAATGTTTTCATCTGACTGGAACTAATGTGTTCATCTGACAGGAACTAATGTGTTCATCTGACAGGAACAAATGTGTTCATCTGACAGGAACTAATGTGTTCATTTCATAGAAACTAATGTGTTCATCTGACAGGAACTAATGTGTTCATCTGACAGGAACTAATGTGTTCATCTGACTGGAACTAATGTGTTCATCGGACAGGAACTAATGTTTTCATCTGACTGGAACTAATGTGTTCATCTGACTGGAACTAATGTGTTCATCTGACAGGAACTAATGTGTTCAACTGACAGGAACTAATGTGTTCATCTGACAGGAACTAATGTGTTCATTTCATTGAAACTAACGTGTTCATCTGACAGGACCTAATGTGTTCATCGGACAGGAAATAATGTGTTCAACTGACAGGAACTAATGCGTTCATCTGACAGGAACTAATGTGTTCAACTGACACGAACTAATGTGTTCATCTGACAGGAACTAATGTGTTCATCTGACAGGAACTAATGTGTTCATCTGACACGAACTAATGTGTTCATCTGACTGGAACTAATGTGTTCATCTGACAGGAACTAATGTGTTCATCTGACAGGAACTAATGTGTTCATCTGATTGGAACTAATGTGTTCATCTGACTGGAACGAATGTGTTCACCTGACAGGAACTAATGTGTTCATCTGACAGGAACAAATGTGTTCATCTGATTGGAACTAATGTGTTCATCTGACTGGAACGAATGTGTTCACCTGACAGGAGCTAATGTGTTCATCTGACAGGAACTAATGTGTTCATCTGACAGGAACTAATGTGTTCATCTGACACGAACTAATGTGTTCATCTGACTGGAACTAATGTGTTCATCTGACAGGAACTAATGTGTTCATCTGACAGGAACTAATGTGTTCATCTGACACGAACTAATGTGTTCATCTGACTGGAACTAATGTGTTCACCTGACAGGAACTAATGTGTTCATCTGACAGGAACTAATGTGTTCATCTGACACGATCTAATGTGTTCATCTGACTGGAACTAATGTGTTCATCTGACTGGAACTAATGTGTTCATCTGACTGGAACTAATGTGTTCATCTGACTGGAACTAATGTGTTCATCTGACTGGAACTAATGTGTTCATCTGACTGGAACGAATGTGTTCACCTGACAGGAACTAATGTGTTCATCTGACAGGAACTAATGTGTTCATCTGACTGGAACTAATGTGTTCATCTGACAGGAACTAATGTGTTCATCTGACTGGAACTAATGTGTTCATCTGACTGGAACGAATGTGTTCATCTGACAGGAACTAATGTGTTCATCTGACTGGAACGAATGTGTTCATCTGACAGGAACTAATGTGTTCATCTGACAGGAACGAATGTGTTCATCTGACAGAAACTAATGTGTTCATCTGACAGGAACTAATGTGTTCAACGGATTGGAACTAATGTGTTCATCTGACAGGAACTAATGTGTTCATCTGACTGGAACTAATGTGTTCAACTGACAGGAACTAATGTGTTCATCTGACAGGAACTAATGTGTTCATCTGACTGGAACTAATGTGTTCATCTGACTGGAACTAATGTGTTCACCTGACAGGAACTAATGTGTTCATCTGACTGGAACTAATGTGTTCATCTGACAGGAAATAATGTGTTCATCTGACTGGAACTAATGTGTTCATCTGACAGGAACTAATGTGTTAATCTGACAGGAACTAATGTGTTAATCTGACAGGAACGAATGTGTTCATCTGACAGGAACTAATGTGTTCATCTGACTGGAACTAATGTGTTCAACTGATTGGAACTAATGTGTTCATCTGACAGGAACTAATGTGTTCATCTGACTGGAACTAATGTGTTCATCTGACAGGAACTAATGTGTTCACCTGACAGGAACTAATGTGTTCACCTGACAGGAACTAATGTGTTCACCTGACTGGAACTAATGTGTTCATCTGACTGGAACTAATGTGTTCATCTGACAGGAAATAATGTGTTCATCTGACTGGAACGAATGTGTTCATCTGACTGGAACTAATGTGTTCATCTGACAGGAACTAATGTGTTCATCTGACAGAAACTAATGTGTTCATCTGACAGAAACTAATGTGTTCATCTGACTGGAACTAATGTGTTCATCTGACTGGAACTAATGTGTTCATCTGACTGGAACAAATGTGTTCATCTGACACGAACTAATGTGTTCATCTGACTGGAACTAATGTGTTCATCTGACACGAACTAATGTGTTCATCTGACAGAAACTAATGTGTTCATCTGACTGGAACTAATGTGTTCATCTGACTGGAACTAATGTGTTCATCTGACTGGAACAAATGTGTTCATCTGACACGAACTAATGTGTTCATCTGACTGGAACTAATGTGTTCATCTGACACGAACTAATGTGTTCATCTGACTGGAACTAATGTGTTCATCTGACAGGAACTAATGTGTTCATCTGACTGGAACGAATGTGTTCATCTGACAGGAACTAATGTGTTCATCTGACTGGAACTAATGTGTTCATCTGACAGGAACTAATCTGTTCATCTGACTGGAACTAATGTGTTCATCTGACTGGAACTAATGTGTTCATCTGACAGGAACTAATGTGTTCATCTGACTGGAACGAATGTGTTCTTCTGACAGGAACTAATGTGTTCATCTGATTGGAACTAATGTGTTCATCTGACTGGAACGAATGTGTTCATCTGACAGGAACTAATGTGTTCATCTGACAGGAACTAATGTGTTCATCTGACTGGAACGAATGTGTTCATCTGACAGGAACTCATGTGTTCATCTGACAGGAACTCATGTGTTCATCTGACAGGAACTAATGTGTTCATCTGACAGGAACTAATGTGTTCATCTGACAGGAACTAATGTGTTCATCTGACAGGAACTAATGTGTTCATCTGACAGGAACTAATGTGTTCATCTGACTGGAACGAATGTGTTCATCTGACAGGAACTAATGTGTTCATCTGACTGGAACGAATGTGTTCATCTGACAGAAACTAATGTGTTCATCTGACTGGAACTAATGTGTTCATCTGACTGGAACGAATGTGTTCATCTGACAGGAACTAATGTGTTCATCTGACACGAACTAATGTGTTCATCTGACTGGAACGAATGTGTTCATCTGACAGGAACTAATGTGTTCATCTGACAGGAACTAATGTGTTCATCTGACAGGAACTAATGTGTTCATCTGACAGGAACTAATGTGTTCATCTGACTGGAACTAATGTGTTCATCTGACCGGAACTAATGTGTTTATCTGACTGGAACGAATGTGTTCATCTGACTGGAACGAATGTGTTCATCTGACAGGAACTAATGTGTTCATCTGACTGGAACGAATGTGTTCATCTGACAGGAACTAATGTGTTCATCTGACTGGAACTAATGTGTTCATCTGACTGGAACTAATGTGTTCATCTGACTGGAACGAATGTGTTCATCTGACAGGAACTAATGTGTTCATCTGACAGGAACTATTGTGTTCATCTGACTGGAACTAATGTGTTCATCTGACTGGAACTAATGTGTTCATCTGACAGGAACTAATGTGTTCATCTGACAGGAACTAATGTGTTCATCTGACTGGAACTAATGTGTTCATCTGACAGGAACTAATGTGTTCATCCGACTGAAACTAATGTGTTCATCTGACTGGAACTAATGAGTTCAACTGACTGGAACTAATGTGTTCATCTGACTGGAACTAATATGTTCATCTGACAGGAACTAATGTGTTCATCTGACAGGAACTAATGTGTTCATCTGACTGGAACTAATGTGTTCATCTGACTGGAACTAATGTGTTCATCTGACTGGAACTAATGTGTTCATCTGACAGGAACTAATGTGTTCAACTGACTGGAACGAATGTGTTCATCTGACTGGAACTAATGTGTTCATCTGACTGGAACTAATGTGTTCATCTGACTGGAACTAATGTGTTCATCTGACTGGAACTAATGTGTTCATCTGACAGGAACGAATGTGTTCATCTGACTGGAACTAATGTGTTCATCTGACTGGAACTAATGTGTTCATCTGACTGGAACTAATGTGTTCATCTGACAGGAACTAATGTGTACATCTGACTGGAACTAATGTGTTCATCTGACAGGAACTAATGTGTTCATCTGACTGGAACTAATGTGTTCATCTGACTGGAACTAATGTGTTCATCTGACTGGAACTAATGTGTTCATCTGACTGGAACTAATGTGTTCATCTGACAGGAACTAATGTGTTCATCTGACAGGAACTAATGTGTTCATCTGACTGGAACTAATGTGTTCATCTGACTGGAACTAATGTGTTCATCTGACAGGAACGAATGTGTTCATCTGACTGGAACTAATGTGTTCATCTGACTGGAAGTAATGTGTTCATCTGACTGGAACTAATGTGTTCATCTGACAGGAACGAATGTGTTCATCTGACTGGAACTAATGTGTTCATCTGACTGGAACTAATGTGTTCATCTGACAGGAACTAATGTGTTCATCTGACTGGAACGAATGTGTTCATCTGACAGGAACGAATGTGTTCATCTTACAGGAACTAATGAGTTCATCTGACAGGAACTAATGTGTTCATCTGACTGGAACTAATGAGTTCATCTGACTGGAACTAATGAGTTCATCTGACTGGAACTAATGTGTTCATCTGACTGGAACTAATGTGTTCATCAGACTGGAACGAATGTGTTCATCTGACAGGAACTAATGAGTTCATCTGACTGGAACTAATGAGTTCATCTGACTGGAACTAATGTGTTCATCTGACTGGAACTAATGTGTTCATCTGACAGGAACTAATGTGTTCATCTGACAGGAACTAATGAGTTCATCTGACTGGAACTAATGTGTTCATCTGACTGGAACTAATGTGTTCATCTGACTGGAACTAATGTGTTCATCTGACAGGAACTAATGTGTTCATCTGACTGGAACGAATGTGTTCATCTGACAGGAACTAATGTGTTCATCTGACAGGAACTAATGAGTTCATCTGACTGGAACTAATGTGTTCATCTGACAGGAACTAATGTGTTCATCTGACTGGAACTAATGTGTTCATCTGACAGGAACTAATGTGTTCATCTGACTGGAACTAATGTGTTCATCTGACTGGAACTAATGTGTTCATCTGACAGGAACTAATGTGTTCATCTGACTGGAACTAATGTGTTCATCTGACTGGAACTAATGTGTTCATCTGACTGGAACTAATGTGTTCATCTGACAGGAGCTAATGTGTTCATCTGACTGGAACTAATGTGTTCATCTGACTGGAACTAATGTGTTCATCTGACACAAACTAATGTGTTCATCTGACTGGAACTAATGTGTTCATCTGACAGGAACTAATGTGTTCATCTGACTGGAACGAATGTGTTCATCTGACAGGAACTAATGTGTTCATCTGACAGGAACTAATGTGTTCATCTGACTGGAACTAATGTGTTCATCTGACTGGAACTAATGTGTTCATCTGACTGGAACTAATGTGTTCATCTGACACGAACTAATGTGTTCATCTGACTGGAACTAATGTGTTCATCTGACTGGAACTAATGTGTACAACTGACAGGAACCAATGTGTTCATCTGACTGGAACTAATGTGTACAACTGACTGGAACTAATGTGTTCATCTGACAGGAACTAATGTGTTCATCTGACAGGAACTAATGTGTTCATCTGACAGGAACTAATGTGTTCATCTGACTGGAACTAATGTGTTCATCTGACTGGAACTAATGTGTTCATCTGACTGGAACTAATGTGTTCATCTGACAGGGACTAATGTGTTCATCTGACAGGAACTAATGTGTTCATCTGACTGGAACTAATGTGTTCATCTGACTGGAACTAATGTGTTCATCTGACTGGAACTAATGTGTTCATCTGACAGGGACTAATGTGTTCATCTGACAGGAACTAATGTGTTCATCTGACTGGAACTAATGTGTTCATCTGACTGGAACTAATGTGCTCATCTGACTGGAACGAATGTGTTCATCTGACAGGAACTAATGTGTTCATCTGACTGGAACTAATGTGATCATCTGACTGGAACTAATGTGTTCATCTGACTGGAACTAATGTGTTCATCTGACTGGAACTAATGTGTTCATCTGACTGGAACGAATGTGTTCATCTGACACGAACTAATGTGTTCATCTGACTGGAACTAATGTGATCATCTGACTGGAACTAATGTGTTCATCTGACTGGAACGAATGTGTTCATCTGACTGGAACTAATGTGTTCATCTGACACGAACTAATGTGTTCATCTGACTGGAACTAATGTGTTCATCTGACTGGAACTAATGTGTTCATCTGACACGAACTAATGTGTTCATCCGAATGGAACTAATGTGATCATCTGACTGGAACTAATGTGTTCATCTGACACGAACTAATGTGTTCATCTGACTGGAACTAATGTGTTCATCTGACTGGAACTAATGTGTTCATCTGACTGGAACTAATGTGTTCATCTGACTGGAACGAATGTGTTCATCTGACACGAACTAATGTGTTCATCTGACTGGAACTAATGTGTTCATCTGACACGAACTAATGTGATCATCTGACTGGAACTAATGTGTTCATCTGACTGGAACTAATGTGTTCATCTGACTGGAACGAATGTGTTCATCTGACACGAACTAATGTGTTCATCTGACTGGAACTAATGTGTTCATCTGACTGGAACTAATGTGTTCATCTGACTGGAACTAATGTGTTCATCTGACACGAACTAATGTGATCATCTGACTGGAACTAATGTGTTCATCTGACTGGAACTAATGTGTTCATCTGACTGGAACGAATGTGATCATCTGACACAAACTAATGTGTTCATCTGACAGGAACTAATGTGTTCATCTGACACGAACTAATGTGATCATCTGACTGGAACTAATGTGTTCATCTGACTGGAACTAATGTGTTCATCTGACTGGAACTAATGTGTTCATCTGACTTGAACTAATGAGTTCATCTGACAGGAACTAATGTGTTCATCTGACTGGAACTAATGTGTTCATTTCATTGAAACTAATGTGTTCATCTGACAGGAACTAATGTGTTCATCTGACTGGAACTAATGTGTTCATCTGACTGGAACTAATGTGTTCATCTGACTGGAACTAATGTGTTCATCGGACAGGAACTAATGTGTTCATCTGACTGGAACTAATGTGTTCATCTGACTGGAACTAATGTGTTCATCTGACTGGAACTAATGTGTTCATCTGACAGGAACAAATGTGTTCATCTGACGGGAACGAATGTGTTCATCTGACAGGAACTAATGTGTTCATTTCATTGAAACTAACGTGTTCATCTGACAGGAACTAATGTGTTCATCTGACAGGAACTAATGTGTTCATCTGACAGGAACTAATGTGTTCATCTGACAGGAACAAATGTGTTCATCTGACAGGAACTAATGTGTTCATTCGACAGGAACTAATGTGTTCATTTCATTGAAACTAACATGTTCATCTGACAGGAACAAATGTGTTCATCTGACTGGAACTAATGTGTTCATCTGACTGGAACTAATGTGTTCATCTGACAGGAACTAATGTGTTCATCTGACTGGAACTAATGTGTTCATCGGACAGGAACTAATGTGTTCATCTGACAGGAATTAATGTGTTCATCTGACAGGAACTAATGTGTTCATCTGACTGGAACTAATGTGTTCATCTGACTGGAACTAATGTGTTCATCTGACAGGAACTAATGTGTTCATCTGACTGGAACTAATGTGTTCATCTGACAGGAACTAATGTGTTCATCTGACAGGAACTAATGTGTTCATCTGACAGGAACTAATGTGTTCATCTGACTGGAACTAATGTGTTCATCTGACTGGAACTAATTTGTTCATCGGACAGGAACTAATGTGTTCATCTGACTGGAACTAATGTGTTCATCGGACAGGAACTAATGTGTTCATCTGACTGGAACTAATGTGTTCATCGGACAGGAACTAATGTGTTCATCTGACAGGAACTAATGTGTTCATCTGACTGGAACTAATATGTTCATCGGACAGGAACTAATGTGTTCATCTGACTGGAACTAATGTGTTCATCTGACAGGAACTAATGTGTTCATCTGACAGGAACATATGTGTTCATCTGACAGGAACTAATGTGTTCATCTGACTGGAACTAATGTGTTCATCTGACTGGAACTAATGTGTTCATCGGACAGGAACTAATGTGTTCATCTGACTGGAACTAATGTGTTCATCTGACTGGAACTAATGTGTTCATCTGACTGGAACTGATGTGTTCATCTGACAGGAACTAATATGTTCATCTGACAGGAACTAATGTGTTCATCTGACTGGAACTAATGTGTTCATCGGACAGGAACTAATGTGTTCATCTGACTGGAACTAATATGTTCATCTGACAGGAACTAATATGTTCATCTGACAGGAACTAATGTGTTCATCTGACTGGAACTAATGTGTTCATCGGACAGGAACTAATGTGTTCATCTGACTGGAACTAATGTGTTCATCTGACAGGAACTAATATGTTCATCTGACAGGAACTAATGTGTTCATCTGACTGGAACTAATGTGTTCATCTGACTGGAACTAATGTGTTCATCGGACAGGAACTAATGTGTTCATCTGACTGGAACTAATGTGTTCATCTGACTGGAACTAATGTGTTCATCTGACTGGAACTAATGTGTTCATCTGACAGGAACTAATATGTTCATCTGACAGGAACAAATGTGTTCATCTGACAGGAACGAATGTGTTCATCTGACAGGAACTAATGTGTTCATTTCATTGAAACTAACGTGTTCATCTGACAGGAACTAATGTGTTCATCTGACTGGAACTAATATGTTCATCTGACAGGAACTAATGTGTTCATCTGACAGGAACTAATGTGTTCATCTGACAGGAACAAATGTGTTCATCTGACAGGAACGAATGTGTTCATTTCATTGAAACTAACGTGTTCATCTGACAGGAACTAATGTGTTCATCTGACAGGAACTAATGTGTTCATCTGACAGGAACTAATGTGTTCATCTGACAGGAACTAATGTGTTCATCTGACAGGAACTAATGTGTTCATCTGACAGGAACTAATGTGTTCATCTGACTGGAACTAATGTGTTCATTTCATTGAAACTAACGTGTTCATCTGACAGGAACTAATGTGTTCATCTGACTGGAACTAATGTGTTCATTTCATTGAAACTAACGTGTTCATCTGACTGGAACGAATGTGTTCATCTGACTGGAACTAATGTGTTCATTTCATTGAAACTAACGTGTTCATCTGACAGGAACTAATGTGTTCATCTGACAGGAACTAATGTGTTCATCTGACTGGAACTAATGTGTTCATCTGACAGGAACTAATGTGTTCATCTGACAGGAACTAATGTGTTCATTTCATTGAAACTAACGTGTTCATCTGACAGGAACTAATGTGTTCATCTGACAGGAACTAATCTGTTCATCTGACTGGAACTAATGTGTTCATCTGACTGGAACTAATGTGTTCATCTGACAGGAACTAATGTGTTCATCTGACTGGAACGAATGTGTTCTTCTGACAGGAACTAATGTGTTCATCTGATTGGAACTAATGTGTTCATCTGACTGGAACGAATGTGTTCATCTGACAGGAACTAATGTGTTCATCTGACAGGAACTAATGTGTTCATCTGACTGGAACGAATGTGTTCATCTGACAGGAACTCATGTGTTCATCTGACAGGAACTCATGTGTTCATCTGACAGGAACTAATGTGTTCATCTGACAGGAACTAATGTGTTCATCTGACAGGAACTAATGTGTTCATCTGACAGGAACTAATGTGTTCATCTGACAGGAACTAATGTGTTCATCTGACTGGAACGAATGTGTTCATCTGACAGGAACTAATGTGTTCATCTGACTGGAACGAATGTGTTCATCTGACAGAAACTAATGTGTTCATCTGACTGGAACTAATGTGTTCATCTGACTGGAACGAATGTGTTCATCTGACAGGAACTAATGTGTTCATCTGACACGAACTAATGTGTTCATCTGACTGGAACGAATGTGTTCATCTGACAGGAACTAATGTGTTCATCTGACAGGAACTAATGTGTTCATCTGACAGGAACTAATGTGTTCATCTGACAGGAACTAATGTGTTCATCTGACTGGAACTAATGTGTTCATCTGACCGGAACTAATGTGTTTATCTGACTGGAACGAATGTGTTCATCTGACTGGAACGAATGTGTTCATCTGACAGGAACTAATGTGTTCATCTGACTGGAACGAATGTGTTCATCTGACAGGAACTAATGTGTTCATCTGACTGGAACTAATGTGTTCATCTGACTGGAACTAATGTGTTCATCTGACTGGAACGAATGTGTTCATCTGACAGGAACTAATGTGTTCATCTGACAGGAACTATTGTGTTCATCTGACTGGAACTAATGTGTTCATCTGACTGGAACTAATGTGTTCATCTGACAGGAACTAATGTGTTCATCTGACAGGAACTAATGTGTTCATCTGACTGGAACTAATGTGTTCATCTGACAGGAACTAATGTGTTCATCCGACTGAAACTAATGTGTTCATCTGACTGGAACTAATGAGTTCAACTGACTGGAACTAATGTGTTCATCTGACTGGAACTAATATGTTCATCTGACAGGAACTAATGTGTTCATCTGACAGGAACTAATGTGTTCATCTGACTG
This sequence comes from Scyliorhinus torazame, assembly GCF_047496885.1. NCBI lineage: Eukaryota > Metazoa > Chordata > Chondrichthyes > Carcharhiniformes > Scyliorhinidae > Scyliorhinus > Scyliorhinus torazame. The sequence continues at coordinate 224,985,676 of NC_092720.1, forward strand.
GAACTAATGTGTTCATCTGACTGGAACTAATGTGTTCATCTGACTGGAACTAATGTGTTCATCTGACAGGAACTAATGTGTTCAACTGACTGGAACGAATGTGTTCATCTGACTGGAACTAATGTGTTCATCTGACTGGAACTAATGTGTTCATCTGACTGGAACTAATGTGTTCATCTGACTGGAACTAATGTGTTCATCTGACAGGAACGAATGTGTTCATCTGACTGGAACTAATGTGTTCATCTGACTGGAACTAATGTGTTCATCTGACTGGAACTAATGTGTTCATCTGACAGGAACTAATGTGTACATCTGACTGGAACTAATGTGTTCATCTGACAGGAACTAATGTGTTCATCTGACTGGAACTAATGTGTTCATCTGACTGGAACTAATGTGTTCATCTGACTGGAACTAATGTGTTCATCTGACTGGAACTAATGTGTTCATCTGACAGGAACTAATGTGTTCATCTGACAGGAACTAATGTGTTCATCTGACTGGAACTAATGTGTTCATCTGACTGGAACTAATGTGTTCATCTGACAGGAACGAATGTGTTCATCTGACTGGAACTAATGTGTTCATCTGACTGGAAGTAATGTGTTCATCTGACTGGAACTAATGTGTTCATCTGACAGGAACGAATGTGTTCATCTGACTGGAACTAATGTGTTCATCTGACTGGAACTAATGTGTTCATCTGACAGGAACTAATGTGTTCATCTGACTGGAACGAATGTGTTCATCTGACAGGAACGAATGTGTTCATCTTACAGGAACTAATGAGTTCATCTGACAGGAACTAATGTGTTCATCTGACTGGAACTAATGAGTTCATCTGACTGGAACTAATGAGTTCATCTGACTGGAACTAATGTGTTCATCTGACTGGAACTAATGTGTTCATCAGACTGGAACGAATGTGTTCATCTGACAGGAACTAATGAGTTCATCTGACTGGAACTAATGAGTTCATCTGACTGGAACTAATGTGTTCATCTGACTGGAACTAATGTGTTCATCTGACAGGAACTAATGTGTTCATCTGACAGGAACTAATGAGTTCATCTGACTGGAACTAATGTGTTCATCTGACTGGAACTAATGTGTTCATCTGACTGGAACTAATGTGTTCATCTGACAGGAACTAATGTGTTCATCTGACTGGAACGAATGTGTTCATCTGACAGGAACTAATGTGTTCATCTGACAGGAACTAATGAGTTCATCTGACTGGAACTAATGTGTTCATCTGACAGGAACTAATGTGTTCATCTGACTGGAACTAATGTGTTCATCTGACAGGAACTAATGTGTTCATCTGACTGGAACTAATGTGTTCATCTGACTGGAACTAATGTGTTCATCTGACAGGAACTAATGTGTTCATCTGACTGGAACTAATGTGTTCATCTGACTGGAACTAATGTGTTCATCTGACTGGAACTAATGTGTTCATCTGACAGGAGCTAATGTGTTCATCTGACTGGAACTAATGTGTTCATCTGACTGGAACTAATGTGTTCATCTGACACAAACTAATGTGTTCATCTGACTGGAACTAATGTGTTCATCTGACAGGAACTAATGTGTTCATCTGACTGGAACGAATGTGTTCATCTGACAGGAACTAATGTGTTCATCTGACAGGAACTAATGTGTTCATCTGACTGGAACTAATGTGTTCATCTGACTGGAACTAATGTGTTCATCTGACTGGAACTAATGTGTTCATCTGACACGAACTAATGTGTTCATCTGACTGGAACTAATGTGTTCATCTGACTGGAACTAATGTGTACAACTGACAGGAACCAATGTGTTCATCTGACTGGAACTAATGTGTACAACTGACTGGAACTAATGTGTTCATCTGACAGGAACTAATGTGTTCATCTGACAGGAACTAATGTGTTCATCTGACAGGAACTAATGTGTTCATCTGACTGGAACTAATGTGTTCATCTGACTGGAACTAATGTGTTCATCTGACTGGAACTAATGTGTTCATCTGACAGGGACTAATGTGTTCATCTGACAGGAACTAATGTGTTCATCTGACTGGAACTAATGTGTTCATCTGACTGGAACTAATGTGTTCATCTGACTGGAACTAATGTGTTCATCTGACAGGGACTAATGTGTTCATCTGACAGGAACTAATGTGTTCATCTGACTGGAACTAATGTGTTCATCTGACTGGAACTAATGTGCTCATCTGACTGGAACGAATGTGTTCATCTGACAGGAACTAATGTGTTCATCTGACTGGAACTAATGTGATCATCTGACTGGAACTAATGTGTTCATCTGACTGGAACTAATGTGTTCATCTGACTGGAACTAATGTGTTCATCTGACTGGAACGAATGTGTTCATCTGACACGAACTAATGTGTTCATCTGACTGGAACTAATGTGATCATCTGACTGGAACTAATGTGTTCATCTGACTGGAACGAATGTGTTCATCTGACTGGAACTAATGTGTTCATCTGACACGAACTAATGTGTTCATCTGACTGGAACTAATGTGTTCATCTGACTGGAACTAATGTGTTCATCTGACACGAACTAATGTGTTCATCCGAATGGAACTAATGTGATCATCTGACTGGAACTAATGTGTTCATCTGACACGAACTAATGTGTTCATCTGACTGGAACTAATGTGTTCATCTGACTGGAACTAATGTGTTCATCTGACTGGAACTAATGTGTTCATCTGACTGGAACGAATGTGTTCATCTGACACGAACTAATGTGTTCATCTGACTGGAACTAATGTGTTCATCTGACACGAACTAATGTGATCATCTGACTGGAACTAATGTGTTCATCTGACTGGAACTAATGTGTTCATCTGACTGGAACGAATGTGTTCATCTGACACGAACTAATGTGTTCATCTGACTGGAACTAATGTGTTCATCTGACTGGAACTAATGTGTTCATCTGACTGGAACTAATGTGTTCATCTGACACGAACTAATGTGATCATCTGACTGGAACTAATGTGTTCATCTGACTGGAACTAATGTGTTCATCTGACTGGAACGAATGTGATCATCTGACACAAACTAATGTGTTCATCTGACAGGAACTAATGTGTTCATCTGACACGAACTAATGTGATCATCTGACTGGAACTAATGTGTTCATCTGACTGGAACTAATGTGTTCATCTGACTGGAACTAATGTGTTCATCTGACTTGAACTAATGAGTTCATCTGACAGGAACTAATGTGTTCATCTGACTGGAACTAATGTGTTCATTTCATTGAAACTAATGTGTTCATCTGACAGGAACTAATGTGTTCATCTGACTGGAACTAATGTGTTCATCTGACTGGAACTAATGTGTTCATCTGACTGGAACTAATGTGTTCATCGGACAGGAACTAATGTGTTCATCTGACTGGAACTAATGTGTTCATCTGACTGGAACTAATGTGTTCATCTGACTGGAACTAATGTGTTCATCTGACAGGAACAAATGTGTTCATCTGACGGGAACGAATGTGTTCATCTGACAGGAACTAATGTGTTCATTTCATTGAAACTAACGTGTTCATCTGACAGGAACTAATGTGTTCATCTGACAGGAACTAATGTGTTCATCTGACAGGAACTAATGTGTTCATCTGACAGGAACAAATGTGTTCATCTGACAGGAACTAATGTGTTCATTCGACAGGAACTAATGTGTTCATTTCATTGAAACTAACATGTTCATCTGACAGGAACAAATGTGTTCATCTGACTGGAACTAATGTGTTCATCTGACTGGAACTAATGTGTTCATCTGACAGGAACTAATGTGTTCATCTGACTGGAACTAATGTGTTCATCGGACAGGAACTAATGTGTTCATCTGACAGGAATTAATGTGTTCATCTGACAGGAACTAATGTGTTCATCTGACTGGAACTAATGTGTTCATCTGACTGGAACTAATGTGTTCATCTGACAGGAACTAATGTGTTCATCTGACTGGAACTAATGTGTTCATCTGACAGGAACTAATGTGTTCATCTGACAGGAACTAATGTGTTCATCTGACAGGAACTAATGTGTTCATCTGACTGGAACTAATGTGTTCATCTGACTGGAACTAATTTGTTCATCGGACAGGAACTAATGTGTTCATCTGACTGGAACTAATGTGTTCATCGGACAGGAACTAATGTGTTCATCTGACTGGAACTAATGTGTTCATCGGACAGGAACTAATGTGTTCATCTGACAGGAACTAATGTGTTCATCTGACTGGAACTAATATGTTCATCGGACAGGAACTAATGTGTTCATCTGACTGGAACTAATGTGTTCATCTGACAGGAACTAATGTGTTCATCTGACAGGAACATATGTGTTCATCTGACAGGAACTAATGTGTTCATCTGACTGGAACTAATGTGTTCATCTGACTGGAACTAATGTGTTCATCGGACAGGAACTAATGTGTTCATCTGACTGGAACTAATGTGTTCATCTGACTGGAACTAATGTGTTCATCTGACTGGAACTGATGTGTTCATCTGACAGGAACTAATATGTTCATCTGACAGGAACTAATGTGTTCATCTGACTGGAACTAATGTGTTCATCGGACAGGAACTAATGTGTTCATCTGACTGGAACTAATATGTTCATCTGACAGGAACTAATATGTTCATCTGACAGGAACTAATGTGTTCATCTGACTGGAACTAATGTGTTCATCGGACAGGAACTAATGTGTTCATCTGACTGGAACTAATGTGTTCATCTGACAGGAACTAATATGTTCATCTGACAGGAACTAATGTGTTCATCTGACTGGAACTAATGTGTTCATCTGACTGGAACTAATGTGTTCATCGGACAGGAACTAATGTGTTCATCTGACTGGAACTAATGTGTTCATCTGACTGGAACTAATGTGTTCATCTGACTGGAACTAATGTGTTCATCTGACAGGAACTAATATGTTCATCTGACAGGAACAAATGTGTTCATCTGACAGGAACGAATGTGTTCATCTGACAGGAACTAATGTGTTCATTTCATTGAAACTAACGTGTTCATCTGACAGGAACTAATGTGTTCATCTGACTGGAACTAATATGTTCATCTGACAGGAACTAATGTGTTCATCTGACAGGAACTAATGTGTTCATCTGACAGGAACAAATGTGTTCATCTGACAGGAACGAATGTGTTCATTTCATTGAAACTAACGTGTTCATCTGACAGGAACTAATGTGTTCATCTGACAGGAACTAATGTGTTCATCTGACAGGAACTAATGTGTTCATCTGACTGGAACTAATGTGTTCATCTGACTGGAACTAATGTGTTCATTTCATTGAAACTAACGTGTTCATCTGACAGGAACTAATGTGTTCATCTGACTGGAACTAATGTGTTCATTTCATTGAAACTAACGTGTTCATCTGACTGGAACGAATGTGTTCATCTGACTGGAACTAATGTGTTCATTTCATTGAAACTAACGTGTTCATCTGACAGGAACTAATGTGTTCATCTGACAGGAACTAATGTGTTCATCTGACTGGAACTAATGTGTTCATCTGACAGGAACTAATGTGTTCATCTGACAGGAACTAATGTGTTCATTTCATTGAAACTAACGTGTTCATCTGACAGGAACTAATGTGTTCATCTGACAGGAACTAATGTGTTCATTTCATTGAAACTAACGTGTTCATCTGACTGGAACTAATGTGTTCATCTGACAGGAACTAACGTGTTCATCTGACAGGAACTAATGTGTTCATCTGACAGGAACTAATGTGTTCATCTGACAGGAACTAACGTGTTCATCTGACAGGAACTAATGTGTTCATCTGACACGAACTAATGTGTTCATCTGACTGGAACTAATGTGTTCATCTGACTGGAACTAATGTGTTCATCTGACTGGAACTAATATGTTCGTCTGACAGGAACTAATGTGTTCATCTGACTGGAACGAATGTGTTCATCTGACAGGAACGAATGTGTTCATCTGACAGGAACTAATGTGTTCATTTCATTGAAACTAACGTGTTCATCTGACAGGAACTAATGTGTTCATCTGACACGAACTAATGTGTTCATCTGACAGGAACTAATGTGTTCATCTGACTGGAACTAATGTGTTCATCTGACAGGAACTAATGAGTTCATCTGACAGGAACTAATGTGTTCATCTGACAGGAACTAATGTGTTCATCTGACTGGAACTAATGTGTTCATCTGACTGGAACTAATGTGTTCATCTGACAGGAACTAATGTGTTCATCTGACAGGAACTAATGTGTTCATCTGACTGGAACTAATGTGTTCATCTGACAGGAACTAATGTGTTCATCTGACTGGAACTAATGTGTTCATCCGACAGGAACTAATGTGTTCATCCGACAGGAACTAATGTGTTCATCTGACTGGAACTAATGAGTTCATCCGACAGGAACTAATGTGTTCATCTGACTGGAACTAATGTGTTCATCTGACTGGAACTAATGTGTTCATCTGACAGGAACTAATGTGTTCATCTGACTGGAACTAATGTGTTCATCCGACAGGAACTAATGTGTTCATCCGACAGGAACTAATGAGTTCATCTGACAGGAACTAATGTGTTCATCTGACTGGAACTAATGTGTTAATCTGACAGGAACGAATGTGTTCATCTGACTGGAACTAATGTGTTCATCTGACTGGAACTAATGTGTTCATCCGACAGGAACTAATGTGTTCATCCGACAGGAACTAATGTGTTAATCTGACAGGAACGAATGTGTTCATCTGACTGGAACTAATGTGTTCATCTGACTGGAACTAATGTGTTCATCTGACAGGAACTAATGTGTTCATCTGACTGGAACTAATGTGTTCATCTGACTGGAACTAATGTGTTCATCTGACAGGAACTAATGAGTTCATCTGACAGGAACTAATGTGTTCATCTGACAGGAACTAATGAGTTCATCTGACAGGAACTAATGTGTTCATCTGACTGGAACTAATGTGTTCATCTGACAGGAACTAATGTGTTCATCTGACAGGAACTAATGTGTTCATCTGACAGGAACTAATGTGTTCATCTAACTGGAACTAATGTGTTCATTTCATTGGAACTAATGTGTTCATCTGACAGGAACTAATGTGTTCATTTCATTGGAACTAATGTGTTCATCTGACAGGAACTAATGTGTTCATTTCATTGAAACTAACATGTTCATCTGACAGGAACAAATGTGTTCATCTGACTGGAACTAATGTGTTCATCTGACTGGAACTAATGTGTTCATCTGACAGGAACTAATGTGTTCATCTGACTGGAACTAATGTGTTCATCGGACAGGAACTAATGTGTTCATCTGACAGGAACTAATGTGTTCATCTGACAGGAACTAATGTGTTCATCTGACTGGAACTAATGTGTTCATCTGACTGGAACTAATGTGTTCATCTGACAGGAACTAATGTGTTCATCTGACTGGAACTAATGTGTTCATCTGACAGGAACTAATGTGTTCATCTGACAGGAGCAAATGTGTTCATCTGACAGGAACTAATGTGTTCATCTGACTGGAACTAATTTGTTCATCTGACTGGAACTAATGTGTTCATCGGACAGGAACTAATGTGTTCATCTGACTGGAACTAATATGTTCATCGGACAGGTACTAATGTGTTCATCTGACTGGAACTAATGTGTTCATCTGACAGGAACGAATGTGTTCATCTGACTGGAACTAATGTGTTCATCTGACAGGAACTAATGTGTTCATCTGACTGGAACTAATGTGTTCATCTGACAGGAACTAATGTGTTCATCTGACAGGAACTAATGTGTTCATTTCATTGAAACTAACGTGTTCATCTGACAGGAACTAATGTGTTCATCTGACAGGAACTAATGTGTTCATCTGACTGGAACTAATGTGTTCATCTGACTGGAACTAATGTGTTCATTTCATTGAAACTAACGTGTTCATCTGACTGGAACTAATGTGTTCATCTGACAGGAACTAATGTGTTCATCTGACAGGAACTAATGTGTTCATCTGACAGGAACTAATGTGTTCATCTGACTGGAACTAATGAGTTCATCTGACAGGAACTAATGTGTTCATCTGACTGGAACTTATGTGTTCATCTGACAGGAACTAATGTGTTCATCTGACAGGAACTAATGTGTTCATCTGACTGGAACTAATGAGTTCATCTGACAGGAACTGATGTGTTCATCTGACTGGAACTAATGTGTTCATCTGACTGGAACTCATGTGTTCATCTGACAGGAACTAATGTGTTCATCTGACAGGAACTAATGAGTTCATCTGACAGGAACTAATGTGTTCATCTGACTGGAACTAATGAGTTCATCTGACAGGAACTATTGTGTTCATCTGACTGGAACTAATGTGTTCATCTGACTGGAACTCATGTGTTCATCTGACAGGAACTAATGTGTTCATCTGACTGGAACTAATGAGTTCATCTGACAGGAACTAATGTGTTCATCTGACTGGAACTAATGTGTTCATCTGACTGGAACTAATGTGTTCATCTGACAGGAACTAATGTGTTCATCTGACTGGAACTAATGTGTTCATCCGACAGGAACTAATGTGTTCATCTGACAGGAACTAATGAGTTCATCTGACAGGAACTAATGTGTTCATCCGACTGGAACTAATGTGTTAATCTGACAGGAACGAATGTGTTCATCTGACTGGAACTAATGTGTTCATCTGACTGGAACTAATGTGTTCATCCGACAGGAACTAATGTGTTCATCCTTCAGGAACTAATGTGTTAATGTGACAGGAACGAATGTGTTCATCTGACTGGAACTAATGTGTTCATCTGACTGGAACTAATGTGTTCATCTGACTGGAACTAATGTGTTCATATGACAGGAACTAATGTGTTCATCTGACAGGAACTAATGTGTTCATCTGACAGGAACTAATGTGTTCATCTAACTGGAACTAATGTGTTCATTTCATTGGAACTAATGTGTTCATCTGAGAGGAACTAATGTGTTCATTTCATTGGAACTAATGTGTTCATCTGACAGGAACTAATGTGTTCATTTCATTGGAACTAATGTGTTCATCTGACAGGAACTAATGTGTTCATCTGACAGGAACTAATGTGTTCATCAGACAGGAAATAATGTGTTCATCTGACTGGAACTAATGTGTTCATCTGACAGGAACTAATGTGTTCATCTGACAGGAACTAATGTGTTCATCTGACAGGAACTAATGTGTTCATCTGACAGGAACTAATGTGTTCATCTGACTGGAACTAATGTGTTCATCTGACAGGAACTAATGTGTTCATCTGACAGGAACTAATGTGTTCATCTGACTGGAAGTAATGTGTTCATCTGACTGGAAGTAATGTGTTCATCTGACTGGAAGTAATGTGTTCATCTGACTGGAACTAATGTGTTCATCTGACAGGAACTAATATGTTCATCTGACAGGAACTAATGTGTTCATCTGACAGGAACTAATGTGTTCATCTGACAGGAACGAATGTGTTCATCTGACAGGAACTAATGTGTTCATCTGACTGGAAGTAATGTGTTCATCTGACTGGAAGTAATGTGTTCATCTGACAGGAACTAATGTGTTCATCTGACAGGAACTAATGTGTTAATCTGACTGGAACTAATGTGTTAATCTGACTGGAACTAATGTGTTCATCTGACAGGAACTAATGTGTTCATCTGACAGGAACTAATGTGTTCATCTGACTGGATCTAATGTGTTCATCTGACAGGAACTAATGTGTTCATTTCATTGGAACAAATGTGTTCATCTGACAGGAACTAATGTGTTCATCTGACAGGAACTAATGTGTTCATCAGACAGGAAATAATGTGTTCATCTGACAGGAACTAATGTGTTCATCTGACAGGAACTAATGTGTTCATCTGACAGGAACTAATGTGTTCATCTGACTGGAACTAATGTGTTCATCTGACAGGAACTAATGTGTTCATCTGACAGGAACTAATGTGTTCATTTGACTGGAACTAATGTGTTCATCTGACTGGAACTAATGTGTTTATCTGACAGGAACTAATGTGTTCATCTGACTGGATCTAATGTGTTCATCTGACAGGAACTAATGTGTTCATTTCATTGGAACAAATGTGTTCATCTGACAGGAACTAATGTGTTCATCTGACAGGAACTAATGTGTTCATCAGACAGGAAATAATGTGTTCATCTGACAGGAACTAATGTGTTCATCTGACAGGAACTAATGTGTTCATCTGACAGGAACTAATGTGTTCATCTGACTGGAACTAATGTGTTCATCTGACAGGAACTAATGTGTTCATCTGACAGGAACTAATGTGTTCATCTGACAGGAACGAATGTGTTCATCTGACTGGAACTAATGTGTTCATCTGACTGGAACTAATGTGTTCATCTGACAGGAACTAATATGTTCATCTGACAGGAACTAATGTGTTCATCTGACAGGAACGAATGTGTTCATCTGACAGGAACGAATGTGTTCATCTGACAGGAACTAATGTGTTCATCTGACTGGAAGTAATGTGTTCATCTGACTGGAAGTAATGTGTTCATCTGACAGGAACTAATGTGTTCATCTGACAGGAACTAATGTGTTAATCTGACTGGAACTAATGTGTTCATCTGACTGGATCTGATGTGTTCATCTGACAGGAACTAATGTGTTCATCTGACTGGAACTAATGTGTTCATCTGACTGGAACTAATGTGTTCATCTGATTGGAACTAATGTGTTCATATGATTGGAACTAATGTGTTCATCTGACAGGAACTAATGTGTTCATCTGACTGGAACTAATGTGTTCATCTGACAGGAACTAATGAGTTCATCTGACAGGAACTAATGTGTTCATCTGACTGGAACTAATGTGTTCATCTGACAGGAACTAATGTGTTCATCTGACTGGATCTAATGTGTTCATCTGACAGGAACTAATGTGTTCATTTCATTGGAACAAATGTGTTCATTTGACAGGAACTAATGTGTTCATCTGACAGGAACTAATGTGTTCATCAGACAGGAAATAATGTGTTCATCTGACAGGAACTAATGTGTTCATCTGACAGGAACTAATGTGTTCATCTGACTGGAACTAATGTGTTCATCTGACAGGAACTAATGTGTTCATCTGACAGGAACTAATGTGTTCATCTGACTGGAACTAATGTGTTCATCTGACAGGAACGAATGTGTTCATCTGACAGGAACTAATGTGTTCATCTGACTGGAAGTAATGTGTTCATCTGACTGGAACTAATGTGTTCATCTGACAGGAACTAATGTGTTAATCTGACTGGAACTAATGTGTTCATCTGACAGGAACTAATGTGTTCATCTGACTGGAACTAATGTGTTTATCTGACAAGAACTAATGTGTTCATCTGACTGGATCTGATGTGTTCATCTGACAGGAACTAATGTGTTCATCTGACTGGAACTAATGTGTTCATCTGACTGGAACTAATGTGTTCATCTGATTGGAACTAATGTGTTCATATGATTGGAACTAATGTGTTCATCTGACAGGAACTAATGTGTTCATCTGACTGGAACTAATGTGTTCATCTGACAGGAACTAATGAGTTCATCTGACAGGAACTAATGTGTTCATCTGACTGGAACTAATGTGTTCATCTGATTGGAACTAATGTGTTCATCTGATTGGAACTAATGTGTTCATCTGACAGGAACTAATGAGTTCATCTGACAGGAACTAATGTGTTCATCTGATTGGAACTAATGTGTTCATCTGACAGGAACTAATGAGTTCATCTGACAGGAACTAATGTGTTCATCTGACAGGAACTAATGTGTTCATCTGACTGGAACGAATGTGTTCATCTGACAGGAACTAATGTGTTCATCTGACAGGAACTAATGAGTTCATCTGACAGGAACTAATGTGTGCATGTGACAGGATCTAATGTGTTCATCTGACAGGAACTAATGTGTTCATCTGACTGGAACTAATGTGTTCATCTGACAGGAACTAATGTGTTCATCTGACAGGAACTAATGTGTTCATCTGACTGGAACTAATGTGTTCATCTGACTGGAACTAATGTGTTCATCTGATTGGAACTAATGTGTTCATATGATTGGAACTAATGTGTTCATCTGACAGGAACTAATGTGTTCATCTGACAGGAACTAATGTGTTCATCTGACTGGAACTAATGTGTTCATCTGACAGGAACTAATGTGTTCATCTGACTGGAACTAATGTGTTCATCTGATTGGAACTCATGTGTTCATCTGACAGGAACTAATGTGTTCATCTGACTGGAACTAATGTGTTCATCTGACAGGAACTAATGTGTTCATCTGACAGGAACTAATGTGTTCATCTGACTGGAACTAATGTGTTCATCTGACAGGAACTAATGTGTTCATCTGACTGGAACTAATGTGTTCATCTGACTGGAACTAATGTGTTCATCTGACTGGAACTAATGTGTTCATCTGACAGGAACTAATGTGTTCATTTCATTGGAACTAATGTGTTCATCTGACACGAACTAATGTGTTCATCTGACAGGAACGAATGTGTTCATCTGACTGGAACTAATGTGTTCATCTGACTGGAACTAATGTGTTCATCTGACTGGAACTAATGTGTTCATCTGACAGGAACTAATGTCTTCATCTGACTGGAACTATTGTGTTCATCTGACTGGAACTAATGTCTTCATCTGACAGGAACTAATGTGTTCATCTGACTGGAACTAATGTGTTCATCTGACTGGAACTAAAGTGTTCAACTGACTGGAACTAATGTGTTCATCTGACTGGAACTAATGTGTTCATCTGACTGGAACTAATGTGTTCATCTGACTGGAACTAATGTGTTCATCTGATTGGAACTAATGTGTTCATCTGACTGGAACTAATGTGTTCATCTGACTGGAACTAAAGTGTTCAACTGACTGGAACTAATGTGTTCATCTGACAGGAACTAATGTCTTCATCTGACTGGAACTAATGTGTTCATCTGACTGGAACTAATGTGTTCATCTGACTGGAACTAATGTGTTCATCTGACAGGAACTAATGTGTTCATCTGACGGGAATTAATGTGTTCATCTGACACGAACTAATGTGTTCATCTGACTGGAAATAATGTGTTCATCTGACAGGAACTAATGTGTTCATCTGACACGAACTAATGTATTCATCTGACTGGAACGAATGTGTTCATCTGACTGGAACTAATGTGTTCATCTGACAGGAGCTAATGTGTTCATCTGACTGGAACTAATGTGTTCATCTGACAGGAACTAATGTGTTCATCTGACACGAACTAATGTGTTCATCTGACTGGAACTAATGTGTTCATCTGACTGGTACTAATGTGTTCATCTGACAGGAACTAATGTGTTCATCTGACAGGAACTAATGTGTTCATCTGACTGGAACTAATGTGATCATCTGACAGGAACTAATGTGTTCATCTGACTGGAACTAATGTGATCATCTGACTGGAACTAATGTGTTCATCTGACACGAACTAATGTGTTCATCTGACAGGAACGAATGTGTTCATCTGACAGGAACTAATGTGTTCATCTGACAGGAACTAATGTGTTCATCTGACTGGAACTAATGTGTTCATCTGACAGGAACTAATGTGGTCATCTGACAGGAGCTAATGTGTTCATCTGACAGGAACTAATGTGTTCATCTGACTGGAACTAATGTGTTCATCTGACTGGAACTAATGTCTTCATCTGACTGGAACGAATGTGTTCATCTGACAGGAACTAATGTGTTCATCTGACTGGAACTAATGTGTTCATCTGACACGAACTAATGTGTTCATCTGACAGGAGCAAATGTGTTCATCTGAGTGGAACTCATGTGTTCATCTGACACGAACTAATGTGTTCATCTGACAGGAACTAATGTGTTCATCGGACTGGAACTAATGTGTTCATCTGACAGGAACTAATGTGTTCATCTGACAGGAACTAATGTGTTCATCTGACTGGAACTAATGTGTTCATCTGACTGGAACTAATGTGTTCATCTGACACGAACTAATGTGTTCATCTGACAGGAACAAATGTGTTCATCTGACTGGAACTAATGTGTTCATCTGACTGGAACTAATGTGTTCATCTGACTGGAACTAATGTCTTCATCTGACTGGAACGAATGTGTTCATCTGACACGAACTAATGTGTTCATCTGACTGGAACTAATGTGTTCATCTGACACGGACTAATGTGTTCATCTGACAGGAGCAAATGTGTTCATCTGAGTGGAACTCATGTGTTCATCTGACACTAACTAATGTGTTCATCTGACAGGAACGAATGTGTTCATCTGACAGGAACAAATGTGTTCATCTGACTGGAACTAATGTGTTCATCTGATTGGAACTAATGTGTTCATCTGACTGGTACGAATGTGTTCATCTGACTGGAACTAATGTGTTCATCTGACAGGAACGAATGTGTTCATCTGACAGGAACTAATGTGTTCATCTGACAGGAACGAATGTGTTCATCTGACAGGAACTAATGTGTTCATCTGACTGGAACTAATGTGTTCATCTGACAGGAACTAATGTGTTCATTTGACTGGAACTAATGTGTTCATCTGACTGGTACTAATGTGTTCATCTGACTGGAACTAATGTGTTCATCTGACAGGAACTAATGTGTTCATCTGACTGGAACTAATGTGTTCATCTGACTGGAACTAATCTGTTCATCTGACTGGAACTAATGTGTTCATCTGACACGAACTAATGTGTTCATCTGACTGGAACGAATGTGTTCATCTGACACGAACTAATCTGTTCATCTGACTGGAACTAATGTGTTCATCTGACACGAACTAATGTGTTCATCTGACAGGAACTAATGTGTTCAACTGACAGGAACTAATGTGTTCATCGGACAGGAACTAATGTGTTCATCTGACTGGAACTAATGTGTTCATCGGACAGGAACTAATGTGTTCATCTGACAGGAACTAATGTGTTCATCTGACTGGAACTAATGTGTTAATCGGACAGGAACAAATGTGTTCATCTGACTGGAACTAATGTGTTCATCTGACAGGAACTAATGTGTTCATCTGACTGGAACTAATGTGTTCATCTGACAGGAACTAATGTGTTCATCTGACTGGAACTAATGTGTTCATCTGACAGGAACTAATGTGTTCATCTGACTGGAACTAATGTGTTCATCTGACTGGAACTAATGTGTTCATCT
This sequence comes from Scyliorhinus torazame, assembly GCF_047496885.1. NCBI lineage: Eukaryota > Metazoa > Chordata > Chondrichthyes > Carcharhiniformes > Scyliorhinidae > Scyliorhinus > Scyliorhinus torazame. The sequence continues at coordinate 225,000,966 of NC_092720.1, forward strand.
GACTGGAACTAATGTGTTCATCTGACTGGAACTAATGTGTTCATCTGACAGGAACTAATGTGTTCATCTGACTGGAACTAATGTTTTCATCTGACTGGAACTAATGTGTTCATCTGACAGGAACTAATGTGTTCATCTGACAGGAACAAATGTGTTCATCTGACAGGAACTAATGTGTTCATTTCATAGAAACTAATGTGTTCATCTGACAGGAACTAATGTGTTCATCTGACAGGAACTAATGTGTTCATCTGACTGGAACTAATGTGTTCATCGGACAGGAACTAATGTGTTCATCTGACTGGAACTAATGTGTTCATCTGACTGGAACTAATGTGTTCATCTGACAGGAACTAATGTGTTCAACTGACAGGAACTAATGTGTTCATCTGACAGGAACTAATGTGTTCATTTCATTGAAACTAACGTGTTCATCTGACAGGAACTAATGTGTTCATCGGACAGGAAATAATGTGTTCAACTGACAGGAACTAATGCGTTCATCTGACAGGAACTAATGTGTTCAACTGACACGAACTAATGTGTTCATCTGACAGGAACTAATGTGTTCATCTGACAGGAACTAATGTGTTCATCTGACACGAACTAATGTGTTCATCTGACAGGAACTAATGTGTTCATCTGACTGGAACTAATGTTTTCATCTGACTGGAACTAATGTGTTCATCTGACAGGAACTAATGTGTTCATCTGACAGGAACAAATGTGTTCATCTGACAGGAACTAATGTGTTCATTTCATAGAAACTAATGTGTTCATCTGACAGGAACTAATGTGTTCATCTGACTGGAACTAATGTGTTCATCTGACTGGAACTAATGTGTTCATCTGACAGGAACTAATGTGTTCAACTGACAGGAACTAATGTGTTCATCTGACAGGAACTAATGTGTTCATTTCATTGAAACTAACGTGTTCATCTGACAGGAACTAATGTGTTCATCGGACAGGAACAAATGTGTTCATCTGACAGGAACTAATGTGTTCATCTGACTGGAACAAATGTGTTCATCTGATTGGAACTAATGTGTTCATCTGACTGGAACTAATGTGTTCATCTGACAGGAACTAATGTGTTCATCTGACTGGAACGAATGTGTTCATCTGACAGGAACTAATGTGTTCATCTGACTGGAACGAATGTGTTCATCTGACAGGAACTAATGTGTTCATCTGACTGGAACTAATGTGTTCATCTGACTGGAACTAATGTGTTCATCTGACTGGAACTAATGTGTTCATCTGACAGGAACTAATGTGTTCATCTGATTGGAACGAATGTGTTCATCTGATTGAAACTAATGTGTTCATCTGACTGGAACTAATGTGTTCATCTGACTGGAACTAATGTGTTCATCTGACTGGAACTAATGTGTTCATCTGACTGGAACTAATGTGTTCATCTGACAGGAACTAATGTGTTCATCTGACTGGAACTAATGTGATCATCTGACAGGAACTAATGTGTTCATCTGACAGGAACTAATGTGTTCATCTGACTGGAACTAATGTGTTCATCTGACAGGAACTAATGTGTTCATCTGACTGGACCTAATGTGTTCATCTGACTGAAACTAATGTGTTTATCTGACTGAAACTAATGTGTTTATCTGACTGGAACTAATGTGTTCATCTGACTGGAAGTAATGTGTTCATCTGACTGAAACTAATGTGTTTATCTGACTGGAACTAATGTGTTCATCTGACTGGAACTAATGTGTTCATCTGACAGGAACTAATGTGTTCATCTGACAGGAACTAATGTGTTTATCTGACTGGAACTAATGTGTTCATCTGACTGGAACTAATGTGTTCATCTGACAGGAACTAATGTGTTCATCTGACTGGAACTAATGTGTTCATCTGACTGGAAATAATGTGTTCATCTGACAGGAACTAATGTGTTCATCTGACAGGAACTAATGTGTTCATCTGACTGGAACTAATGTGTTCATCTGACTGGAACTAATGTGTTCATCTGACACAAACTAATGTGTTCATCTGACTGGAACTAATGTGTTCATCTGACACGAACTAATGTGTTCATCTGACTGGAACTAATGTGTTCATCTGACTGGAACCAATGTGTTCATCTGACACGAACTAATGTGTTCATCTGACAGGAACTAATGTGTTCATCTGACACGAACTAATGTGTTCATCTGACTGGAACTAATGTGTTCATCTGACACGAACTAATGTGTTCATCTGACAGGAACCAGTGTGTTCATCTGACAGGAAATAATGTGTTCATCTGACTGGAACGAATGTGTTCATCTGACACGAACTAATGTGTTCATCTGACTGGAACTAATGTGTTCAACTGACACGAACTAATGTGTTCATCTGACACGAACTAATGTGTTCATCTGACTGGAACTAATGTGTTCATCTGACTGGAAATAATGTGTTCATCTGACAGGAACTAATGTGTTCATCTGACAGGAACTAATGTGTTCATCTGACTGGAACTAATGTGTTCATCTGACAGGAAATAATGTGTTCATCTGACTGGAACGAATGTGTTCATCTGACTGGAACGAATGTGTTCATCTGACAGGAACTAATGTGTTCATCTGACAGGAACTAATGTGTTTATCTGACTGGAACTAATGTGTTCATCTGACTGGAACTAATGTGTTCATCTGACAGGAACTAATGTGTTCATCTGACAGGAACTAATGTGTTCATCAGACAGGAAATAATGTGTTCATCTGACAGGAACTAATGTGTTCATCTGACAGGAACTAATGTGTTCATCTGACTGGAACTAATGTGTTCATCTGACAGGAACTAATGTGTTCATCTGACAGGAACTAATGTGTTCATCTGACAGGAACTAATGTGTTCATCTGACTGGAAGTAATGTGTTCATCTGACAGGAAGTAATGTGTTCATCTGACTGGAACTAATGTGTTAATCTGACTGGAACTAATGTGTTCATCTGACAGGAACGAATGTGTTCATCTGACAGGAACTAATGTGTTCATCTGACAGGAACTAATGTGTTCATCAGACAGGAAATAATGTGTTCATCTGACAGGAACTAATGTGTTCATCTGACAGGAACTAATGTGTTCATCTGACTGGAACTAATGTGTTCATCTGACAGGAACTAATGTGTTCATCTGACAGGAACTAATGTGTTCATCTGACAGGAACTAATGTGTTCATCTGACTGGAAGTAATGTGTTCATCTGACTGGAAGTAATGTGTTCATCTGACAGGAACTAATGTGTTCATTTCATTGGAACAAATGTGTTCATCTGACAGGAACTAATGTGTTCATCTGACAGGAACTAATGTGTTCATCAGACAGGAAATAATGTGTTCATCTGACAGGAACTAATGTGTTCATCTGACAGGAACTAATGTGTTCATCTGACTGGAAGTAATGTGTTCATCTGACTGGAACTAATGTGTTCATCTGACAGGAACTAATGTGTTAATCTGACTGGAACTAATGTGTTCATCTGACAGGAACTAATGTGTTCATCTGACTGGAACTAATGTGTTTATCTGACAGGAACTAATGTGTTCATCTGACTGGATCTGATGTGTTCATCTGACAGGAACTAATGTGTTCATCTGACTGGAACTAATGTGTTCATCTGACTGGAACTAATGTGTTCATCTGATTGGAACTAATGTGTTCATATGATTGGAACTAATGTGTTCATCTGACAGGAACTAATGTGTTCATCTGACTGGAACTAATGTGTTCATCTGACAGGAACTAATGAGTTCATCTGACAGGAACTAATGTGTTCATCTGACTGGAACTAATGTGTTCATCTGATTGGAACTAATGTGTTCATCTGATTGGAACTAATGTGTTCATCTGACAGGAACTAATGAGTTCATCTGACAGGAACTAATGTGTTCATCTGATTGGAACTAATGTGTTCATCTGACAGGAACTAATGAGTTCATCTGACAGGAACTAATGTGTTCATCTGACAGGAACTAATGTGTTCATCTGACTGGAACGAATGTGTTCATCTGACAGGAACTAATGTGTTCATCTGACAGGAACTAATGAGTTCATCTGACAGGAACTAATGTGTGCATGTGACAGGATCTAATGTGTTCATCTGACAGGAACTAATGTGTTCATCTGACTGGAACTAATGTGTTCATCTGACAGGAACTAATGTGTTCATCTGACAGGAACTAATGTGTTCATCTGACTGGAACTAATGTGTTCATCTGACTGGAACTAATGTGTTCATCTGATTGGAACTAATGTGTTCATATGATTGGAACTAATGTGTTCATCTGACAGGAACTAATGTGTTCATCTGACAGGAACTAATGTGTTCATCTGACTGGAACTAATGTGTTCATCTGACAGGAACTAATGTGTTCATCTGACTGGAACTAATGTGTTCATCTGATTGGAACTCATGTGTTCATCTGACAGGAACTAATGTGTTCATCTGACTGGAACTAATGTGTTCATCTGACAGGAACTAATGTGTTCATCTGACAGGAACTAATGTGTTCATCTGACTGGAACTAATGTGTTCATCTGACAGGAACTAATGTGTTCATCTGACTGGAACTAATGTGTTCATCTGACTGGAACTAATGTGTTCATCTGACTGGAACTAATGTGTTCATCTGACTGGAACTAATGTGTTCATCTGACAGGAACTAATGTGTTCATTTCATTGGAACTAATGTGTTCATCTGACACGAACTAATGTGTTCATCTGACAGGAACGAATGTGTTCATCTGACTGGAACTAATGTGTTCATCTGACTGGAACTAATGTGTTCATCTGACTGGAACTAATGTGTTCATCTGACAGGAACTAATGTCTTCATCTGACTGGAACTATTGTGTTCATCTGACTGGAACTAATGTCTTCATCTGACAGGAACTAATGTGTTCATCTGACTGGAACTAATGTGTTCATCTGACTGGAACTAAAGTGTTCAACTGACTGGAACTAATGTGTTCATCTGACTGGAACTAATGTGTTCATCTGACTGGAACTAATGTGTTCATCTGACTGGAACTAATGTGTTCATCTGATTGGAACTAATGTGTTCATCTGACTGGAACTAATGTGTTCATCTGACTGGAACTAAAGTGTTCAACTGACTGGAACTAATGTGTTCATCTGACAGGAACTAATGTCTTCATCTGACTGGAACTAATGTGTTCATCTGACTGGAACTAATGTGTTCATCTGACTGGAACTAATGTGTTCATCTGACAGGAACTAATGTGTTCATCTGACGGGAATTAATGTGTTCATCTGACACGAACTAATGTGTTCATCTGACTGGAAATAACGTGTTCATCTGACAGGAACTAATGTGTTCATCTGACACGAACTAATGTATTCATCTGACTGGAACGAATGTGTTCATCTGACTGGAACTAATGTGTTCATCTGACAGGAGCTAATGTGTTCATCTGACTGGAACTAATGTGTTCATCTGACAGGAACTAATGTGTTCATCTGACACGAACTAATGTGTTCATCTGACTGGAACTAATGTGTTCATCTGACTGGTACTAATGTGTTCATCTGACAGGAACTAATGTGTTCATCTGACAGGAACTAATGTGTTCATCTGACTGGAACTAATGTGATCATCTGACAGGAACTAATGTGTTCATCTGACTGGAACTAATGTGATCATCTGACTGGAACTAATGTGTTCATCTGACACGAACTAATGTGTTCATCTGACTGGAACTAATGTGTTCATCTGACAGGAACTAATGTGTTCATCTGACAGGAACTAATGTGTTCATCTGACAGGAACTAATGTGGTCATCTGACAGGAGCTAATGTGTTCATCTGACAGGAACTAATGTGGTCATCTGACAGGAACTAATGTGGTCATCTGACAGGAGCTAATGTGTTCATCTGACAGGAACTAATGTGTTCATCTGACAGGAACTAATGTGTTCATCTGACAGGAGCTAATGTGTTCATCTGACAGGAACTAATGTGTTCATCTGACAGGAACTAATGTGTTCATCTGACAGGAACTAATGTGTTCATCTGACTGGAACTAATGTGTTCATCTGACTGGAACTAATGTGTTCATCTGACAGGAACTAATGTGTTCATCTGACAGGAACTAATGTGGTCATCTGACAGGAGCTAATGTGTTCATCTGACAGGAACTAATGTGTTCATCTGACAGGAACTAATGTGTTCATCTGACAGGAACTAATGTGGTCATCTGACAGGAGCTAATGTGTTCATCTGACAGGAACTAATGTGTTCATCTGACAGGAACTAATGTGGTCATCTGACAGGAGCTAATGTGTTCATCTGACAGGAACTAATGTGTTCATCTGACAGGAACTAATGTGTTCATCTGACAGGAACTAATGTGTTCATCTGACTGGAACTAATGTGTTCATCTGACTGGAACTAATGTCTTCATCTGACTGGAACGAATGTGTTCATCTGACAGGAACTAATGTGTTCATCTGACTGGAACTAATGTGTTCATCTGACTGGAACTAATGTGTTCATCTGACTGGAACTAATGTCTTCATCTGACTGGAACGAATGTGTTCATCTGACAGGAACTAATGTGTTCATCTGACTGGAACTAATGTCTTCATCTGACTGGAACGAATGTGTTCATCTGACAGGAACGAATGTGTTCATCTGACAGGAACTAATGTGTTCATCTGACAGGAACTAATGTGTTCATCTGACAGGAACTAATGTGGTCATCTGACAGGAGCTAATGTGTTCATCTGACAGGAACTAATGTGTTCATCTGACAGGAACTAATGTGTTCATCTGACAGGAACTAATGTGTTCATCTGACTGGAACTAATGTGTTCATCTGACTGGAACTAATGTCTTCATCTGACTGGAACGAATGTGTTCATCTGACAGGAACTAATGTGTTCATCTGACTGGAACTAATGTGTTCATCTGACACGAACTAATGTGTTCATCTGACAGGAGCAAATGTGTTCATCTGAGTGGAACTCATGTGTTCATCTGACACGAACTAATGTGTTCATCTGACAGGAACTAATGTGTTCATCGGACTGGAACTAATGTGTTCATCTGACAGGAACTAATGTGTTCATCTGACAGGAACTAATGTGTTCATCTGACTGGAACTAATGTGTTCATCTGACTGGAACTAATGTGTTCATCTGACACGAACTAATGTGTTCATCTGACAGGAACAAATGTGTTCATCTGACTGGAACTAATGTGTTCATCTGACTGGAACTAATGTGTTCATCTGACTGGAACTAATGTCTTCATCTGACTGGAACGAATGTGTTCATCTGACACGAACTAATGTGTTCATCTGACTGGAACTAATGTGTTCATCTGACACGGACTAATGTGTTCATCTGACAGGAGCAAATGTGTTCATCTGAGTGGAACTCATGTGTTCATCTGACACTAACTAATGTGTTCATCTGACAGGAACGAATGTGTTCATCTGACAGGAACAAATGTGTTCATCTGACTGGAACTAATGTGTTCATCTGATTGGAACTAATGTGTTCATCTGACTGGAACTAATGTGTTCATCTGACTGGTACGAATGTGTTCATCTGACTGGAACTAATGTGTTCATCTGACAGGAACGAATGTGTTCATCTGACAGGAACTAATGTGTTCATCTGACAGGAACGAATGTGTTCATCTGACAGGAACTAATGTGTTCATCTGACTGGAACTAATGTGTTCATCTGACAGGAACTAATGTGTTCATTTGACTGGAACTAATGTGTTCATCTGACTGGTACTAATGTGTTCATCTGACTGGAACTAATGTGTTCATCTGACAGGAACTAATGTGTTCATCTGACTGGAACTAATGTGTTCATCTGACTGGAACTAATCTGTTCATCTGACTGGAACTAATGTGTTCATCTGACACGAACTAATGTGTTCATCTGACTGGAACGAATGTGTTCATCTGACACGAACTAATCTGTTCATCTGACTGGAACTAATGTGTTCATCTGACACGAACTAATGTGTTCATCTGACAGGAACTAATGTGTTCAACTGACAGGAACTAATGTGTTCATCGGACAGGAACTAATGTGTTCATCTGACTGGAACTAATGTGTTCATCGGACAGGAACTAATGTGTTCATCTGACAGGAACTAATGTGTTCATCTGACTGGAACTAATGTGTTAATCGGACAGGAACAAATGTGTTCATCTGACTGGAACTAATGTGTTCATCTGACAGGAACTAATGTGTTCATCTGACTGGAACTAATGTGTTCATCTGACAGGAACTAATGTGTTCATCTGACTGGAACTAATGTGTTCATCTGACAGGAACTAATGTGTTCATCTGACTGGAACTAATGTGTTCATCTGACTGGAACTAATGTGTTCATCTGACTGGAACTAATGTGTTCATCTGACTGGAACTAATGTGTTCATCTGACAGGAACTAATGTGTTCATCTGACTGGAACTAATGTTTTCATCTGACTGGAACTAATGTGTTCATCTGACAGGAACTAATGTGTTCATCTGACAGGAACAAATGTGTTCATCTGACAGGAACTAATGTGTTCATTTCATAGAAACTAATGTGTTCATCTGACAGGAACTAATGTGTTCATCTGACAGGAACTAATGTGTTCATCTGACTGGAACTAATGTGTTCATCGGACAGGAACTAATGTGTTCATCTGACTGGAACTAATGTGTTCATCTGACTGGAACTAATGTGTTCATCTGACAGGAACTAATGTGTTCAACTGACAGGAACTAATGTGTTCATCTGACAGGAACTAATGTGTTCATTTCATTGAAACTAACGTGTTCATCTGACAGGAACTAATGTGTTCATCGGACAGGAAATAATGTGTTCAACTGACAGGAACTAATGCGTTCATCTGACAGGAACTAATGTGTTCAACTGACACGAACTAATGTGTTCATCTGACAGGAACTAATGTGTTCATCTGACAGGAACTAATGTGTTCATCTGACACGAACTAATGTGTTCATCTGACAGGAACTAATGTGTTCATCTGACTGGAACTAATGTTTTCATCTGACTGGAACTAATGTGTTCATCTGACAGGAACTAATGTGTTCATCTGACAGGAACAAATGTGTTCATCTGACAGGAACTAATGTGTTCATTTCATAGAAACTAATGTGTTCATCTGACAGGAACTAATGTGTTCATCTGACTGGAACTAATGTGTTCATCTGACTGGAACTAATGTGTTCATCTGACAGGAACTAATGTGTTCAACTGACAGGAACTAATGTGTTCATCTGACAGGAACTAATGTGTTCATTTCATTGAAACTAACGTGTTCATCTGACAGGAACTAATGTGTTCATCGGACAGGAACAAATGTGTTCATCTGACAGGAACTAATGTGTTCATCTGACTGGAACAAATGTGTTCATCTGATTGGAACTAATGTGTTCATCTGACTGGAACTAATGTGTTCATCTGACAGGAACTAATGTGTTCATCTGACTGGAACGAATGTGTTCATCTGACAGGAACTAATGTGTTCATCTGACTGGAACGAATGTGTTCATCTGACAGGAACTAATGTGTTCATCTGACTGGAACTAATGTGTTCATCTGACTGGAACTAATGTGTTCATCTGACTGGAACTAATGTGTTCATCTGACAGGAACTAATGTGTTCATCTGATTGGAACGAATGTGTTCATCTGATTGAAACTAATGTGTTCATCTGACTGGAACTAATGTGTTCATCTGACTGGAACTAATGTGTTCATCTGACTGGAACTAATGTGTTCATCTGACTGGAACTAATGTGTTCATCTGACAGGAACTAATGTGTTCATCTGACTGGAACTAATGTGATCATCTGACAGGAACTAATGTGTTCATCTGACAGGAACTAATGTGTTCATCTGACTGGAACTAATGTGTTCATCTGACAGGAACTAATGTGTTCATCTGACTGGAACTAATGTGTTCATCTGACTGAAACTAATGTGTTTATCTGACTGAAACTAATGTGTTTATCTGACTGGAACTAATGTGTTCATCTGACTGGAACTAATGTGTTCATCTGACTGAAACTAATGTGTTTATCTGACTGGAACTAATGTGTTCATCTGACTGGAACTAATGTGTTCATCTGACAGGAACTAATGTGTTCATCTGACAGGAACTAATGTGTTTATCTGACTGGAACTAATGTGTTCATCTGACTGGAACTAATGTGTTCATCTGACAGGAACTAATGTGTTCATCTGACTGGAACTAATGTGTTCATCTGACTGGAAATAATGTGTTCATCTGACAGGAACTAATGTGTTCATCTGACAGGAACTAATGTGTTCATCTGACTGGAACTAATGTGTTCATCTGACTGGAACTAATGTGTTCATCTGACACAAACTAATGTGTTCATCTGACTGGAACTAATGTGTTCATCTGACACGAACTAATGTGTTCATCTGACTGGAACTAATGTGTTCATCTGACTGGAACCAATGTGTTCATCTGACACGAACTAATGTGTTCATCTGACAGGAACTAATGTGTTCATCTGACACGAACTAATGTGTTCATCTGACTGGAACTAATGTGTTCATCTGACACGAACTAATGTGTTCATCTGACAGGAACCAGTGTGTTCATCTGACAGGAAATAATGTGTTCATCTGACTGGAACGAATGTGTTCATCTGACACGAACTAATGTGTTCATCTGACTGGAACTAATGTGTTCAACTGACACGAACTAATGTGTTCATCTGACACGAACTAATGTGTTCATCTGACTGGAACTAATGTGTTCATCTGACTGGAAATAATGTGTTCATCTGACAGGAACTAATGTGTTCATCTGACAGGAACTAATGTGTTCATCTGACTGGAACTAATGTGTTCATCTGACAGGAAATAATGTGTTCATCTGACTGGAATGAATGTGTTCATCTGACTGGAACGAATGTGTTCATCTGACAGGAACTAATGTGTTCATCTGACAGGAACTAATGTGTTTATCTGACTGGAACTAATGTGTTCATCTGACTGGAACTAATGTGTTCATCTGACAGGAACTAATGTGTTCATCTGACTGGAACTAATGTGTTTATCTGACTGGAACTAATGTGGTCACCTGACTGTAACTAATGTGTTCATCTGACAGGAACTAATGTGTTCATCTGACAGGAACTAATGTGTTCATCTGACAGGAACTAATGTGTTCATCTGACTGGAAGTAATGTGTTCATCTGACAGGAACTAATGTGTTCATCTGACAGGAACTAATGTGTTCATCTGACAGGAACTAATGTGTTCATCTGACTGGAAGTAATGTGTTCATCTGACAGGAACTAATGTGTTCATCTGACTGGAACTAATGTGTTCATCTGACTGGAAGTAATGTGTTCATCTGACACGAACTAATGTGTTCATCTTACTGGAACTTATGTGTTCATCTGACTGGAACTAATGTGTTCATCTGACAGGAACGAATGTGTTCATCTGACAGGAACTAATGTGTTCATCTGACAGGAACTAATGTGTTCATCTGACAGGAACTAATGTGTTCATCTGACAGGAACGAATGTGTTCATCTGACAGGAACTAATGTGTTCATCTGACAGGAACTAATGTGTTCATCTGACTGGAACTAATGTGTTCATCTGACTGGAACTAATGTGTTCATCTGACTGGAACTAATGTGTTCAACTGACAGGAACTAATGTGTTCATCTGACAGGAACTAATGTGTTCATCTGACTGGAACGAATGTGTTCATCTGACACGAACTAATGTGTTCATCTGACTGGAACAAATGTGTTCATCTGACTGGAACTAATGTGTTCATCTGACTGGAACTAATGTGTTCATCTGACTGGAACTAATCTGTTCATCTGACTGGAACTAATGTGTTCATCTGACAGGAACTAATGTGTTCATCTGACAGGAACTAATGTGTTCATCTGACTGGAACTAATGTGTTCATCTGACTGGAACTAATGTGTTCATCTGACAGGAACTAATGTGTTCATCTGACAGGAACTAATGTGTTCATCTGACAGGAACTAATGTGTTCATCTGACTGGAACTAATGTGTTCATCTGACAGGAACTAATGTGTTCATCTGACAGGAACTAATGTGTTCATCTGACTGGAACTAATGTGTTCATCTGACAGGAACTAATGTGTTCATCTGACAGGAACTAATGTGTTCATCTGACTGGAACTAATGTGTTCATCTGACAGGAACTAATGTGTTCATCTGACTGGAACGAATGTGTTCATCTGACAGGAACTAATGTGTTCATCTGACAGGAACGAATGTGTTCATCTGACAGGAATTAATGTGTTCATCTGACAGGAACAAATGTGTTCATCTGACTGGAACTAATGTGTTCATCTGACTGGAACTAATGTGTTCATCTGACACGAACTAATGTGTTCATCTGACTGGAACTAATGTGTTCATCTGACTGGAACTAATGTGTTCATCTGACTGGAACTAATGTGTTCATCTGACTGGAACGAATGTGTTCATCTGACACGAACTAATGTGTTCATCTGACTGGAACTAATGTGTTCATCTGACTGGAACTAATGTGTTCATCTGACTGGAACTAATGTGTTCATCTGACACGAACTAATGTGTTCATCTGACAGGAACTAATGTGTTCATCTGACTGGAAGTAATGTGTTCATCTGACAGGAACTAATGTGTTCATCTGACAGGAACTAATGTGTTCATCTGACTGGAAGTAATGTGTTCATCTGACAGGAACTAATGTGTTCATCTGACACGAACTAATGTGTTCATCTGACTGGAACTAATGTGTTCATCTGACACGAACTAATGTGTTCATCTGACAGGAACCAGTGTGTTCATCTGACAGGAAATAATGTGTTCATCTGACTGGAACGAATGTGTTCATCTGACACGAACTAATGTGTTCATCTGACTGGAACTAATGTGTTCATCTGACACAAACTAATGTGTTCATCTGACAGGAACTAATGTGTTCATCTGACTGGAAATAATGTGTTCATCTGACAGGAACTAATGTGTTCATCTGACAGGAACTAATGTGTTCATCTGACTGGAACTAATGTGTTCATCTGACTGGAAGTAATGTGTTCATCTGACAGGAACTAATGTGTTCATCTGACAGGAACTAATGTGTTTATCTGACTGGAACTAATGTGTTCATCTGACTGGAACTAATGTGTTCATCTGACTGGAACTAATGTGTTCATCTGACTGGAAGTAATGTGTTCATCTGACACGAACTAATGTGTTCATCTGACTGGAACTAATGTGTTCATCTGACTGGAACTAATGTGTTCATCTGACAGGAACGAATGTGTTCATCTGACAGGAACGAATGTGTTCATCTGACACGAACTAATGTGTTCATCTGACTGTAACTAATGTGTTCATCTGACTGGAACTAATGTGTTCATCTGACAGGAACTAATGTGTTCATCTGACAGGAACTAATGTGTTCATCTGACTGGAACTAATGTGTTCATCTGACTGGAACCAATGTGTTCATCTGACTGGAACTAATATGTTCATCTGACAGGAACTAATGTGTTCATCTGACTGGAACTAATGTGTTCATCTGACTGGAACTACTGTGTTCATCTGACTGGAACTAATGTGTTCATCTGACTGGAACTAATATGTTCATCTGACTGGAACTAATATGTTCATCTGACAGGAACTAATGTGTTCATCTGACTGGAACTAATGTGTTCATCTGACTGGAACGAATGTGTTCATCTGACTGGAACTAATGTGTTCAACTGACTGGAACTAATGTGTTCATCTGACTGGAACGAATGTGTTCATCTGACTGGAACTAATGTGTTCATCTGACTGGAACTAATGTGTTCATCTGACTGGAACTAATGTGTTCATCTGACTGGAACGAATGTGTTCATCTGACTGGAACTAATGTGTTCAACTGACTGGAACTAATGTGTTCATCTGACAGGAACTAATGTGTTCATCTGACTGGAACGAATGTGTTCATCTGACAGGAACTAATGTGTTCATCTGACAGGAACTAATGTGGTCATCTGACAGGAACTAATGTGTTCATCTGACAGGAACTAATGTGTTCATCTGACAGGAACTAATGTGTTCATCTGATTGGAACTAATGTGTTCATCTGACAGGAACTAATGTGTTCATCTGACTTGAACGAATGTGTTCATCTGACACGAACTAATGTGTTCATCTGACAGGAACTAATGTGTTCATCTGACTGGAACTAATGTGTTCAACTGACAGGAACGAATGTGTTCATCTGACACAAACTAATGTGTTCATCTGACTGGAACTAATGTGTTCATCTGACTGGAACTAATGTGTTCATCTGACTGGAACTAATGTGTTCATCTGACAGGAACGAATGTGTTCATCTGACACGAACTAATGTGTTCATCTGACTGGAACTAATGTGTTCATCTGACTGGAACTAATGTGTTCATCTGACTGGAACTAATGTGTTCATCTGACAGGAACTAATGTGTTCATCTGACAGGAACTAATGTGTTCATCTGACTGGAACTAATGTGTTCATCTGACAGGAACTAATGTGTTCATCTGACAGGAACTAATGTGTTCATCTGATTGGAACAAATGTGTTCATCTGACTGGAACTAATGTGTTCATCTGACAGGAACGAATGTGTTCATCTGACTGGAACGAATGTGTTCATCTGACAGGAACTAATGTGTTCATCTGACAGGAACGAATGTGTTCATCTGACAGGAACTAATGTGTTCATCTGACAGGAACAAATGTGTTCATCTGACTGGAACTAATGTGTTCATCTGACTGGAACTAATGTGTTCATCTGACTGGAACTAATGTGTTCATCTGACTGGAACTAATGTGTTCATCTGACACGAACTAATGTGTTCATCTGACTGGAACTAATGTGTTCATCTGACTGGAACTAATGTGTTCATCTGACTGGAACTAATGTGTTCATCTGACTGGAAGTAATGTGTTCATCTGACAGGAACTAATGTGTTCATCTGACTGGAACTAATGTGTTCATCTGACTGGAAGTAATGTGTTCATCTGACACGAACTAATGTGTTCATCTGACTGGAACTAATGTTTTCATCTGACAGGAACTAATATGTTCATCTGACAGGAACTAATGTGTTCATCTGACAGGAACTAATGTGTTCATCTGACAGGAACTAATGTGTTCATCTGATTGGAACAAATGTGTTCATCTGACTGGAACAAATGTGTTCATCTGACTGGAACGAATGTGTTCATCTGCCAGGAACGAATGTGTTCATCTGACAGGAACTAATGTGTTCATCTGACAGGAACAAATGTGTTCATCTGACTGGAACTAATGTGTTCATCTGCCAGGAACGAATGTGTTCATCTGACAGGAACTAATGTGTTCATCTGACAGGAACAAATGTGTTCATCTGACTGGAACTAATGTGTTCATCTGACTGGAACTAATGTGTTCATCTGACTGGAACTAATGTGTTCATCTGACTGGAACTAATGTGTTCATCTGACACGAACTAATGTGTTCAGCTGACTGGAACTAATGTGTTCATCTGACTGGAACTAATGTGTTCATCTGACTGGAACTAATGTGTTCATCTGACTGGAACTAATGTGTTCATCTGACTGGAACTAATGTGTTCATCTGACACGAACTAATGTGTTCATCTGACAGGAACTAATTTGTTCATCTGACTGGAACTAATGTGTTCATCTGACAGGAACTAATGTGTTCATCTGACTGGAAGTAATGTGTTCATCTGACAGGAACTAATGTGTTCATCTGACTGGAACTAATGTGTTCATCTGACTGGAAGTAATGTGTTCATCTGACACGAACTGATGTGTTCATCTGACTGGAACTAATGTGTTCATCTGACAGGAACTAATATGTTCATCTGACAGGAACGAATGTGTTCATCTGACAGGAACGAATGTGTTCATCTGACAGGAACTAATGTGTTCATCTGACACGAACTAATGTGTTCATCTGACAGGAACTAATGTGTTCATCTGACTGGAACTAATGTGTTCATCTGACTGGAAGTAATGTGTTCATCTGACTGGAAGTAATGTGTTCATCTGACACGAACTAATGTGTTCATCTGACTGGAACTAATGTGTTCATCTGACAGGAACTAATATGTTCATCTGACAGGAACTAATGTGTTCATCTGACAGGAACGAATGTGTTCATCTGACAGGAACTAATGTGTTCATCTGACAGGAACTAATGTGTTCATCTGACTGGAACTAATGTGTTCATCTGACTGGAACAAATGTGTTCATCTGACAGGAACTAATGTGTTCATCTGACTGGAAATAATGTGTTCATCTGACTGGAACTAATGTGTTCATCTGACTGGAACTAATGTGTTCATCTGACACGAACTAATGTGATCATCTGACTGGAACTAATGTGTTCATCTGACAGGAACTAATGTGTTCATCTGACTGGAACTAATGTGTTCATCTGACACGAACTAATGTGATCATCTGACTGGAACTAATGTGTTCATCTGACACGAACTAATGTGATCATCTGACTGGAACTAATGTGTTCATCTGACAGGAACTAATGTGTTCATCTGACTGGAACTAATGTGTTCATCTGACACGAACTAATGTGATCATCTGACTGGAACTAATGTGTTCATCTGACAGGAACTAATGTGTTCATCTGACTGGAACTAATGTGTTCATCTGACAGGAACTAATGTGTTCATCTGACTGGAACTAATGTGTTCATCTGACACGAACTAATGTGTTCATCTGACTGGAGCTAATGTGTTCATCTGACTGGAACTAATGTGTTCATCTGACTGGAACTAATGTGTTCATCTGACTTGAACTAATGAGTTCATCTGACAGGAACTAATGTGTTCATCTGACTGGAACTAATGTGTTCATCTGACTGGAACTAATGTGTTCATCCGACAGGAACTAATGTGTTCATCTGACAGGAACTAATGTGTTCATCTGACACGAACTAATGTGATCATCTGACTGGAACTAATGTGTTCATCTGACAGGAACTAATGTGTTCATCTGACTGGAACTAATGTGTTCATCTGACAGGAACTAATGTGTTCATCTGACTGGAACTAATGTGTTCATCTGACACGAACTAATGTGTTCATCTGACTGGAGCTAATGTGTTCATCTGACTGGAACTAATGTGTTCATCTGACTGGAACTAATGTGTTCATCTGACTTGAACTAATGAGTTCATCTGACAGGAACTAATGTGTTCATCTGACTGGAACTAATGTGTTCATCTGACTGGAACTAATGTGTTCATCCGACAGGAACTAATGTGTTAATCCGACAGGAACTAATGTGTTCAACTGACAGGAACTAATGTGTTCAACTGACAGGAACTAATGTGTTCATCTGACAGGAACTAATGTGTTCATCTGACTGGAAGTAATGTGTTCATCTGACAGGAACTAATGTGTTCATCTGACAGAAACTAATGTGTTCATCTGACAGGAACTAATGTGTTCATCTGACTGGAACTAATGTGTTCATCTGACTGGAACTAATGTGTTCATCTGACAGGAACTAATGTGTTCATCTGACTGGAACTAATGTGTTCATCTGACAGGAACTAATGTGTTCATCTGACTGGAACTAATGTGTTCATCTGACAGGAACTAATGTGTTCATCTGACTGGAACTAATGTGTTCATCTGAAAGGAACTAATGTGTTCATCTGACAGAAACTAATGTGTTCATCTGACAGGAACTAAAGTGTTCATCTGACTGGAACTAAAGTGTTCATCTGACTGGAACTAATGTGTTCATCTGACAGGAACTAATGTGTTCATCTGACTGGAACTAATGTGTTCATCTGACAGGAACTAATGTGTTCATCTGACAGAAACTAATGTGTTCATCTGACAGGAACTAATGTGTTCATTTGACAGGAACTAATGTGTTCATCTGACTGGAACTAATGTGTTCATCTGACTGGAACTAATGTGTTCATCTGACTGGAACTAATGTGTTCATCTGACAGTGACAGGAACTAATGTGTTCATCTGACTGGAACTAATGTGTTCATCTGATTGGAACTATTGTGTTCATCCGACAGGAACTAATGTGTTAATCTGACAGGAACTAATGTGTTCAACTGACAGGAACTAATGTGTTCAACTGACAGGAACTAATGTGTTCATCTGACTGGAACTAATGTGTTCATCTGACAGGAACTAATGTGTTCATCTGACTGGAACTAATGTGTTCATCTGACTGGAACTAATGTGTTCATCTGACTGGTACTAATGTGTTCATCTGACAGGAACTAATGTGTTCATCTGACTGGAACGAATGTGTTCATCTGACACGAACTAATGTGTTCATCTGACTGGAACTAATGTGTTCATCTGACTGGAACTAATGTGTTCATCTGACTGGAACTAATGTGTTCATCTGACTGGAACTAATGTGTTCATCTGACTGGAACTAATGTGTTCATCTGACAGGAACTAATGTGTTCATCTGACAGGAACTAATGTGTTCATCTGACAGGAACTAATGTGTTCATCTGACTGGAACTAATGTGTTCATCTAACTGGAACTAATGTGTTCATCTGACAGGAACTAATGTGTTCATCTGACAGGAACTAATGTGTTCATCTGACAGGAACTAATGTGTTCATCTGACAGGAACTAATGTGTTCATCTGACAGGAACTAATGTGTTCATCTGACTGGAACTAATGTGTTCATCTGACAGGAACTAATGTGTTCATCTGACAGGAACTAATGTGTTCATCTGACTGGAACTAATGTGTTCATCTGACAGGAACTAATGTGTTCATCTGACTGGAACGAATGTGTTCATCTGACAGGAACTAATGTGTTCATCTGACAGGAACGAATGTGTTCATCTGACAGGAATTAATGTGTTCATCTGACAGGAACAAATGTGTTCATCTGACTGGAACTAATGTGTTCATCTGACTGGAACTAATGTGTTCATCTGACTGGAACTAATGTGTTCATCTGACTGGAACGAATGTGTTCATCTGACTGGAACGAATGTGTTCATCTGACACGAACTAATGTGTTCATCTGACTGGAACTAATGTGTTCATCTGACTGGAACTAATGTGTTCATCTGACTGGATCTAATGTGTTCATCTGACACGAACTAATGTGTTCATCTGACAGGAACTAATGTGTTCATCTGACTGGAAGTAATGTGTTCATCTGACAGGAACTAATGTGTTCATCTGACAGGAACTAATGTGTTCATCTGACTGGAAGTAATGTGTTCATCTGACAGGAACTAATGTGTTCATCTGACACGAACTAATGTGTTCATCTGACTGGAACTAATGTGTTCATCTGACACGAACTAATGTGTTCATCTGACAGGAACCAGTGTGTTCATCTGACAGGAAATAATGTGTTCATCTGACTGGAACGAATGTGTTCATCTGACACGAACTAATGTGTTCATCTGACTGGAACTAATGTGTTCATCTGACACAAACTAATGTGTTCATCTGACAGGAACTAATGTGTTCATCTGACTGGAAATAATGTGTTCATCTGACAGGAACTAATGTGTTCATCTGACAGGAACTAATGTGTTCATCTGACTGGAACTAATGTGTTCATCTGACTGGAAGTAATGTGTTCATCTGACAGGAACTAATGTGTTCATCTGACAGGAACTAATGTGTTTATCTGACTGGAACTAATGTGTTCATCTGACTGGAACTAATGTGTTCATCTGACTGGAACTAATGTGTTCATCTGACTGGAAGTAATGTGTTCATCTGACACGAACTAATGTGTTCATCTGACTGGAACTAATGTGTTCATCTGACTGGAACTAATGTGTTCATCTGACAGGAACGAATGTGTTCATCTGACAGGAACGAATGTGTTCATCTGACACGAACTAATGTGTTCATCTGACTGTAACTAATGTGTTCATCTGACTGGAACTGATGTGTTCATCTGACAGGAACTAATGTGTTCATCTGACAGGAACTAATGTGTTCATCTGACTGGAACTAATGTGTTCATCTGACTGGAACTAATGTGTTCATCTGACTGGAACTAATATGTTCATCTGACAGGAACTAATGTGTTCATCTGACTGGAACTAATGTGTTCATCTGACTGGAACTAATGTGTTCATCTGACTGGAACTAATGTGTTCATCTGACTGGAACTAATATGTTCATCTGACTGGAACTAATATGTTCATCTGACAGGAACTAATGTGTTCATCTGACTGGAACTAATGTGTTCATCTGACTGGAACGAATGTGTTCATCTGACTGGAACTAATGTGTTCAACTGACTGGAACTAATGTGTTCATCTGACTGGAACGAATGTGTTCATCTGACTGGAACTAATGTGTTCATCTGACTGGAACTAATGTGTTCATCTGACTGGAACTAATGTGTTCATCTGACTGGAACGAATGTGTTCATCTGACTGGAACTAATGTGTTCAACTGACTGGAACTAATGTGTTCATCTGACAGGAACTAATGTGTTCATCTGACTGGAACGAATGTGTTCATCTGACAGGAACTAATGTGTTCATCTGACAGGAACTAATGTGGTCATCTGACAGGAACTAATGTGTTCATCTGACAGGAACTAATGTGTTCATCTGACAGGAACTAATGTGTTCATCTGATTGGAACTAATGTGTTCATCTGACAGGAACTAATGTGTTCATCTGACTTGAACGAATGTGTTCATCTGACACGAACTAATGTGTTCATCTGACAGGAACTAATGTGTTCATCTGACTGGAACTAATGTGTTCAACTGACAGGAACGAATGTGTTCATCTGACACAAACTAATGTGTTCATCTGACTGGAACTAATGTGTTCATCTGACTGGAACTAATGTGTTCATCTGACTGGAACTAATGTGTTCATCTGACAGGAACTAATGTGTTCATCTGACAGGAACTAATGTGTTCATCTGACTGGAACTAATGTGTTCATCTGACTGGAACTAATGTGTTCATCTGACTGGAACTAATGTGTTCATCTGACAGGAACGAATGTGTTCATCTGACACGAACTAATGTGTTCATCTGACTGGAACTAATGTGTTCATCTGACTGGAACTAATGTGTTCATCTGACAGGAACTAATGTGTTCATCTGACAGGAACTAATGTGTTCATCTGACAGGAACAAATGTGTTCATCTGACTGGAACGAATGTGTTCATCTGACAGGAACTAATGTGTTCATCTGACAGGAACGAATGTGTTCATCTGACAGGAACTAATGTGTTCATCTGACAGGAACAAATGTGTTCATCTGACTGGAACTAATGTGTTCATCTGACTGGAACTAATGTGTTCATCTGACTGGAACTAATGTGTTCATCTGACTGGAACTAATGTGTTCATCTGACACGAACTAATGTGTTCATCTGACTGGAACTAATGTGTTCATCTGACTGGAACTAATGTGTTCATCTGACTGGAACTAATGTGTTCATCTGAATGGAACGAATGTGTTCATCTGACACGAACTAATGTGTTCATCTGACTGGAACTAATGTGTTCATCTGACTGGAACTAATGTGTTCATCTGACTGGAACTAATGTGTTCATCTGACACGAACTAATGTGTTCATCTGACAGGAACTAATGTGTTCATCTGACAGGAACTAATGTGTTCATCTGACAGGAACTAATGTGTTCATCTGACTGGAAGTAATGTGTTCATCTGACAGGAACTAATGTGTTCATCTGACTGGAACTAATGTGTTCATCTGACTGGAAGTAATGTGTTCATCTGACACGAACTAATGTGTTCATCTGACTGGAACTAATGTGTTCATCTGACAGGAACTAATATGTTCATCTGACAGGAACTAATGTGTTCATCTGACAGGAACTAATGTGTTCATCTGACAGGAACTAATGTGTTCATCTGATTGGAACAAATGTGTTCATCTGACTGGAACAAATGTGTTCATCTGACTGGAACGAATGTGTTCATCTGCCAGGAACGAATGTGTTCATCTGACAGGAACTAATGTGTTCATCTGACAGGAACAAATGTGTTCATCTGACTGGAACTAATGTGTTCATCTGCCAGGAACGAATGTGTTCATCTGACAGGAACTAATGTGTTCATCTGACAGGAACAAATGTGTTCATCTGACTGGAACTAATGTGTTCATCTGACTGGAACTAATGTGTTCATCTGACTGGAACTAATGTGTTCATCTGACTGGAACTAATGTGTTCATCTGACACGAACTAATGTGTTCAGCTGACTGGAACTAATGTGTTCATCTGACTGGAACTAATGTGTTCATCTGACTGGAACTAATGTGTTCATCTGACTGGAACTAATGTGTTCATCTGACTGGAACTAATGTGTTCATCTGACACGAACTAATGTGTTCATCTGACAGGAACTAATTTGTTCATCTGACTGGAACTAATGTGTTCATCTGACAGGAACTAATGTGTTCATCTGACTGGAAGTAATGTGTTCATCTGACAGGAACTAATGTGTTCATCTGACTGGAACTAATGTGTTCATCTGACTGGAAGTAATGTGTTCATCTGACACGAACTAATGTGTTCATCTGACTGGAACTAATGTGTTCATCTGACAGGAACTAATATGTTCATCTGACAGGAACTAATGTGTTCATCTGACAGGAACGAATGTGTTCATCTGACAGGAACTAATGTGTTCATCTGACACGAACTAATGTGTTCATCTGACAGGAACTAATGTGTTCATCTGACTGGAACTAATGTGTTCATCTGACTGGAAGTAATGTGTTCATCTGACTGGAAGTAATGTGTTCATCTGACACAAACTAATGTGTTCATCTGACTGGAACTAATGTGTTCATCTGACAGGAACTAATATGTTCATCTGACAGGAACTAATGTGTTCATCTGACAGGAACGAATGTGTTCATCTGACAGGAACTAATGTGTTCATCTGACAGGAACTAATGTGTTCATCTGACTGGAACTAATGTGTTCATCTGACTGGAACAAATGTGTTCATCTGACAGGAACTAATGTGTTCATCTGACTGGAAATAATGTGTTCATCTGACTGGAACTAATGTGTTCATCTGACTGGAACTAATGTGTTCATCTGACACGAACTAATGTGATCATCTGACTGGAACTAATGTGTTCATCTGACAGGAACTAATGTGTTCATCTGACTGGAACTAATGTGTTCATCTGACACGAACTAATGTGATCATCTGACTGGAACTAATGTGTTCATCTGACACGAACTAATGTGATCATCTGACTGGAACTAATGTGTTCATCTGACAGGAACTAATGTGTTCATCTGACTGGAACTAATGTGTTCATCTGACACGAACTAATGTGATCATCTGACTGGAACTAATGTGTTCATCTGACAGGAACTAATGTGTTCATCTGACTGGAACTAATGTGTTCATCTGACAGGAACTAATGTGTTCATCTGACTGGAACTAATGTGTTCATCTGACACGAACTAATGTGTTCATCTGACTGGAGCTAATGTGTTCATCTGACTGGAACTAATGTGTTCATCTGACTGGAACTAATGTGTTCATCTGACTTGAACTAATGAGTTCATCTGACAGGAACTAATGTGTTCATCTGACTGGAACTAATGTGTTCATCTGACTGGAACTAATGTGTTCATCCGACAGGAACTAATGTGTTAATCCGACAGGAACTAATGTGTTCAACTGACAGGAACTAATGTGTTCAACTGACAGGAACTAATGTGTTCATCTGACAGGAACTAATGTGTTCATCTGACTGGAAGTAATGTGTTCATCTGACAGGAACTAATGTGTTCATCTGACAGAAACTAATGTGTTCATCTGACAGGAACTAATGTGTTCATCTGACTGGAACTAATGTGTTCATCTGACTGGAACTAATGTGTTCATCTGACAGGAACTAATGTGTTCATCTGACTGGAACTAATGTGTTCATCTGACAGGAACTAATGTGTTCATCTGACTGGAACTAATGTGTTCATCTGACAGGAACTAATGTGTTCATCTGACTGGAACTAATGTGTTCATCTGAAAGGAACTAATGTGTTCATCTGACAGAAACTAATGTGTTCATCTGACAGGAACTAAAGTGTTCATCTGACTGGAACTAATGTGTTCATCTTACAGGAACTAATGTGTTCATCTGACTGGAACTAATGTGTTCATCTGACAGGAACTAATGTGTTCATCTGACAGAAACTAATGTGTTCATCTGACAGGAACTAATGTGTTCATTTGACAGGAACTAATGTGTTCATCTGACTGGAACTAATGTGTTCATCTGACTGGAACTAATGTGTTCATCTGACTGGAACTAATGTGTTCATCTGACAGTGACAGGAACTAATGTGTTCATCTGACTGGAACTAATGTGTTCATCTGATTGGAACTATTGTGTTCATCCGACAGGAACTAATGTGTTAATCTGACAGGAACTAATGTGTTCAACTGACAGGAACTAATGTGTTCAACTGACAGGAACTAATGTGTTCATCTGACTGGAACTAATGTGTTCATCTGACAGGAACTAATGTGTTCATCTGACTGGAACGAATGTGTTCATCTGACTGGAACTAATGTGTTCATCTGACAGGAACTAATGTGTTCAACTGACAGGAACTAATGTGTTCAACTGACAGGAACTAATGTGTTCATCTGACTGGAACTAATGTGTTCATCTGACGGGAACTAATGTGTTCATCTGACTGGAACTAATGTGTTCATCTGACAGGAACAAATGTGTTCATCTGACAGGAACTAATGTGTTCATCTGACTGGAACGAATGTGTTCATCTGACTGGAACTAATGTGTTCATCTGACAGGAACAAATGTGTTCATCTGACAGGAACTAATGTGTTAATTTCATTGAAACTAATGTGTTCATCTGACAGGAACTAATGTGTTCATCTGACTGGAACTAATGTGTTCATCTGACTGGAACTAATGTGTTCATCTGACAGGAATTAATGTGTTCATCTGACAGGAACTAATGTGTTCAACTGACAGGAACTAATGTGTTCATCTGACAGGAACTAATGTGTTCATCTGACAGGAACTAATGTGTTCATCTGACAGGAACTAATGTGTTCATTTCATTGAAACTAACGTGTTCATCTGACAGGAACAAATGTGTTCATCTGACTGGAACTAATGTGTTCATCTGACTGGAACTAATGTGTTCATCTGACAGGAACTAATGTGTTCATCTGACTGGAACTAATGTGTTCATCGGACAGGAACTAATGTGTTCATCTGACAGGAACTAATGTGTTCATCTGACAGGAACTAATGTGTTCATCTGACTGGAACTAATGTGTTCATCTGACAGGAACTAATGTGTTCATCTGACTGGAACTAATGTGTTCATCTGACTGGAACTAATGTGTTCATCTGACAGGAACTAATGTGTTCATCTGACTGGAACTAATGTGTTCATCTGACAGGAACTAATGTGTTCATCTGACTGGAACTAATGTGTTCATCTGCCTGGAACTAATGTGTTCATCTGACTGGAACTAATGTGTTCATCTGACAGGAACTAATGTGTTCATCTGACAGGAACAAATGTGTTCATCTGACAGGAACTAATGTGTTCATCTGACTGGAACTAATGTGTTCATCTGACAGGAACTAATGTGTTCATCGGACTGGAACTAATGTGTTCATCGGACAGGAACTAATGTGTTCATCTGACTGGAACTAATGTGTTCATCTGACAGGAACTAATGTGTTCATCTGACTGGAACTAATGTGTTCATCTGACAGGAACTAATGTGTTCATCTGACAGGAACAAATGTGTTCATCTGACAGGAACTAATGTGTTCATCTGACTGGAACTAATGTGTTCATCGGACTGGAACTAATGTGTTCATCGGACAGGAACTAATGTGTTCATCGGACAGGAACTAATGTGTTCATCTGACTGGAACGAATGTGTTCATCTGACTGGAACTAATGTGTTCATCTGACTGGAACTAATGTGTTCATCTGACACGAACTAATGTGTTCATCTGACTGGAACTAATGTGTTCATCTGACTGGAACGAATGTGTTCATCTGACACGAACTAATGTGTTCATCTGACTGGAACTAATGTGTTCATCTGACTGGAACTAATGTGTTCATCTGACTGGAACTAATGTGTTCAGCTGACACGAACTAATGTGTTCATCTGACACGAACTAATGTGTTCATCTGACTGGAACTAATGTGTTCATCTGACTGGAACGAATGTGTTCATCTGACACGAACTAATGTGTTCATCTGACTGGAACTAATGTGTTCATCTGACTGGAACTAATGTGTTCATCTGACTGGAACTAATGTGTTCATCTGACACGAACTAATGTGTTCATCTGACAGGAACTAATGTGTTCATCTGACTGGAAGTAATGTGTTCATCTGACAGGAACTAATGTGTTCATCTGACAGGAACTAATGTGTTCATCTGACTGGAAGTAATGTGTTCATCTGACAGGAACTAATGTGTTCATCTGACTGGAACTAATGTGTTCATCTGACTGGAAGTAATGTGTTCATCTGACACGAACTAATGTGTTCATCTGACTGGAACTAATGTGTTCATCTGACAGGAACTAATATGTTCATCTGACAGGAACGAATGTGTTCATCTGACAGGAACTAATGTGTTCATCTGACAGGAACTAATCTGTTCATCTGATTGGAACAAATGTGTTCATCTGACTGGAACTAATGTGTTCATCTGACTGGAACTAATGTGTTCATCTGACAGGAACTAATGTGTTCATCTGACTTGAACTAATGTGTTCATCTGACAGGAACTAATGTGTTCATCTGACAGGAACTAATGTGTTCATCTGACAGGAACTAATGTGTTCATCTGACTGGAACTAATGTGTTCATCGGACAGGAACTAATGTGTTCATCTGACTGGAACTAATGTGTTCATCTGACTGGAACTAATATGTTCATCTGACAGGAACTAATGTGTTCATCTGACTGGAACTAATGTGTTCATCGGACAGGAACTAATGTGTTCATCTGACTGGAACTAATGTGTTCATCTGACTGGAACTAATGTGTTCATCTGACTGGAACTAATGTGTTCATCTGACTGGAACTAATGTGTTCATCTGACAGGAACTAATGTGTTCATCGGACAGGAACTAATGTGTTCATCTGACTGGAACTAATATGTTCATCTGACAGGAACTAATGTGTTCATCTGACTGGAACTAATGTGTTCATCTGACTGGAACTAATGTGTTCATCGGACAGGAACTAATGTGTTCATCTGACAGGAACTAATGTGTTCATCCGACTGGAACTAATGTGTTAATCTGACAGGAACGAATGTGTTCATCTGACTGGAACTAAAGTGTTCATCTGACTGGAACTAATGTGTTCATCCGACAGGAACTAATGTGTTCATCCGACAGGAACTAATGTGTTAATCTGACTGGAACGAATGTGTTCATTTCATTGGAACTAATGTGTTCATCTGACAGGAACTAATGTGTTCATTTCATTGGAACAAATGTGTTCATCTGACAGGAACTAATGTGTTCATCTGACAGGAACTAATGTGTTCATCAGACAGGAAATAATGTGTTCATCTGACAGGAACTAATGTGTTCATCTGACAGGAACTAATGTGTTCATCTGACAGGAATGAATGTGTTCATCTGACAGGAACTAATGTGTTCATCTGACTGGAAGTAATGTGTTCATCTGACTGGAAGTAATGTGTTCATCTGACAGGAACTAATGTGTTAATCTGACTGGAACTAATGTGTTCATCTGACAGGAACTAATATGTTCATCTGACAGGAACTAATGTGTTCATCTGGCAGGAACTAATGTGTTCATCTGGCAGGAACTAATGTGTTCATCTGACAGGAACGAATTTGTTCATCTGACAGGAACTAATGTGTTCAACTGACAGGAACTAATGTGTTCATCTGACAGGAACTAATGTGTTCATCTGACAGGAACTAATGTGATCATCTGACTGGAACTAATGTGTTCATCTGACTGGAACTAATGTGTTAATCTGACTGGAACTAATGTGTTCATCTGACAGGAACTAATATGTTCATCTGACAGGAACTAATGTGTTCATCTGACAGGAACTAATGTGTTCATCTGACAGGAACTAATGTGTTCATCTGACAGGAACGAATTTGTTCATCTGACAGGAACTAATGTGTTCAACTGACAGGAACTAATGTGTTCATCTGACAGGAACTAATGTGTTCATCTGACAGGAACTAATGTGATCATCTGACTGGAACTAATGTGTTCATCTGACAGGAACTAATGTGTTCACCTGACAGGAACTAATGTGTTCATCTGACTGGAACTAATGTGTTCATCTGACTGGAACTAATGTGTTCATCTGACAGGAACTAATGTGTTCATCTGACTGGAACTAATGTGTTCATCTGACTGGAACTAATGTGTTCATCTGACTGGAACTAATGTGTTCATCTGACTGGAACTAATGTGTTCATCTGACTGGAACTAATGTGTTCATCGGACAGAAACTAATGTGTTCATCTGACAGGAACTAATGCGTCCATCTGACTGGATCTAATGTGTTCATCTGACAGGAACTAATGTGTTCATCGGACAGAAACTAATGTGTTCATCTGACAGGAACTAATGCGTCCATCTGACAGGAACTAATGTGTTCATCTGACAGGAACTAATGTGTTCATCTGACAGGAACTAATGTGTTCATCTGACAGGAACTAATGCGTCCATTTGACAGGAACTAATGCGTTCATCTGACAGGAACTAATGTGTTCATCTGACTGGAACTAATGTGTTCATCTGACTGGAACTAATGTGTTCATCTGACAGGAACTAATGTGTTCATCTGACTGGAACTAATGTGTTCATCGGACAGAAACTAATGTGTTCATCTGACAGGAACTAATGTGTTCATCTGATTGGAACTAATGTGTTCATATGATTGGAACTAATGTGTTCATCTGACAGGAACTAATGTGTTCATCTGACAGGAACTAATGTGTTCATCTGACTGGAACTAATGTGTTCATCTGACAGGAACTAATGTGTTCATCTGACTGGAACTAATGTGTTCATCTGATTGGAACTCATGTGTTCATATGATTGGAACTAATGTGTTCATCTGACAGGAACTAATGTGTTCATCTGACTGGAACTAATGTGTTCATCTGACAGGAACTAATGTGTTCATCTGACTGGAACTAATGTGTTCATCTGACAGGAACTAATGTGTT
The DNA here is from genome assembly GCF_047496885.1 of Scyliorhinus torazame. Classification (NCBI taxonomy): domain Eukaryota; kingdom Metazoa; phylum Chordata; class Chondrichthyes; order Carcharhiniformes; family Scyliorhinidae; genus Scyliorhinus; species Scyliorhinus torazame. Next base: position 225,030,298 of record NC_092720.1, read on the forward strand.
CATCTGACTGGAACTAATGTGTTCATCTGACTGGAACTAATGTGTTCATCTGACTGGAACTAATGTGTTCATCTGACTGGAACTAATGTGTTCATCTGACACGAACTAATGTGTTCATCTAACAGGAACTAATGTGTTCATCTGACAGGAACTAATGTGTTCATTTCATTGGAACTAATGTGTTCATCTGACAGGAACTAATGTGTTCATCTGACAGGAACGAATGTGTTCATCTGACAGGAACTAATGTGTTCATTTCATTGGAACTAATGTGTTCATCTGACAGGAACTAATGTGTTCATCTGACAGGAACTAATGTGTTCATCTGACAGGAACTAATGTGTTCATTTCATTGGAACTAATGTGTTCATCTGACAGGAACTAATGTGTTCATCTGACAGGAACTAATGTGTTCATCTGACTGGAACTAATGTGTTCATCTGACTGGAACTAATGTGTTCATCTGACAGGAACTAATGTGTTCATTTCATTGGAACTAATGTGTTCATCTGACAGGAACTAATGTGTTCATCTGACTGGAACTAATGTGTTCATCTGACAGGAACGAATGTGTTCATCTGACTGGAACTAATGTGTTCATTTCATTGGAACTAATGTGTTCATCTGACTGGAACTAATGTGTTCATCTGACTGGAACTAATGTGTTCATCTGACAGGAACGAATGTGTTCATCTGACTGGAACTAATGTGTTCATCTGACTGGAACTAATGTGTTCATCTGACTGGAACTAATGTGTTCATCTGACAAGATCTAATGTGTTCATGTGACTGGAACTAATGTGTTCATCTGACTGGAACTAATGTGTTCATCTGACTGGAACTAATGTGTTCATCTGACTGGAACTAATGTGTTCATCTGACTGGAACTAATGTGTTCATCTGACTGGAACTAATGTGTTCATCTGACAGGAACTAATGTGTTCATTTCATTGGAACTAATGTGTTCATCTGACTGGAACTAATGTGTTCATCTGACTGGAACTAATGTGTTCATCTGACAGGAACGAATGTGTTCATCTGACTGGAACTAATGTGTTCATCTGACTGGAACTAATGTGTTCATCTGACAGGAACGAATGTGTTCATCTGACTGGAACTAATGTTTTCATCTGACTGGAACTAATGTGTTCATCTGACAGGAACGAATGTGTTCATCTGACTGGAACTAATGTATTCATCTGACAGGAATTAATGTGTTCATCTGACAGGAACTAATGTGTTCATTTCATTGGAACTAATGTGTTCATCTGACTGGAACTAATGTGTTCATGTGACTGGAACTAATGTGATCATCGTGACGAATGTGATATAAGATAGTTACTTTAGAGATATTAGTTAATGTAATGTAGTGAGATAGGCCAGTCTAATTCTGGTTAGTTCACAGACAAAGGATTTCAGACCGCATGGAAAAGCAGGAAGAGGTGTGTCCACCAAAGCAGGAGAAAAGGATGCTGGGTAATAGGGGCCAGAGGAAGGGATTGGAAGTGAGCCAATCAGAATAGATCAACAGGTCAGGAGGGATATAGGATGACCTATGGGCATCGTGTATGTGAAACTTGATGCCATTTGAATGTATCAGTACAGATTCCTTTGTTCCATATCCTCACTTGATTCCAGAAGTCTACGAAGCAGGATGTGCTTCGTGCTCCTGAGAATTGAGGAACGCTTGCAAGCTGATTAAAATAACTAATGCTGTACCTGCAAATCCATCTCGACTTTTATTGAGGCCAGACTGACGGGTAAGGAAACTTGGGATTCAACACTTGTACGTGAATGGCAATGTCCCCATGCCTTCAAATACCTCCTGGTTGTGAGCAAGGAGGGAATGGAGATTTGCGTGGAACTCAGCATCCGGGAAGTCGGATATCTCATCTGGAGAGAGAGACATAATGCGCTGTACCAGGTGAAGGACCTTACACGCCTGTGCGCCCAGTAACGAGTCTTTTGATGAGCCGACAACTTCGAAGGGGAGTGTGGCCATGTGCATCTTGTGAGTTACCTGTAGCTGGCAAGATCCTATGGACGGGATGACGTTCCCGTTATAGTCAACCATCTTGAGCCGGGATGGCGTGATGGGTGGTTTGACCTTCATGGCCTGGAATGCAGAATATGCAATCAGGTTGGCGGATGCGCCGGTGTCCAGACGGAAGGTGACGCGCGATCGGTTGACCGTTAGGGTGGCACACCAGTCATCTGCTGGATTGATGGCATTGACCTTGTTGACATCGATGACGGAAACGCGGAAGGCATCCTGGTCATCTGCATCACTCAACTGGAAGTCTTGATGCGTGGGCTGGACGGTCCTGACTTGTCTGCGAGATTGTCGGGGATATGCAGGATCCATGTGTTGAGCCGAACGACAGTGGGCAGCGTAGTGGCCCATCTTGCCACATCTGAGGCACTGTCGGTTTTTAGCAGGACGTTGCCCTTTTAAGTGTACAGCTCCACAATTGCCGCACGTCATGACGTCACGGCGTTCGTTGCGCCACTGCGCATGCGCAGTGCGATCTTGCGGTGGGCGCGCCTGCGCAGTGCGTCCCTCGTTGTGGCCGTTATTTTTGGCGCGCACCAGCGCGGGAGACCGCGAAAAGCGCGGGAAGCGGCCGCTGTCGTCCGGGCCGTGGGTCGGGAAGTAATCGACGGCCTGGATGCGTTCGACGTCGTGTGCGGCCTGGCTTGCCGATTCGACGGCTGGGGACCCCCTCCGTGCCAACCCGGACGCCTGAAATCGGGCAAAACGGCAGGTTGCATTTTCATGGAGGACACAGGCTTCCACAGCAGACGCTAAGGTGAGGCTTTTTATTTTAAGAAGCTGCTGGCGTAGGCCACTAGAGGCAACGCCAAAAACAATCTGGTCCCTGATCATGGACTCTGTGGTGCTGCCGTAACCGCAGGACTGCGCGGGTATGCGGAGGTGCGTCAAAAAGGGTTGAAAAAGCTCCTCCTTACCTTGCAGGCGTTGCTGAAAGAGGTATCTTTCAAAACTTTCATTCACTTCAACATTAAAGTGCTGGTCCAGTTTGAGGATGACCGTGTCATATTTGGATTGGTTTTCCCCTTCTTCGAACACCAGTGAGTTGAAGACATCGAGGGCGTACTGCCCTGCGTAGAAGAGGAGCAGTGCAATCGTCGTTTCATCCGAGGCACTCTGTTTTTCGTTGGCTCGGATGTACAGGTCAAATCGCTGCCTGAAGAGCTTCCAATTGGTACCAAGGTTCCCCGCGACTTGCAACGGCTGCGGTTTGTCGGTGCGGTCCATGTCCAGAATGGCAGGTTAGTCGGCAGGTATCGATCCACTCCTGTACCATGTGGTGTTGGGTGTTCTGACACACAGATGAGCCAACACAGTTGTATTTGGTACAATGCTATTTTATTTAAACTTTCTATGTACAGTTTTGTCTTGATACTCTGCACGTGGGGATTCCCTGTTTGTGATGTTAAAACAGGTCGTGTCTGTGTCCTTGTCCCCAGACCTACTGTCCACCAGGTGTCGTGTTCGTGCTTTTATATGGTTCCTGTCTTTGTGTGTGATTGGTTGTGGTGTTGTGTGCTCTGATTTGTCTGTTGGTGTGTCCACCATGATGTGTGTGTTTGAATATCATGACACCATCTACAACCGTGATGGTTCGTTTGTGTATCGGAACACCCAACACGACACCCACATTTTCCACAATCAAATGGAAAAGCGGAGAGCGGTGTCCACATCATAAAACAGCTACACAGCAAAATCGAAAGAATCTGATTCTGATTTTTACTTCGCATTACTCAATTACAGAACATCTCCTCTATCAACCGGCTTATCCCCAACTCAATTGTTGCACAACAGAGTGTTGAGGGCAACATTACCTCAATTACACTTTCCTGATCAAGAACAACTAAATCCTTTTAAAAGATTGCAACAACACAAAATGAGTCAGAAAAGATATTTTGTGGGGATTTTATGAAGAGGGTGCGAGGGAAGATTCCGGACCTGGATTCACACAGGCTGATTATGGGTGGGGATTTCAACACGGTTATTGATCCAGGCCTTGTAGCCACCTGGGTTGGCCAAGTCCCGATTTAAAATGGAGAACAGCAAAGGCTGCAGGGAAATTCAGGCAACACAGGCAGAAACCAGCAGGTGCAAGTTACTGTGTATTAAACTCTGCAAAAGCCCAGACAGCATCGATCCAAGCAGCCATCTGCATAATAATGTAGCAGCCATCTACATAGTAATGAGCGATCCCCGGGAACAATGGCAACATTTAGGACAAACAAAGCAAAGCCAGACTCCTCGGCGCCAGCAGGAGCCAACACAAAAGAGGTTAACGGACACCTCAAGACCGCCCATCGATCAGGGAACCGTTCCAGTATTGGAGAAATCGAACCAAGCCATTGGAACAAAGTCCAATCACCTAGAACCAGGTACGGGGTCCGCCCCGAAAGGCGGAAGCCCCAGGGGACTATAAAGTTAAGCTCCCAAGTTCAAATCGTTCTTCTTGACCTGGTCACTCAGCAACGCGAACCAACCCCTGACAGTGACCGGTGCAGCTGCCGCCGCTATCCAGTAAGTCCTAAGTCAACGCTCGCTACAAGATAGGCGCTCCTAGCTACCAATCCGTACCAACTTCAAATTCCGCAGACTCAGAACCCGAACGAAAGGCCATTTGTTCCCCTGACCTGGTGGGCCAGTCCGAAAGTTAAGTATAGGCCTGTTAGTTGTAGAAGTAGCTTAGAAGTAGAATTTATGCATGAGTAGCGATTACTTTGTGTAATAAATGTGCTTTGATTTGAATCTTACTAATCGGTGTATTGAGTTATTGATCATTACTCGGACTTGAACCTCGTGGCGGAATCATAAAGATACCTGGCGACTCGAGAGCAAAGGTTAGAAAACAGAGCCAATTGAACCAACCAAAAGTTAGCAACATATTACTGGCGACTCCGCCGGGACCTGATCTAGAAGTGGCTTCACCACTCCGGGAGAACCCAAAAATTTGAATTAGAAATCCAATTGGGAACAGAAAAACCACAAATGTTCAAGCAGTTCTGATCAATCCTCATAATTCAGAAGTGTATTAATGCGTGCGTAACTAACAGGGCGATAAGATAAACTTATAGATTTTTTGTTGCGACAAAACTGTCGGGAGTTTGTATTCCGGAAAATAGCGAAAGCCGTACCCGTAATTACAGCACCACCATAGTACCCATTGTTCCAAATTTAAAAGAAGCAATCAGATAAGAAACATGGCAATGCAGGCAATGCAACGCCTCATGAACCCAGAAGAATTTGTGGTCGTAGCGACCAGCAGCAGTAGAGTAGGACAGTGTCCCATTTGGGAAGTAGAAATCAGGAAGTACCTCAAAGGGAAAGGATGGCCCCTTTGCAGCGAATTCTGTAACAATGAGGAAACAGGTCCCGGGAGTGTAGGACATACTTGGTGGGAGAACCTGAGCGAGATCCACAAAAAGAGCTCAGGGAAAGCTCGTAAGCCGATAGCAATCGTGTCCTGCTTGGCACAGTTGCGAGGCACAGAGGAGGGCGTTAGGACGCACCGAAAAGAGATAGAAGGCATACATCGAATGAGCAAGGTCGATGTTAGTGAGGTAGAAAGAGAGAACTTAGAGTTAAGGAGGAAGTTGGCAGCAAAAGACGGAGAGGTGGATGATGCCAAAAGGGCACACCAGTCTTGTCTGGCGCACTTAAGCAGCTTCCAATCCCAGTACGAAAAGGCCTATCAGGACACGCAACGTGCAGTCCTGGTACGTGAAGAAACAGAAAAACAGGTAGAGGCATTACAGAGACAGTGTAGTGACCTCAAGGCAGCATTAAGAGCACTCCATGCTGCCACCACAGAGCAAAGACAAAGCTCACTAGACCACGCAAAGTGCCGGAAGTAGATTGCAAAGCTGCAATCTCTGCTTTCAGTTCAAAAAGGATTCCAGGAAACCTTTGGAGCAAAATTAGATGAGGAAGACAGCCCTGATTGGGAAGAGTTACACGAGACAGCTCAGGAACATGTGCGCAGGGAAAGCCCCAAAAGAGGAAAGCGCCCCAACCCCCCACAGAGCAGATAGTTCAGGCTCCAATTAATCCAGTCACCACCCACCGCACAGCCACATCGGACGACACGGAATTTCTGTACACCCCCCCCTTAACAGTGACCCAATTACGAGACGCATGCGAGAAAATCAAACCGTTCCTCCCCACCTCAGACCCCCACCACTTCTTTGCCAGAGTAAAGCAGCAGGCGACCATGTACGGCCTGGATGAGCGAGAGCAGGTAAAGCTCACAGTTTTAAGTTTAGACCCTTCAGTAGCAGCAGCCCTTCCCGACCCACAGAATGTAGGAGGAGGGACCCTCGCAGAAATGCATACCGCGATCCTAGACGCGATCGGATATAACCGGGGTGACCCCGTAGATGGCCTCAATAAATGTAGGCAAAAGAAAACCGAGCACCCCACAGCATTCGCTGGACGCCTGTGGATTCACTTCGCAGCAGTCTTTGGAGACGTAGACCATGCCCATTTGTCCCCAGACAACATGGCCAAATGGACCCGCACCCTTATCTCCCATGCCACAGAAACAGGACAAAAAGCTTGCGCAAATTACGATCCCTCAGAGGAGGCTCATAATGAGAAATGGATCGTAAAAAGATTGTCCCGCGACTGGGAGCAGTCTGTACAAAACAACCCCGCAGTTAAAAATCCCGAAGAAAAGCAGGCAGAAGCAGACATACAAGCCGTTAAAACACACCAGAACCCTGCATGGGTAAATGAAAGCAAGAACAGCCCCCCACAAATGTCACAGGAGTGTTACAACTGTGGACATTTGGGACACTTTGCAAGAGAATGCAATGCCCCACGAAAGCCACAGAGAGCTCAGCAGACGGGCACTCTTGACAAAACATAAATTTCTTTACCCGTCAGTCTGGCCTCAATAAAAGTCGAGATGGATTTGCAGGTACAGCATTAGTTATTTTATTTGACTTGCAAGTCTGTCTCAGTTCACAGCGGCACAAAACACATCCTGCTTTCTGCGCCTCCGGAATCGAGTGAGTCTGTAGAACAAAGAAATCTCTACTGATACATTCAAATGGCATCAGGTTTCACATACACGATTCCCACAGGTCATCCTATACCCCTCCTGACCTGGCCATACATCCTGATTGGCTCACTTCCCATCCCTTCCTCTGGCCCCCTATTACCCAGCATCCTTTTCTCCTCCTTAGCTGGACACCCCTCCCCCTTGCTTTGCCATGCGTTCTGAAATCCTTTGTCTGTGAACTAACAGAATCAGACCGGCCTATGTTTACATTACAGTAACTAATATCTCTAAAGTAACTATTTTATATCACATTCAGCATTCCCTCCTTTTATCATTTCATGATAACCGAACTATTCAACCCATAGCTACGGTCCCTCATCTAAAAAGATTCTTTGCTGCATTTCCAATTCCTGTAGTAGCCCCCTTCATCCGCTGCACTCTCGTGGATTTTAACAGCCAAGATTCTTGGGGAGTCTATCTGTTCCAGTGCACCCCGCATTCTACCCATCACGCATTTAAGGATGGCTGGGCCCACAAAGATGCAGCCAATAGCCACTGCTAGATTATGCAGCATCCACGCCGAGGGGCAGGGGACTGTGGTAGGGACTAGAGTCCTAATAGCAATTTGGCGGGGAAATGGGGGTGACAAAACATTGGTCGCTGTGCCATTTTTTAAAAAGTAGTATCCTTGCTCCGTGTACAGGTGAGCATCACAATCAGTATATCGGTTGCGTAAGGACCCCCCAGTAGCCCAGTTTATCCAGCTTTGGAACGCCCATTCGGGCCGCCTAGCAATGCGGAAAGCCCTAGTCCCAACAGTGATATGAGAGACATTCGCCCAGCCACACAGGCGCTGGAGGTCGGCGTTCAATGGAACGCCGGTGGTGTTGTAACAAACGCATTTGCGAACTTCCGGGTCGCGGCGATGCGGAGCTGAGCCGCGCGAGTCGGCAGCTCCCGCAGAAACGGACTTTTGGGCCCACTAACGGAGTCCCAACGGACCTTTAAAAAAAACCCAACCCGTGGGGAAGAACGGAGGAAGCCCCCTACAGCCCTGCATGGACCGGACCCGCAGTGAAACGGCGAGGAAAGCGGCCCTGGAGCAGCGGGAGAAGAAAGAAGAAAAAAACAAAATGGCGGCGCCCACGGACAGAGAGGAGATGAAAGAGTTCATCAAGGGCTGCTTCGAGGAGCTGCGTAAGGAGATGGTGGCGCCTATACTGGCAATGGTGGAAAAACTTGGAGCAACCCAGAAAGCCCAAGAGGTGAAGATTCAGGAGATCCAGGAAAAAGTAAGTGAGAACGACGACGAGCTCGTGGGCCTGGCGGAGAGAGTGGAGCGGCACGGGGCGCTGCACAGGACGTGGGCGGGAAGACTCGAAGACCTGGAGAACAGGTCGAGGAAAAACAACTTGAGGATCCTGGGTCTCCCAGAAGGAGTGGAGGGGGCCGATGCCGCAGCATATGTGGGCACAATGATCGGGGCGCTGATGGGCGCGGAGGCCCCCCCGAGATTGCTGGAGCTGGATGGGGCACACCGGGTGCTAGCGAGGAAGCCCAAGACAAACGAGCCGCCAACGGCGATGGTGGTGAGATTTCACCGGTTTACGGACAGAGAGAGGGTCCTGAAATGGGCCAAGAAGGAGCGGAGCAGCAAGTGGGACAATGCGGAGATCAGAATATACCCGGACTGGAGCGCGGAGGTCGCTAAGCGGAGAGCGGGTTTCAACCGGGCCAAAGCGGTGCTGCATCGGAAAGGAGTGAAATTTGGAATGTTGCAGCCAGCGCGACTGTGGGTTACACATAATGGCCAACACCACTACTTCGAAACGCCCGAAGAGGCGTGGACCTTTATACTAGCTGACAAATTGGACTCTAATTGAGGGTTGGTGTGGGAGGGGGGGTGTTTGAGGGGTGAAGTATGACGGTTGTTGTACATAGGGGTCAAACACGCGCAGGAAATGCTATATGGGCTGGGGGAGAGGGACATGGCCACGACAGGAGCTGCGCCATGGGGGGCGGGGCAGGCTTTGGGAAGCGCGGGGCTGTCTTTCCCGCGCGCGGCAAAAAAGGCGGGAAGGGGAACAAAGGAATGTACATTGATTGGAGATTCCCACACGGGGGGGTTAAAGGGATGGCGGGGAAGCCGGGGTCAGCAGGTGTCAGCTGACTTACGGGAGGGATATGGGGGGAGCAAAAAAGCTAGACGGAGATCTAGCGGGGGGGGGGGGGAGGGAGGGGAGAGGAGGGAGGGGGGGAAGTGGGGGGGGAAAGGGTTGCTGCTGCACTGGCCGAAAGAGAACGGGGCGGGGGTCCCCCAGCTGGGGGACTGGAGAGTGAGGGAGACGCGGACAAGGGACTGGCCCAGAAAAGGAGATGGCTAGTCGGCGGGGGGGGGGGGGGGGGGGGGGGGGGGGGACAGGGGGGGGGGTGGCGGGGGTGGCGGGGGCGAGAGTCCCTCCAATCCGGCTGATAACGTGGAACGTGAGGGGCCTGAATGGGCCGGTGAAGAGGGCTCGAGTGTTCGCGCACTTGAAGGGACTGAAGGCAGACGTGGCCATGCTCCAAGAGACACACCTGAAGGTGGCGGACCAGGTCAGGTTAAGAAAGGGATGGGTAGGACAGGTATTTCACTCGGGACTGGACGTGAAAAATAGAGGGGTGGCAATATTAGTGGGAAAGCGGGTGTCATTTGAGGCCAAGACTATTGTAGTGGATAATGGGAGATATGTGATGGTGAGTGGTAGGCTGCAAGGGACGTGGGTGGTGTTGGTAAATGTATACGCCCCGAACTGGGATGATGCAGGATTCATGAAGCGCATGTTGGGGCGCATTCCGGACCTGGAGGTAGGAGGCCTGATAATGGGAGGGGACTTCAATACAGTGTTGGATCCAGCACTGGACCGCTCCAAATCAAGGACTGGAAAGAGGCCGGCGGCGGCCAAGGTGCTCGGGGGGTTTATGGATCAGATGGGGGGAGTGGACCCATGGAGGTTTGCAAGGCCGCAGGCCAGGGAATTTTCTTTTTTCTCCCATGTACATAAAGCCTACTCCGGGATAGATTTCTTTGTTCTGGGCAGGGCGCTCATCCCAAGGGTGGAGGGGACGGAGTATTCGGCCATAGACGTTTCGGACCATGCCCCGCACTGGGTGGAACTGGAGCTGGGAGAGGAGAGGGACCAACGCCCGTTGTGGCGGCTGGATGTGGGACTGCTGGCGGACGAGGTGGTGTGTGGGAAGGTGAGGGGGTGTATCGAAAGGTACTTGGAGGCCAACGACAACGGGGAGGTGCGGGTGGGGGTGGTATGGGAGGCGTTGAAGGCGGTGATCAGGGGAGAGCTAATTTCCATTAGGGCTCATAGGGAGAAGACAGAGGGTATGGAAAGGGAGAGGTTAGTGGGGGAGATTTTGAGAGTGGACAGGAGATACGCAGAGGCCCCGGAGGAAAGATTACTTGGGGAAAGACGACGGCTCCAGACGGAGTTTGACCTGTTGACCACAGGGAAGGCGGAGGCACAGTGGAGGAAGGCGCAAGGGGTGACTTACGAGTACGGGGAAAAGGCTAGTTGGATGCTGGCGCACCAGCTCCGTAAGAGGGCGGCAGCGAGGGAAATAGGGGGAGTCAAAGATGGAAGGGGAGCCACGGTTCAAGGGGCAAGGGAAATAAATAAGGTATTTAAGGACTTCTATGAAGAGCTGTACAGATCCCAGCCCCAGGGGGGGAAGGGGGGATGAGGCGATTCCTGGACCAGCTGGGGTTCCCGAGGGTGGAGGAGCAGGAGGCGGTTGGTTTGGGGGCACCAATTGGGTTGGAGGAGTTGAGTAAGGGTTTGGGGAGCATGCAGGCAGGGAAGGCCCCGGGGCCGGACGGGTTCTCGGTGGAATTCTATAGAAAATATGTGGACCTGTTGGCCCCGCTACTAGTGAGGACCTTCAACGAGGCAAGAGAGGAGGGAACCCTGCCCCAGACAATGTCGGAGGCGACAATCTCCCTGATTCTAAAGCGAGACAAGGATCCACTGCAATGTGGATCGTACAGGCCGATTTCGCTCCTCAATGTGGATGCTAAGCTATTGGCGAAGATACTGGCCACTTGGATTGAGGACTGTGTCCCGGGGGTGATTCACGAAGACCAAACGGGATTCGTAAAGGGCAGGCAGTTAAATACCAATGTGCGGCGGCTCTTAAACGTGATAACGATGACATCGGAGGAGGGAGAGGCGGAGATAGTGGCAGCTATGGACGCGGAAAAAGCCTTTGACCGTGTAGAGTGGGAGTACCTCTGGGAGGTATTGCGCAGGTTTGGGTTCGGGGGAGGGTTTATTAGATGGGCTAAGCTCCTTTACAGAGCCCCGGTGGCGAGCGTAGTGACAAACCGGCGGAGCTCGGAGTACTTTCGGCTGTACCGAGGGACAAGACAGGGGTTCCCCCTGTCCCCCCTCTTGTTTGCATTGGCGATCGAACCCTTGGCCATATCACTTAGGGAGTCTCAGAAATGGAGGGGGATAGTCCGCGGGGGAGAGGAGCATCGGGTATCGCTATATGCGGATGACCTGCTGCTATACGTGGCGGACCCAATGGAGGGGATGGTGGTGGTCATGCAGATTCTGAAGGAGTTTGGAGAGTTTTCGGGCTACAAGCTTAATGTAGAGAAGAGTGAGCTTTTTGTATTACAGGCAGGGGACCAAGAAAGAGGGATAGGGGACCTACCGCTGAGGAGGGCGGAGAGGAGTTTTCGGTATCTGGGGATCCAGATAGCCAGGAGTTGGGGGGCCCTACATAAACTGAATTTGACGAGGGTGGTGGAGCAAATGGAGGAGGATTTTAAAAGATGGGACATGCTCCCGCTCTCGTTGGCGGGTAGAGTGCAGTCGGTCAAAATGGTGGTCCTTCCGAGGTTTTTGTTCGTGTTTCAGTGCCTTCCCATCGTGATCACCAAGGGCTTTTTCAAGAGAGTAGGCAGGAGTATCATGGGGTATGTGTGGGCAAATAAGACCCCGAGGGTTAGGAGAGGGTTCTTGGAACGCAGCAGGGACCGAAGAGGGTTGGCTTTGCCAAAACTAGAGAGTTTCTACTGGGCAGCAAATGTGGCGATGATCCGCAAGTGGGTTATGGAGGGAGAGGGGGCGGCATGGAAGAGGATGGAGATGGCGTCCTGTAAAGGAACGAGCCTGGGGGCGTTGGTGACGGCACCGCTGCCGCTCTCGCCGACAAAATACACCACAAGCCCGGTGGTGGCAGCAACACTAAAGATCTGGGGCCAGTGGAGACGGCACCGGGGTGCAATGGGAGCATCGGTGTGGTCCCCGATCAGGGGTAACCACCGGTTTGTCCCGGGGAAGATGGACGGGGAGTTCCAGAGCTGGCATCGGGCAGGGATTGGAAGAATGGGGGACCTGTTCATTGACGGGACGTTTGCGAGCCTGGGGGCACTGGAGGAGAAATTTGAGTTACCCCCGGGAAATGCATTTAGATATATGCAGGTGAGAGCTTTTGTGAGGCGACAGGTGAGGGAATTCCCGTTGCTCCCGGCACAAGAAGTTCAAGACAGGGTGATCTCGGGTGTATGGGTCGGGGAGGGCAAGGTGTCGGAAATACACCAGGAGTTGAAAGAAGAGGGGGAAGCGCTGGTAGAAGAGTTGAAGGGTAAATGGGAGGAGGAGCTGGGGGAGGAGATCGAGGAAGGTCTGTGGGCTGATGCCCTAGGTAGGGTTAATTCCTCCTCCTCGTGTGCCAGGCTCAGCCTGATACAATTTAAGGTGGTCCACAGAGCGCACTTGACGGGGGCGAGGTTGAGTAGGTTCTTTGGGGTAGAGGACAGATGTGGAAGGTGCTCAGGGAGCCCGGCGAACCATGTCCATATGTTTTGGTCATGCCCGGCACTGGAGGGGTTCTGGAGAGGAGTGGCGGGAGCAATATCTCAGGTGGTGAAAGTCCGGGTCAAGCCAAGCTGGGGGCTCGCAATATTTGGAGTAGTGGACGAACCGGGAGTGCAGGAGGCGAAAGAGGCTGGCATTCTGGCCTTTGCGTCCCTAGTAGCCCGGCGAAGGATCTTGCTAATGTGGAAGGATCGAAGCCCCCTGGCGTGGAGGCCTGGATAAATGATATGGCTGGGTTCATAAAGTTGGAGAGGATTAAGTTCGCCTTGAGAGGGTCTGCGCAGGGGTTCTACAGGCGATGGCAACCGTTCCTAGACTATCTCGCGGAGCGCTAGAAGAAGGTCGGTCAGCAGCAGCAGCAACCCTGGGGGGGGGGGGGGGGGGGGGAATGAGAGACTGTTTGAGGGGATGGACGAGCGGGAGATGGCATGGAGGGTGGGGGGAAACGGTACGCGCGGCCAAGAGCCAGTGTATAAAGCTATCTAAATATACCATCTTGCCTTGTATATAGCTTGCTCAGGGAGAATTTGTGTTATTTTGTTACGGGGGGGGGGGGGGGGGTTGTTTGTAAGGGGAAAAAAGTTGTGTTGTTAAAAGACCTTAATAAAAAATATTTATTAAAAAAAACGCATTTGCCAGACGCCTGGGTTAACACCTCCTGTCCGTACAGGTGGGGAACAGACATGTTATATTCGTTACCACCTCTACCAGCAAACAGCCGTACCCGTCACTGCTGAAACAATTCTCGTATGACCGGGAATCCCTATTGGGAGTGAAGTGGCTAGGTATGTACGCCCTCCACCGTCGCAGCCTATCGTACTGTGAGTGGGGATTATCCCGAGGAAGGGGAAGGCAAATAGCCGGTGGTGCTGAACCCGGATCGTAAGGAAGAGTGACCTGATCGGGCAGTGATTCGGAATACTGACAATGAACCACCGCTTGGGGAGTGCCCCAAAGCGGTGAAACAGAAAATAACCGAGACACCGCTGCGGAGTTCGGGTAGCAGACAACCCGTCCCTGGCCATACAGACGGTGGTAAATCTGGTAGAAGAGATTCATACTACCCGGGTTTTCCTCAGTTTGGCCTTTAAATGAATTAAGTGTATCTCCTGATAACCTACGTTCTAGCTGTACTTCCCTTCTCACACGCCCCGTCCTCTCTCTAGTCCCCCTCTCTCTCTCACAGCCTCTTCCTACGCTCTCCTGATGGTCTGATGTTACCTTTATCGCACCAATCTTAACACATCCAAAATCAAATTTACATGTACTCCAAAACAAGGCAATGTCCATATAATGTTCCCTTCCCATCGCCGGGACCGGTGCAATTGCTTCATGACGCCTGCATTGTCCGTTAACCTGATGACCTTCCATGAGTCGATACCATGTCCTCGTATATGGGGGCAGCGAAGAACATCACCTCTGCATAAACAAAATGTCCTTGTTGTTTGGTTGGGGTTACAAATGTAGATAATATTTCCCTTTTCCATGTCCGTCGCCGATGTCACTCCAAGCGAGGTGAGGCCGAATATCACACAGGCGGTGCGTAGCCACCCCATCATGCTCCACACCTGTAAAATAGCACTGGAGAAGGGAGGCAGGTTAGTATCCGACCTTTTACAGTGATGGAGGTGGACCCAATTTACAGTGATGTAGGTGGACCCAAGAACTTCGCCCCTCCACTTTAACTGCTGTGGGGGTGGTAAGGAGAACTTGGAAGGGCCCGTCCCATCGCGGCTCCGACCCCTTCCTAGTCCAATTTTTGACCATGACATAACTGCCGGGCTGCAATGAAAGGGAGCTAGGTAATGGGGGCGGTGGCTGGTGAGCCGCGCGGACCTGGCCATGGAGCTCCTTGAGCACCTGCGTGAGGGCGAGAACATAGGTGGTCATCTCTTCAGTCATATGGTGAAACTGAACCAGTCTGGGAACCTGCAGGCTCCAGGGAGTTCTAAGAGGCCTGCCATAAAGAATCTCGGCGGGAGAGAGCCGGGCCGGTCCCGCAGGTGTAACCCGCAGCTGGAAGAGGGCAATGGGGAGCAACTTAAGCCATGTCAGTCCCGTGTCTGCTCTTAATTTAGCCAATTTAGTTTTGAGGGTCTGATTGTGTCTGTCAACCAACCCGGCCGCCTGCGGTCTGTAAGCACAGTGTAACTGCTGGCGTATGCCCAACTGGGAGCAAAACTCCTTGTTAATTTGTCCAATAAAATGAGGCCCATTATCAGAACTTAACTGAGCTGGTATACCGTACCGGGGAATGATTTCCCTCATCAAAACTTTAACCACAGTAGCAGCTTTATTATCGATAGTCGGATACGCCTCGACCCATCTGCTGAACACATCCACAATGACCAAAACATATTTATAACATTGACACCTTTCCAACTCAATGTAATCCATTTGGAGCGTCTCAAAGGGACCACTGGGCAACGGGGTTTGCCCCTTCCCACAAGGGATACCTTTTCCGGTGTTATATTGCTGACAAATCAAACACCGATTACTGATACTTTGGGCCAACCCCTGCATTTTAGGGTGCCACCAAGTGTCCAGCAACAAATCACTAGTCCCCCGAGCCCCACAATGAGTTGCAAAGTGTACGCATTCAATGACCCATAAAGCCAGTACATCAGACATACAAGTCTGATGTGCAGGCGTGGTCCATAAAGAGGAAACAGAATTATATGTACAACCTAACGTTTCCACATTTGTTTATCACTCTCAGGAGCGTCCTCCTGTAACCTTATGACGTCTTGGATGGTTGGCATTGACTTGTCAGAAGCAGACATATTTATAGTAGATCGTTTAGTCTGACTTAAAATTTTAGGCACCATCACTTGCTGAATTTGCGCGGCTGTTCGCGCTGCACGATCTGCTCGTTCATTACCAACGTCAACTGGGGTCTTACCGTTTGTGTGGGCAGCGCATTTAATAACGGAAATCTGCGCGGGCATAAGGAGGGCCTGTAGTAGGTCATTAACTAAACCCCGGTGGGATATTTGACCACACATAATCATGTCAGGTTGTTCTGACGAAATGTCACTCAAATCGCCCCTTATTGTGGTAGTTTCCTGAATCAAGGCTAAACAGTCGTGGCCAGGTGCGTCTTCATGGACAGGGGGACCACTAAGAAAACAGGCTGGATTGATAGTGGTACGTGTTTAAATGTCAGACGTGGATTGTTCAAAAGGTATATCTCATACCTATTCTGACGAGCTGCGGTAAGATGCTGAGTCTGCAGTTGCCTCAGTAGTGTGATGACCAAGTGGGAGCTATACACCGTAATATCCTGTTGGAGAGTGAGAGCATGTAACGGCTGTGCGATGGCATTGATTGAACATAAATCCTGTACTAATCGGTACTGGTCTGGCTTCGCTGGTTTAGGCACAGCAAGTATGGGGGTGTTACATTCTGATTGGCAAGGGACCAAAATACCCTGTTTCAACAGCTCTCGGATTAATTTGTCTATAGACGGAGCAGCTTGGGATTTCAGGGGGTATTGCCGAATGGAAGGTAGCTTTACATGATCCTTAATCATCACCTTAATAGGTGTAACATTCGTCTTTCCCACTTGTGATGGGTATTCCGCCCAGACCTGTGGATTGACATATTCCAAAACATCATGTCCCCTGTGATGCTGCAGTCGAGTGTTAATCGTTTCAGGGACCTCAAAATATTTTATGGCAGTGCCGTCCGGCATGACTTGAAGTGCGTACTCTGTTGGATCCGAATGATCCACTGCCCTCCTTACCATAGGCCCCAGATCCCTGGCATGGTACTGGTCGTGGACCTGACGTGTAATATGAGGGCTTACCGAAGCTGACTCTGGCCATAAATGTGGTGGTATTGTAACAAAATCGGCTGTACCTTCTTTTCCTGTGACTGTGGCTGTAACTTTGACTGGCCATTCGGTCTCAAGTAATGGCCGGTATTTGTCCTCCAACTCCCTGTTTTGTCCGGTTCTGTCATAGGCCAGGGTAACGTGATGCAGTGACTGTTCAACGTCTAACGTCCACCACTGGGGGGTGGTAGAAATATAGCACTGTTGTCTCATCCTCCATGATTGGACCGTTACCCCTTCGTCTCCGTACTCTAGCTGTAGCTGGAAGATACACAGTAAATCTCGGGCCAACAAGTTACAGTCCAATCCAGTAGTCACTACAAACTGATGATCTGCAGACTTATTCTCGTAAGTGGCTGTCACAGGTTCAGAAATAGGATACTCACACACCTGTCCTTGGAACCCCGACAAATGCTGGCTGTGGTCGGATAGCGGTAGTCGAAGTTCTGATTGCACAGAAGACATGGCTGCTCCAGTGTCGATTACAAATGGGTGATGTTGATCTCCTATCTGCAGAGAGATAATAAGTTCCCTGTCCGATTGGAGAGTCCTTATGACTAAATTAGCTAGTCAATCCTGTGTTGGAAAAGGGTTTGCCTGGGAGAAGTCAGTGTATCTTGTCTGTCCTCCCCTTGGTGGGTACCCCCTCCTTTGGGTCGGATAATCTCCTTCTGCTGCCTGTCTTTTAAAGGGGCATTCCTGTTGCCAGTGATCTGCACGGCGGCAATTAAAACATGCATTGCTCCCTCTATATCTGCCCCGTCCTCTTCTCCCAGTAGACCAATGGCCCCTCAGAGGGGGCGGCGGTTGTAAAGCTGTTGGTACTTATGGTGGGCCATAAAAAGGAGCTGAGGGTCCCTTTGGGTGGGTTTGATATCCTCCCCCTCGCTGATCCACCCACCCAAAGTCACAATATTGGGGTATTTTCCTAATCGGCAACTGTCTCAGAGTTTCACTAAGGGGCACTCTAGCTGGTTCCTCTGGCTCTTCCAAGACTTCGACGTCCCTCCCTGTCACTAGAGGGAGCTCCTTCTCCTCAGAACCACCCCTTTCTTCTCTCTTTGTTCTCGGAATTTTCTGTTCCCCCTTATCGGTCTGAAGGGATTTAGGTGGTATGCTTGATTGTTTCTGGATAGGATCAGGCCCTTCTCTCGCTGTCTGAGATCGGGTCCTAGAGCTAATTGGGCTTATGGAACAGAGCCCCCTTCTCTCTCAGACAGTGAAGATGGTACTGAAGGGGCTGGAGGGGCTGGCATGATTTGAATCTGAGGAGCAGTGACTGGATATAAATTATGATACTCTGGTGGATCTGGAATTAGTGCAGACAATGCTACAGGTGCAGTCGGAATCCTAGCCGACGTGGTCAAATTGTGCAATTGGTCATCTTCCTCTGTCAATGCAAGGCCAGCCATTGAACTACGTAGCCCATTGTTTTGTTTTTGTTTTTTTTTCACTAATTGGAATCCCCATTTTAAGGGCATTTTCTTGCCAACTTAATAACATGATCTTATCCCTCTCATGTTGACAATATTGTCTCCATAATCTAATTAACTCTTTAGCTTTCATACTTTGGCTCTTTCTTTTTTATTATTATATATATTTTTTTTATTTGCTTATTTATAACCAATGGCAATTTTTTTTTGCTCCTTGGCAAAATTATTAAAAAGGTTCTAACTGTGTTCTTTTAAAACTTAAAATGTTTGAAAATTCAAATTGAATTACTGCAACTTGCAAGCTTCGCTCTGATCTCAACTCAGAACTAAATTTACGATTTGCTTAACACAAACTTGTATAACATTTACAACTTAATTAATTCTTTATCTTAACAATTTTTCTTTTAACAAGTTTTTCTTACATTCTCAAAAATGTTGGCTGCTATCAATGAGGGAGCAGTTAGCTGCGGTGATTTATACCGGAGCAAAGTCAACTGTCATCTCCAGATTTACACTTTTTTAAATGGTGTCAGTGAGTTTCTTTAAGTTTCTATTAATTCACAAATAAAATGAGATAAACATTATTTCAAGTAAGTAAAACTTAAGATTCTGGCAATTTCAATCAATTGCTTTCGAAAATAATAACTTTTATCAAAGAGGTGGAGAAACCCACTGGTTTCCTTTAATTAATTCAAAACGTAACTTTGCTGGAGTTCACTGACTCAAAGGAAAGGTATCCGATTACACCACAGGCTGCCTGTTAACTCAAGCTGCTGTTAACCCTTTGAGAGACTTCTGCTTTAACTAACATGCAGCATCTAGTTTGTTTGAAAATTTATCGTTTCTCGCCATTTCAGTCCAAGGATACAATTTGAGCTTAATCAACTATAGTTTTAAAAACACTCGTGGAACTGAACCATCTTCCGATGTCCCATCAGTTCATCAACAACACAATTAACCCAAAACAGAACTATCAATTATGATATCCCATCAGTTTAATTTTCTAATCCCCAGACTGACCTTTGATTTCGTTGCGACGATCTTTCCTTACCAACCACGAGTGACCAGACTAATCAGACGATAAGAAGAGGGGGAAAATCAATGCGCGGTCATTTTCCAGCTATACATTGTGGGCCCCTTTTTTCACTCTCCCTTTGTCCATAATCAGTCTAATTCTGATTTCGCGGTTGGTCAGTACCGTCTTGAGAAATCCCGGGTTTCTGGCACCAAATGACAAAACATAAATTTCTTTACCCGTCAGTCTGGCCTCAATAAAAGTCGAGATGGATTTGCAGGTACAGCATTAGTTATTTTATTTGACTTGCAAGTCTGTCTCAGTTCACAGCGGTACAAAACACATCCTGCTTTCTGCGCCTCCGGAATCGAGAGAGTCTGTAGAACAAAGAAATCTCTACTGATACATTCAAATGGCATCAAGTTTCACATACACGATTCCCATAGGTCATCCTATACCCCTCCTGACCTGGCCATACATCCTGATTGGCTCACTTCCCATCCCTTCCTCTGGCCCCCTATTACCCAGCATCCTTTTCTCCTCCGTAGCTGGACACCCCTCCCCCTTGCTTTGCCATGCGTTCTGAAATCCTTTGTCTGTGAACTAACAGACTCAGACCGGCCTATGTTTACATTACAGTAACTAATATCTCTAAAATAAAATTTTATATCACATTCGGCACTCTAAGTAAGAATAAGACAGAGCCCATACATAGTGTGAGCACCCGTTCAGATCAGACGGACCTGAACGGAACGGACTGACGGTGTTCGGGCTCCCCCAGTTGGGTCTGCGACACCCTTTGGGATAGGTCCGGCCGACCGGTAGTTGCAGCGAAAATACGGGGACAGCCCATCGAGTTTCTCTGGGACACAGGAGGATCCCGCACCACAATAAATTCCTCCACCCTGTTTCAGAAAGACACGTGGTCCACTACAGCCACTATCACCCTCAGCGGCTTCACAGGCCACTCACAGCAGGGACACATCACAGCCCCTGTACCCATTCAAATCGGCAACATCACCACCAAACACCCCGTAGTTTTAGTTGACCTGCCCCACACAGCAGAACACATTTTGGGCATAGACTTTATGAATTCCCACCACCTATCATTCGATCCAGTCAACCAATGTGTCTGGAGAATGGCAAAATCCGCTAGAGCCCCCGCAACGCTCACAATAGGTGAATACGCCAACAAAATTAGCACAGTAGGCAAATTTTGGTTTAACCCGACGACAATTAGCACGGACAAGCAGGTTAGGGCAGTGTTACAAAAGAACAGGGCAGCATTCGCGACCCACAAACACGACTGTGGCCGGATGACTGGCTCCATACAAATAACAGGACCTGACCCTAGACCCCCAAAACAGTACGGATTTCCCCAAGAGGCAGAGGGAGAAATCTCCAAAGTAATAGAAAGCTTATTAGAGCAGGGCGTACTCAGATCAGTAGCCTCCACTAATAATGCCTCGATTTGGCCAGTGAGAAAGCCCGATGGATCATGGCGACTGACCATCGATTACCGGGAACTCAACAAAGTCACCCCCGCAGCAGCCCCTACGGTAGCAACAAGTCCCGAGACCATGCTCAAGCAGGGACTCGATTCCCGCTACTTCACGGTTTCGGACATCAGTAATGGGTTCTGGTCCATTCCATTGGCAAAGGCGTGCCAGTACAAATTTGCCTTCACCTTTAAAGCACAGCAGTACACGTGGACATGCCTGCCACAAGGCTTCCACAACTCCCCCTCCATTTTCCACCGACAGCTGGCAAATGGTTTAGCAAATTTCTCTCGCCCCGAATGTCTGGTCCAGTACGTAGACGACCTACTCCTGCAGACAGACACAAAGGAAGAGCACATCGAGCTTCTGTCCGAACTCCTGGAACTCCTACAAGCAATTGGATGTAAAGTAAACCCCAAAAAGGCCCAGATTTTGGAACACAAGGCGATATATTTGGGAACAATTATCACACATGGTAAACGCGAGATCGAGCATAAAAGGATTGACTCGATCGCTAAATTGCCCCTTCCCCAGAACGTTTCAGCCCTCCGGTCGTTTTTAGGACTGGCTGGCTACTGCCGAAACCACATTGACGGTTTCGCCAGCAAGGCCCCGCCCCTCTCAGACCTCCTAAAGAAAGGAGCCCCCCTGGGAATGGCTTCCGCAGCATACGGATGCTGTGGACTCTTTAAAACAGGCGCTCATAGCCGCCCCCGCACTACAAGTTCCAGACCCGCTTTCCCCTTACGCCATAGAGGCAGCGACCACAGACCGCACCCTTTCGGCCGCGCTCCTGCAGGAACGGCACGACCAGTTAAGACCCGTGGCTTACGCGTCCAGAGTTTTAGATGCTGTGGAGCAGGGATTTTCAGCCCCCTATGACAGATTTTAAAATGCTCTGACCACACATGACGGTGTGGTGTTAAAGGACACCCTTTATGTGGTTCCTGAACAGGACAGGAATCAAGTGATTTGTTTGTTCCATGACGGTCATGGACATCAGGGAATCGATCCCACTACAGCCCACCCCAGTTTAAAGGACGATGTTTAAAGGACGATGTAACTCACTACGTTGAGAATTGCCTTAACTGTGCCCAGAAGAATCCGGACAGGTACGCAAAAAAGGCTCAGCTTAGTCACACCCGACCCGTTAATGGCCCCTGGACTAACCTCCAGATTGATTATATAGGACCATTGCCCCCTTGCAGGAATGGCTATGAATATGTACTTGTGGTGATAGACACGTTTACGAAATGGGTGGAAGCATTCCCATCCAGAACTAACACGGCAAAGACCACAGCCAAGATTTTAACCCACCACATCTTTACGAGATGGGGACTCCCCCCGCAGCATTGAATCCGACCAAGGCTCCCATTTTACGGGACATGTCATGAAGAACGTCCTCACAATATTTGGCATTGCCCACAATTTCCACATAGCAAACCACCCCCAGTCGAGTGGTATCGTGGAGCGCATGAATCGGACCCTAAAATCCACCCTCAGAAAAATGGTCCAGCAGAACAACACCACTTAGGGACTCAGTCCTCCCCTTTGCGCTGATGTTTTTGCGAAATACAGTTTCAACATCCACAGGTTACACCCCCCACACCCTCCTGACCGGACGCCCCATGAAAGGCACAGAATCTTGGACTTCCGGTTGTGGTGATGCCGAGCTAGCCGCACGCTTCGGCGGCTCCAGCTCCGACGGACCTTCGGGCTCTTTTAAGAGCCCCAACGGGAAATTTTTTGACGACGCAACCCGGTGTGGGGTGAGTGAGAAGGGAGTCCCCCCCAAACGAAGGAGGAAAAAACCGGCGGCGGCGGCTGCAGCGCGAGGAATCGTCGACCAAAGGGTCAGAAAGAGAGAAGTACAAGATGGCGGCGGAGAAAGCGCAGGCGACATGGGGGCCTGAGCATGAAATCGTGAGACGGTGCGTGGAGCTGCTGAAGAGGGAGGTGCTGACCCCGTTGCTACAGGCAATTGAGGGGCTCAAGGAGACATTAAAGACCCAGGAGACAGAGCTCCGTGTGGTGGAGCAGAAGGTGACAGATATTGAGGACGAGATCCTGGGCCTGGCGGTTAAGACACAGACGCACGATGCACTTCATAAAAAGTGTACTGAAAGGATCGAGGCCCTAGAAAATGGAGCGCGAAGGAAGAACCTTCGGATACTGGGTCTCCCTGAGGGTGTGGAAGGAGTGGACTGTGGAGCGTACGCAAGTAAGATGCTGAGCTCACTGATGGGTGCTGAGGCCCCTACGGGCCCCTTAGAGGTGGAGTGGGCAAATCGGATCCCGGCGAGAAGACCAAAAGCGGGAGAACCACCCAGGGCGATAATCGTGTGATTTTACCGCCTTAAGGATAGAGAAGAGGTCCTGAGATGGGCTAAAAAGGTGCGGAATAGCAGATGGGAGAATGTAGTGGTACGGGTGTACCAGGATTGGAGTGCGGAGGTGGCGAGAAGGAGGGCGAGCTTCAACCGAGCCAAAGAGGTGTTGCATAAAAGGAAGGTGAAGTTCGGGATGCTGCAGCCGGCAAGACTATGGGTCACGTATCAGGAGAGACACTATTATTTCGAGACGGCGGAGGAAGCATGGACCTTCATCAAAGAGGAGAAATTGGATCGGAACTGAGGGACTGATGCTGCAGGAAATGTTATTGTTAATGTTATGGTTGAAGTTAATTGAGAAGTAAACAGGGAAGGGGGGAGACATTGGGAAATGTGGGCGCCGGTGAGGGGGGAAAGACGGGACATAGTTGGAGAATGAGGAAGGGGAGGGGGAGGGGAAAGGGAGCTGCGCCATAAGAGGCGGGTCAGGTAAAGGGATGTTCCCGCGCCAGAAAGAATATGGCGGGAAGACAGGCGCAAGGCGGATGGGAGTTCCCCACACGGGGGGGGTCGAGGAGTGAGCAGGAGTAGCCGGGGTCAGTTGAAGTCAGCTGACTTACGGAAGTAATATGGGGGGAGCAATCACGCTAGAAAGAGATCTAGCGGGGAGGGGGGGGAGGGGGGGGACAACTGGGTTGCTGCTGCGGAAATCCAAAAGGAAATGGCTAAAGAGTGGGTGAGCGGGGATGGTGTGTGACGCTGGGGGAGCGAGCGGGAGCGCGGAGGCGGGATATGGGACTGGCCTAGAGAAGGTAATGGCTAGTCGACACGGCTAGCAGGTAGCCCCCTAGTGAGGCTGATCACGTGGAACGTGAGAGGCCTGAATGGACCGATAAAAAGGGCCCGAGTGCTCGCGCATTTGAAAGGACTAAGGGCAGACCTAAAGGTGGCGGACCAAGTTAGGTTAAGGAAAGGATGGGTGGGACAGGGGTTCCACTCAGGACTAGACGCAAAGAACAGAGGGGTGGCCATTTTGGTGGGGAAACGGGTAGCATTTGAAGCAAAGAACATAGTAGCAGATAGCGGAGGTAGATATGTAATGGTGAGTGGTAGGCTAGAGGGAATGGAGGTCGTGTTGGTTAATGTGTATGCCCCAAACTGGGACGATGCGGGATTTATGAGACGGATGCTGGGGCGTATACCGGACCTGGAGGTAGGAAACTTGATTTTAGGAGGGGACTTTAATACGGTGCTGGACTCGGGGCTAGATAGATCCAGCTCAAGGACCGGAAGAAGGCCGGCAGCGGCCAAGGTACTTAAGCGGTTTATGGACCAAATGGGGGGAGTGGATCCATGGCGATTTCTTAGACCTAGGGCTAGGGAGTTCTCCTTCTTCTCCCATGTCCATAAAGTGTACTCCCGGATAGATTTTTTTGTTTTGGGAAGGTCGTTGATCTCTAGGGTGGAAGAAGCGGAGCACTCAGCCATAGCGGTTTCGGATCATGCCCCACATTGGGTGGACCTGGAATTAGGAGAGGAAAGGGAGCAGAGAACACTCTGGCGATTAGATGTGGGACTGATGGCGGATGAGGGAGTATGTGGAAGAGTGCGGGGGTGTATTGAGAGATACCTGGAGGTCAATGACGACGGCGAGGTCCTTGTGGGAGTGGTATGGGAAGCACTAAAAGCGGTGGTCAGAGGAGAGCTGATCTCCATTGGGGCCCACAAAAGGAAAACAGAGGCCAAGGAAAGGGAAAGATTACTGGGGGAGATTTTAAGGGTGAATAGGGAATTTGCAGAGACCCCGGAGGAGGAATTGTACAGGGAGAGGAGACGACTCCAGACGGAGTTTGACCTTCTGACCACCAGAAAGGCGGAGGTACTGTGGAGGAAGGCACAGGGGAGGAGGTATGAATATGGGGAAAAGGCTAGTCGCCTGTTGGCTCATCAATTGCGAAAGAGGGCAGCAGCGAGGGTGATAGGAGGAATTAGAGACGAAAAGGGAGACACGGTGCGAAGAGCAGGAAAGATAAATGAGGTGTTCAAGACCTTCTATGAGGGACTGTATAGGTCTCAACCCCCAGAGGGAGAGGAGGGGATGCGGCAGTTCCTGGACCAGTTGAGGTTCCCGGAAGTGGAGGAGCAGGAGGTGGCAGGCCTGGGGGCACCGATTGAGGTGGACGAGGTTATTAAGGGACTGGGAAGCATGCAAGCAGGGAAGGCCCCAGGACCAGACGGGTTCCCGGTGGAATATTACAGAAAATATGTGGACTTGTTGGCCCCGTTGATGGTGAGGACGTTCAATGAGGCCAGGGAAGGGGGGACTCTACCCCCGACGATGTCGGAGGCGACGATATCGCTAATTTTGAAGAGGGATAAAGATCCGTTGCAGTGCGGGTCCTATAGACCTATTTCATTATTGAACGTGGACGCCAAATTGTTGGCAAAGGTACTGGCATCGAGGATAGAGGACTGTGTCCCGGGGGTGGTGCACGAAGACCAGACAGGGTTCGTAAAAGGGAGACAATTGAATGTTAACGTGCGACGACTATTAGGGGTGATAATGATGCCCCCAGTGGAGGGGGAGGCAGAGATAGTGGCGGCAATGGACGCAGAGAAGGCATTTGATAGGGTGGAGTGGGAGTATTTATGGGAAGTGTTAAGGAGGTTTGGGTTTGGGAACGGGTTTATTAGCTGGGTTAGACTTCTTTATGGGGCTCCAACGGCAAGTGTAGTTACAGGTCGACATAGATCGGAGTATTTCCGACTATATAGGGGAACAAGACAGGGATGCCCGCTGTCTCCATTGTTGTTCGCATTGGCAATTGAACCTCTGGCCATGGCGTTGAGAGACTCCAGGAAATGGAGAGGGGTGATTAGAGGGGGAGAAGAACACCGAGTCTCGTTATACGCGGATGACCTATTGTTATACGTGTCGGACACAGCGGGGGGATGATAGAGGTTATGCGAATTTTGAGGAGGTTCGGGGATTTCTCGGGGTATAGGCTAAACATGGGGAAGAGTGAATTATTTGTGATACATCCAGGGGACCAGAGTAGAGAGATAGAAGGCCTGCCTCTAAGGAAAGTGGAAATAAACTTCCGATACCTGGGGATTCAGATCGCTAGGAGTTGGGGAACCTTGCACAGACTTAATCTGACACGGTTGGTAGAACAAATGGAGGAGGACTTCAAGAGGTGGGACATGCAGCCTCTATCGCTGGCGGGCAGGGTGCAAGCAATTAAGATGATGGTCCTCCCGAGGTTCTTATTTGTATTTCAATGTCTCCCTATACTAATCACTAAGACCTTTTTTAATAAAATAGACAGGAGCATCACGAGCTTCGTGTGGGCAGGGAAAGTTCCGAGAGTAAGGAGGGGGTTCCTTCAGCGTAGTAGGGACAGAGGAGGACTGGCACTACCGAACTTGGGCGATTACTATTGGGCCGCCAATGTGGCAATGATACGTAAATGGATGATGGAGGGTGAGGGAGCGGCGTGGAAAAGACTGGAGAGAAGGTCCTGTAAAGGGACGAGTTTAGAGGCTCTGGTGATGGCGCCGCTACCGTTCTCGCCAAAGAAGTTTACCACGAACCCAGTGGTGGCGGCAACATTGAATATCTGGGGACAATGGAGGTGACAGAGAGGGGTGCGGGGTGCCCTGGTGGGGTCCCCAATCAGGAACAACCATAGGTTCGCCGCAGGAAGAATGGATGGAGGATTTCAGAGCTGGCACCAGTTGGGAATTAGGAGGGTGGGAGATTTATTTATAGATGGGACTTTTGCGAGCTTGGGAGCATTGGAGGAAAAGTATAAGTTGTCCCGGGGAAACTTCTTGAGATATATGCAGGTGAGGGCGTTTACTAGACAACAGGTGAGGGAATTTCCGTTGCTCCCGGCACAGGGGATACAGGACAGGGTGCTTTCAGGGGTGTGGGTCGGAGAGGGCAAGGTGTCAGAGATTTACCGAGAGATGAGGGAAGAGGGGGAGGAGTCGGTGGGCGAACTGAAAGGAAAGTGGGAAGAAGAACTAGGGGAGGAGATAGAGGAGGGTATGTGGGCTGATGCCCTAAGCAGGGTAAATTCCTCTTCCTCATGCGCCAGGCTTAGCCTGATTCAATTTAAGGTGCTACATAGAGCACACATAACGGGAGCAAGATTGAGCAGGTTCTTTGGAGTGGAGGACAAATGTGGGAGGTGTGGCGGGAGCCCGGCAAACCACGCACATATGTTTTGGGCGTGCCCGGCACTGGAAGGGTATTGGAAGGGAGTGACGGGAGTGATTTTGCAGGTGGTGAAGGCCCGGGTCAAACCAGGCTGGGGGTTAGCTCTATTTGGAGTTGCGGAAGAGCCGGGAGTGCAGGAGGCGAAAGAGGCCGACGTCGTGGCCTTTGCGTCCCTAGTAGCCCGGCGCAGGATCCTACTCATGTGGAAGGAGGCGAAACCCCCCGGACTGGAGGACTGGGTAAATGATATGGCGGGGTTCATTAAACTGGAGCAGATAAAGTTTGCCCTGAGAGGATCGGCTCAAGGGTTCACCAGGCGGTGGCAGCCATTTCTCGACTACCTAGGGGAACGTTAGAGGGAAGACAGATGACCAGCAGCAGCAACCCAGGGGGAGGGGGAAGGGGAAGGGGGGGGGTTTAGTTTAGTTTATGTCAAAAGATTATGGGGTTTAGTTATTTGTGTATTGTTAAAAATTGCTGTATTGTTACGTTTGCTTTGTAAGAGGGAAAAAATTGTTGTTTGGAAAATATTTTCAATAAAATATATTAAAAAAAAAAGAAAAGCACAGAATCTTTATTGGGATTAGATTTGACCATCCCCGAAGTGACGGCCCTCACACACGAGAAAGCAGTCAAACAATTAGTGGCGAATGTTAAAACGGCTCAGCTAGCAGCCGCAGTGAGATTGGGCACAAGGAAGAAACAGGGCAAGGCTTGTTTCGACAAGACAGTGCATGCGACTGAGTACAGTGTAGGACAGCAGGTCATGCTCTCCGTATATAACCCCAGCACATTCCTGTCACCGTATATCAAATAAAGTATCCCAACGGAAAGACTGCGTGGTTACATATAAACCAGCTGAAGGCATATGGAACACAGTCTAACCACGCCCACCACGTCATGCTCGACGCAGCACACCACACCCCGCCCACAGCCAACGTAACCCTACCAACCCCCAGCACGCCCACCGCACGGACTCAACCTCGACTCCACCCCCGAAATATACACTCCGCTCCGGAACGCCCACAGACAGCAGCAGCAGAGACAGCGACTGTGACTCAGACAATAGCCACAGCACGCCTCCCTCCTATCCCCAGGCAACAGGACCCACACCCAGCGATTCCAACTACGATTCGAGTGATCCTTTCATGATCACTTTCCTAAACAAACCCCACCACCCACCAGCGACCTACAATGACGACCCCGATTCCGTCCCCACAAAACGGGGACCGAGATAATTTGTACAGACTCGTCCGGAATGACGAGAGGGATCCAAAATGGCACCACGCAGCCCTATCATCCCTGATACACTCGAGAGTTTGGCACCCGGGAGAAGATGACAACTTTGAGTCTGACTCCCAAAACGAGAACCCCTTTGCGACCCTGTTCGCAACCGAGAACTGAGGTGTCCAGGTGATGTTTTAAAAGGAACCGCTTGGGAGAAACGGTGTCCTTTCTGATGGAACCTGCAGCATGTTTGATGTTGTTTGTAAGTTTGTTAAATGTTGTATGTTAGACCGGAAACATTTTCCCCCACAGCCCCACGCCAAAACCTCAGAGAACTTGTCCGCAGAGACTTGTTAATGTCCCAGACGCCAGTTCAGAGGAACTCATCTGTCGACAGATACACAGACCCCCGTTCGTAACTGCCCTTCTGGTTCGAAGGAAGAACCAATACGGCAGCCCCACCACGATGACTACATTTCTTGCCCGTTCTTGTCGGTTGCTCAGGCAGTGGAGAAACGGCATTGGGACCCGCCCTGCCTGGGAACCCCCCTCTGGTCAACTACGCTCGGGTAGGGGAGACACGGCATTGGTAGCCGTCCTACCCGGGGACTCCATCCAAATCTTACCCATCGCGGCCCATACGCACCTCATTTCAGCAAGTTTTGTTCAAAAAACGTTTGGTTTTATTTTCCGGTAATCCTTAGGTTGCCAACCCTCTGCTATTTACGTCCTGGAACATTTGGATGGTAAACCGCACCATCTGCGAGACGGCTCGCACTGGGTCAGTATTGGGAAGTGTGCCGTGTCCGAAAATTCGGTTTTTGAAAAACAAAATGAGGGAGTCACACATAGCGACCAATTATAAAGGGAGTAATTGGCACTAACGGACAGACAGACTATCGTACGAGATATTAAACAAAGATAGTTACAGACACTATGCTTGTTTCCACAGAACTCCAGAAGCTCCAGGACCGGAGAAGAGAAGAAAGAAAAGAGAAGAGAAGAGCCACGAGGACTTCCTCCACATGGATCAGCATCTTTATGGACATTTGGTTGCGCGTGAACGCGAACCCCATGATCTCAAGCCCCCCAGCCGTTAATGTTTCACTTCCCCACAGTACCCAGCGCCCAGTCACCAGCGACACCACACCATCTTGGTGTGCCAGGTTTATAACCTGGTACTCCCTGTCCGACGTGATCGAATCCCGATTGGTATTAGCGATACTCTGCTGCATCGTACAGACGATGCGTCTGAGGAAATGGAGAAGGAGAGCCTACCGCGCTCGAACCCCGGTATATAGGATCAGATCCCCTATTTTCGGATATGACCAGACCCCCGACCCCCGCGATCTATAATAAAGTACATTCACTTGCGGTTTGTTGTAAATAAAGAAATGTTCAAGAGCAATTGTACAATCCTGAGCTTGACTGCCAAGCCAGAAAATGTGTATAAAACTGCTATGATTTTGTTTGTATGGTTTAGGAAGGTAGTGTGATGAAATGTTTGAGTGAGTGTAGTTTATTAAGGATAGTTAGAGGTTCCCAGTTTATTGTTTTGTAATGCACGTCCCTGTTTGACATCGCGCCCCTCAGAATTGTCAGTTAAAACTTTTTTTGCATAGTTATGGTCAGTGTAGAGGCCATAGAAGAGTGCTCGCCGGGTCAGGGAATGAAAGACAACGCAGTTATGTGATCCTTCACGCTTCGCGTTAGGATCACAAGGAGGGTGTGTAGCCACCTGGGTTGGCCAAGTCCCGATTTAAAATGGAGAACAGCAAAGGCTGCAGGGAAATTCAGCCAACACAGGCAGAAACCAGCAGGTGCAGGTTTACTGTGTATTAAACTCTGCAAAAGCCCAGACAGCATCGATCCAAGCAGCCATCTGCATAATAATGTAGCAGCCATCTACATAGTAATGAGCGATCCCCGGGAACAATCGCAACATTTAGGACAAACAAAGCCAAGCCAGACTCCCCGGTGCCAGCAGGAGCCAACACAAAAGAGGTTAACGGACACCTCAAGACCGCCCATCGATCAGGGAACCGCTCCAGTATTGGAGAAATCGAACCAAGCAATTGGAACAAAGTCCAATCACTTGGAACCAGGTACGGGGTCCGCCCCGAAAGGCGGGAAGCCCCTGGGGACTATAATGTTAAGCCCCCAAGTTCAAATCGTTCTTCTTGACCGGGTCACTCAGCAACGCGAACCAACCCCTGACAGTGACCGGTGCAGCTGCCGCCGCTATCCAGTAAGTCTTAAGTCAACGCTCGCTACGAGATAGGTGCTCCTAGCTACCAATCCGTACCAACTTGCCTGCACCCACCTAACCCGCACATCTTTGGACTGTGGGAGGAAACCGGAGCACCCGGAGGAAACCCACGCACACACTGGGAGGACGTGCAGACTCCGCACAGCCAGTGACCCAAGCCAGAATCGAACCTGGGACCATGGATCTGTGAAGCAATTGTGCTAACCACTGTGCAGCCATGCTGCCTGCTGGAGAGCATGCTAGCATTGGAAGCATGCAAAGCTCGGTCTACAAGGGAATCCAAACTCCTCCATTATGAACAGCAAGTTAGAATGTTGCAGCCATGATTGCAGCCGTGCTGCCCTCAAGAACAAATTAATCTACACTATATCATTCTACCGTAATCCATGTACCTATCTAATAGCTGCTTGAAGGTCCCTAATGTTTCCAACTCAACTACTTCCACAGGCAGTGCATTCCATGCCCCCACTACTCTCTGGGTAAAGAACCTACCTCTGATATCCCTCCTATATCTTCCACCTTTCACCTTAAATTTATGTCCCCTTGTAATGGTTTGTTCCACCCGGGGAAAAAGTCTCTGACTGTCTACTCTATCTATTCCCCTGATCATCTTATAAACCTCTATCAAGTCGCCCCTCATCCTTCTCCGTTCTAATGAGAAAAGGCCTAGCACCCTCAACCCTTCCTCATAAGACCTACTCTCCATTCCAGGCAACATCCTGGTAAATCTCCTTTGCACCTTTTCCAAAGCTTCCACATCCTTCCTAAAATGAGGCGACCAGAACTGTACATAGTACTCCAAATGTGGCCTTACCAAAGTTTTGTACAGCTGCATCATCACCTCACGGCTCTTAAATTCAATCCCTCTGTTAATGAACGCTAGCACACCATAGGCCTTCTTCACAGCTCTATCCACTTGAGTGGCAACTTTCAAAGATGTATGAACATAGACCCCAAGATCTCTCTGCACCTCCACATTGCCAAGAACTCTACCGTTAACCCTGTATTCCGCATTCATATTTGTCCTTCCAAAATGGACAACCTCACACTTTTCAGGGTTAAACTCCATCTGCCACTTCTCAGCCCAGCTCTGCATCCTATCTATGTCTCTTTGCAGCCGACAACAGCCCTCCTTACTATCCACAACTCCACCAATCTTCGTATCGTCTGCAAATTTACTGACCCACCCTTCAACTCCCTCATCCAAGTCATTAATGAAAATCACAAACAGCAGAGGACCCAGAACTGATCCCTGTGGTACGCCACTGGTAACTGGGATCCAGGCTGAATATTTGCCATCCACCACCACTCTCTGACTTCTATCGGTTAGCCAGTTCGTTATCCAACTGGCCAAATTTCCCACTATCCCATGCCTCCTTACTTTCTGCATAAGCCTACCATGGGGAACCTTATCAAATGCCTTACTAAAATCCATGTACACTACATCCACTGCTTTACCTTCATCCACATGCTTGGTCACCTCCTCAAAGAATTCAATAAGATTTGTAAGGCAAGACCTACCCCTCACAAATCCGTGCTGACTATCCCTAATCAAGCAGTGTCTTTCCAGATGCTCAGAAATCCTATCCTTCAGTACCCTTTCCATTACTTTGCCTACCACTGAAGTAAGACTAACTGGCCTGTAATTCCCAGGGTTATCCCTAGTTCCTTTTTTGAACAGGGGCACGACATTCGCCACTCTCCAGTCCCCTGATACCACCCCTGTTGACAGTGAGGACGAAAAGATCATTGCCAACGGCTCTGCAATTTCATCTCTTGCTTCCCATAGAATCCTTGGATATATCCCGTCAGGCCCGGGGGATTTGTCTATCCTCAAGTTTTTCAAAATGCCCAACACATCTTCCTTCCTAACAAGTATTTCCTCGAGCTTACCAATCTGTTTCACACTGTCCTCTCCAACAATATGGCCCCTCTCATTTGTAAATACAGAAGAAAAGTACTCGTTCAAGACCTCTCCTATCTCTTCAGACTCAATACACAATCTCCCGCGACTGTCCTTGATCGGACCTACCCTCGCTCTAGTCATTCTCATATTTCTCACATATGTGTTGTGGGTTGGCGGGGGTGGTGGACATGGGGTATTCGGATTATGACCATGCTCCACACTGGGTGGATCTGCAGGTGAGTATGGAAAGCAAGCAGCACCCGCAATGGAGGTTGGATGTGGGGCTATTGGTGGACACAGCAGTGTGCGAGAGGCTGAGGAAGTGCACGCTGAATTACCTGCGGGTAAACGATACGGGGGAGGTCTCAGCAGCGGTGGTCTGGGAAGCGCTGAAGGCAGTGGTGAGAGGAGAACTGATCTCGATTCGCGCTCACAGGGACAGGACGGAAAGGGCAGAAACAGACCGACTGGTAAAAGAGGTTCTACGATAGGAGGTATGCGGAGGCTCCAGAGGCAGGGCTTTTAAGGGAACGCCAGAGGCTACAGGCAGGATTTGGTTTGTTAACCACAGGGAGGGCAGTGGAACAGCTCAGAAAGGCGAGGGGGGCGATCTACGAGCATGTGGAGAATGCCAGCAGGATGCTTGCACAGCAGCTCAGAAAGAGGGAGGCAGCTAGAGAAATAGGGAAAGTTATTGATGGGGATGGGAACTTAGTTGGGGACTCGGTGGGAGTGAACAAGACCTTTCGGGATTGAGGACTGTGTACCGGACGTTGTGGAGGATCAGACGGGGTTCGTTAAGGGCAGGCAGCTGGGGGTCAATGTAAGAAGGCTGCTAAACGTGATCATGATGCCCCCGGAGGGTTGGGGTGGTGGTCACGATGGACGCGCAAAAAGCCTTTGACCGGGTCAAGTGGGATTATTTATGGGAGCTGCTGGAGCGGTTTGCGTTTGGGAGGGGTTTTGTTGATTGGGTTAGGTTGCTGTATCGGGCTCCGGTAGCTAGTGTACGGACAAACAGGACAACTGGGGACTATTTGAGACTGCACCGGGGATGAGACAGGGATGCCCCCTCTCCCCACTGCTGTTTGCGCTGGCGATAGAGCCTCTGGCAATTGATCTGAGGGCCTCAAGGGGCTGGAAGGGGCTTGGGGGGGGGGGGGGGGGCGGGAGCACAGAGGCTTGCTGTATGCGGAGACCTACTGCTGTATGTCACAGACCCAAGGGAGGGGATGGAAGATATTATGGGAATTTCTGGGGAATTCGGCCGGTTTTCGGGGTATAAGCTCAATATGGGGAAGAGCGAGATGTTTGCGTTCCAGGCGACAGGTCAGGAGAGGCGATTGGGGGAGCTGCCGTTCAGAGTGGTAGGGGACAGTTTCAGGTACCTGGGTATCCAAGTGGCGAGGGATTGGGATAGGCTACATAAACTGAACTTGGCCCGGTTGGTGGATCAGATGAAGGAGGATTTCCAGAGATTGGATGCGCTCCCGTTGTCTCTGGTGGGCAGATGCAGTCGGTAAAAATGACGGTCCTCCCGAGATTCCTATTCGTCTTCCAGTGCCTCCCCAGCTTCATCCCGCGATCCTTTTTAAGCGGATCAATAAGATTATCGTGGGCTTTGTGTGGGGGGCAAGTCCCTGCGAGTGAAGAGGGCAATGCTCGAGCAGAGTTGGGGGATGGAGGGCTGGCGCTGCCGAATTTCAGCAATTACTACTGGGCGGCTAACAGCCATGGTGAGGGGGTGGCTGGTGGGGGGAGAGCCGGTGTGGGTGCGTATGGAGGTGGCTTCTTGTAAGGGCACAAGTCTGGGGGCGTTGGTAATGGCGCCTCTGTCATTCCCACCGGCGCGGTCCACCAGTCCAGTGGTGGGGGCAGCCCTGAGAGTCTGGGGGCAGTGGACATGTGGGAGCAGAGGGGGCATCGGTCTGGTCCCCAATCTGCGATAACACTGGTTTTCCCTGGGGAGGATGGACGGGGGTGTAGAAGCCAGCTACTTTCTATAGGTAAAAGATAGCTATTTAGCATTAAGCCTCGAGTCTATTAAATACCATTTCAAAACTCACTCATCACCTCAGGTCATTTCAAAACACACATTCAGCAATTCAGAACATAGCTTCAACAGAATACAGAAACAGATAGATTAAAATAGGGGCAGCAGGGTAGCCTTGTGGATAGCACAATTGCTTCACAGCTCCAGGGTCCCAGGTTCGATTCCGGCTTGGGTCACTGTCTGTGCGGAGTCTGCACGTCCTCCCCGTGTGTGCGTGGGTTTCCTCCGGATGCTCCGGTTTCCTCCCACAGTCCAAAGATGTGCAGGTTAGGTGAATTGGCCAATGATAAATTGCCCTTAGTGTCCAAAATTGCCCTTGGTGTTGGGTGGGGTTACTGGGTTATGGGGATAGGGTGGCGGTGTTGACCTTGGGTAGGGCGCTCTTTCCAAGAGCCGGTGCAGACTCGATGGGCCGAATGGCCTCCTTCTGCACTGTAAATTCTATGAAAACAGCATTCTTATTTAGCTAACAAATACATTTGCAAGATAAAGTGAGCAAGGACAGGGCAGGCTCCATGGCAACAGTGCAGTAACCTAAAGACCCTATTGTCCTCAGCAAGAATCCAGTTCAAGCAGCTTGCGATAAGGGAGCAGAATCACATTCCATAGCTCATACAATACATTTTAGGTTAATGTTGCCTATAAATGAGTGGCAACTAACCCTCAAATCAAATGTTTTGACTCTCACCCAGACCAATTATGATTATATTGGGGTGAAATTCGATGGCTGAAGACAGATATGATACAGTAGAACTGCGGTTTCATTCGGCCATTTATCTCCAGATCTCTCTCTCTCAGGAATCATGTATACTTTGATGTGGAGATGCCGGTGTTGGACTGGAGTGAGAACAGTACGAAGTCTTACAACACCAGGTTAAAGTCCAACAGGTTTGTTTGGAATCACTAGCTTTCGGAGCGCTGCTCCTTCCTCAGGTGAATGAAGAGGTCTGTTCCAGAAACACATATATAGACAAATTCAAAGATGCCAAACAATGCTTGGAATGCGAGCATTAGCAGGTGATTAAATCTTTACAGATCCAGAGATGGGGTAACCCCAGGTTAAAGAGGTGTGAATTGTCTCAAGCCAGGACAGTTGGTAGGATTTCGCAGGCCAGATGGTGGGGGATGAATGTAATGTGACATGAATCCCAGGTCCCGGTTGAGGCCGCACTCATGTCGGAACTTGGCTATAAGTTTCTGCTCGGCGATTCTGCGTTGTCGCGCGTCCTGAAGGTCGCCTTGGAGAACGCTTACCCGGAGATCAGAGGCTGAATGCCCTTGACTGCTGAAGTGTTCCCCGACTGGAAGGGAACATTGCTGCCTAGTGATTGTCGCACGATGTCCGTTCATTCGTTGTCGCAGCGTCTGCATGGTCTCGCCAATGTACCACGCTTCGGGACATCCTTTCCTGCAGCGTATGAGGTAGACAACGTTGGCCGAGTCGCACGAGTATGTACCGCGTACCTGGTGGGTGGTGTTCTCACGTGTAATAGTGGTATCCATGTCGATGATCTGGCACGTCTTGCAGAGATTGCCATGGCAGGGTTGTGTGGTGTCGTGGTCACTGTTCTGAAGGCTGGGTAGTTTGCTGCAAACAATGGTTCGTTTGAGGTTGCGTGGTTGTTTGAAGGCAAGTAGTGGGGGTGTGGGGATGACCTTGGCAAGATGTTCATCGTCATCAATGACGTGTTGAAGGCTGTGAAGAAGATGACGTAGTTTCTCCGCTCCGGGGAAGTACTGGACGACGAAGGGTATTCTGTCGGTTGTGTCCCATGTTTGTCTTCTGAGGAGGTCGGTCTGAAAGCGAGTGACATCGAAACAAACCTGTTGGACTTTAACCTGGTGTTGTAAGACTTCGTACCATCTATACTTTGACTTACTATTCGCTGTCTCCCTGTCCTTCATATTTCATTTTCTGACCTTGCCTTTGAAAGTTATTGCGAGCTGTTTGCCTGAGCAAGAAAATCATTTCTGTGATTGTTTGAAAGTTGAATTGTCTACAGACTGCCTCTCTGTGAGTCCTGGACCGGCCCGACTGATTCGAGAATTAGACTTTTAAATGACTCTCAATTATAATCAATAGAGACAAATAAAATTATTCTAATTTGTAACTGAGAAGTTTTAACTTAAATTTTTACTGAGTTGTAGTAATCGCAAGGTGCTGCTGAAACCGCATGGTAAATCTATCAGGGGGGTTCTGAATTTGGCGGAGAAGGGGGATTGAGAGGATGGGGGACTTGTTTATAGAAGGAAGCTTCCTCAGTATGAGGGCGCTGGAGGAGAAGTTTGCTTTGCCGGGGGGGAAATGAATTCCGATATTTACAGGGACTTTCTGCGGAGACAGGTACCAATCTTCCCATTCCTGCCGCTAAGGGGGATTCAGGACAGGGTGGTCTCTCGAGGATGGATAGGAGAGGGGAGCATCTCGGACATATATAAGGAGCTTATGGGATTGGAGGAGACGCAGACCGAGGAGCTGAAGCGGAAGTGGGAGGAGGAGCTGGGGGGAGAGGTAGAGGAGGGCCTTTGGGCAGACGCGTTGGGTAGGGTCAATGCGACCGCGACCTGTGCCAGGCTCAGCCTGATCCAATTTAAGGTTGTTCACCGGGCTCACATGACAGCGGACCGGGTGAGCAGATTCTTTGGGGTGGAGGATAGGTGTGCGAAGTGTGCGGGGGGCCAGCGAACCATGTCCATATGTTTTGGGCATGCCCAAGACTGAGGGGGTTTGCTGACACCATGTGCACGGTATTATGCATGAGGGTGGCAACGAGTCCAGAGGTGGCGATTTTTGGGGTGTCGCAGGATCCGGGAATCCAGGAGGAGAAAGAGGCAGATGTTCTGACCTTTGCTTCCCTGGTAGACCGGCGGTGTTTACTACTGGCATGGAGGGACTCAAAGCCCCCGAAATCGGAGACCTGGCTTTCAGACATGGCTGGCTTCCTCTGCCTGGAGAAAATTAAGTCCGCCATGAGAGGGTCTCTGTTGGGGTTCGCCCGGAGGTGACAACCATTCGTCGATTTTCTCGCAGAGAATTAATCGTCAGCAGAAGGTGGGGGGGAGGGGGAGAGGGTTAGGTTAGCGTAGGTTCGGGGGGTAAGCAATGGCAGGACCTGTGGGCGAGGGAGGCGGAATTTACACTATGTTAATATTCTCCTTGTTATGTACATTGTTGATTTTGTTGCTGTTGCAATGCCAAAGAAATACCTCAATAAAATGTTTATTAAAAAAAAGGAAAGATGTTTTGATCAACAGCAGCAGACTGGGCTGATGTGTGACGGCAAGAACACTGGTGTGGGAAGGGAGAACAGGTGTGGGAAGTAATTTCTGTGTGAAAGGGTCTACGGCTGAATGCAAACATTCTGTGCGGGAAATGCGCTTGGGCAGAGAATAGCTTACCTCCAGCTAAACCGCGGCAGGCGCCGTTTCTGTGCCAAAATCGCGATTCTCTGTCACCTCGAAAAAGGCGTTTATGCTTTTCACTCTGTACGTAACGGAAACACTGTCTGCACATTTCCAGCGAGCCTCCACAATGCTCCCACTCCAATGGGCTGCGTGCTTTTAAAAATGGTGAAACCGGCGTGAGGGCTGCTGAGGGAGAGAGAAGGGGTACGGAGAGAGTCCAACATCGCCATAGTTTCCTGACAGTCGTGCTGCTGGCCGGGGGGGGGGGGGGGGGGGGGGCTTCTGCCAGGGCTGGGGGAGTAGCGGGGGTTGGCCAGGAGGTGGACTGTGGGTTCGGGGTGGACGGGCAGGAAACACCATTGCCGCAGCCGGAAAGGCAGCCATGCAGCTGTCCCCCCCAACGCCACCCCCCCCCCCCAGGTGCCCTCTGTCCCCAGCTGACCCATCCGCTATACGGGTGCGCTCCAGCACAACCAGTGCCATCTTGATGGCTGGGATGAGTGTGTGTGGGAATATGGGCCAGGGTTTAGAGAACACCAAAGTGTATCATGGAGTTCACCTGACCCACAACTTTTCATAGATTTTGGTTCTGGGGAGAACAAGGGCCCACTTTACAGGTGTGATGCAACAGAGATCTAAAGTATTATTAAATAAAAACAATGTTTATTCTATGAATCCAGTTCACATTTTATAAACACACAGTAATATACAGTACTCTATAGGTAACCCTTAGTAACTTTCCGAACAACATCCATCAGCCAAAACACTTTTTAACAAAGACAGTTGGTTTGAATTCCCCACAGAGAACAGTTATCACTTTTAAATTATCAAGTGATCTAAACACCTTGATTAACATACAGAGAGAGACCAATATACATCTGCTTGGTTTGAATACAGCTCTCCAATTGAAAACAAAACTAAAACACAGAGCTAAAAAGAGCTTCAAAATGAACGTTGAAAAGCTGAACCCAGCTCCACCCACACAATGACATCACTGCAGCCACTTGAGAAGACAAACATTTCTTAAAGTGACATTCCTATGACACCTCCCCCCCCAAGAAAAAAACCCATCAACTTTAAGATGATTTCATTTTTCACCTTTTCTTTTAAGCAACATTGACAGTAAATATACTTTTTTGTTTAATAAAACAAAACATGCAAATATTTATAATAACATAGTCCATTTTAGTTTTTCTTCCTGCAACTGGAATCCCTCTTGATTGACAGTCTCTTTGGACAAGATGTCTCTGCACGATCCGTCCATTCCTCTCCGCCTCGGCATTTCTCTTTAAGGTCAAATCATTTAGTTCAATCCGAGCACAGAGCCCCTTGTAATTCTCCAACACAGGAGCAGTGGTTATCACAGCCTTCAGGCCATCAAATGCCTGTTGACACTCCGCTGTCCACTGAAATGTGCTCAGCTTCTTCAGCAAGCCCGTCAGTGGAGCGACCGCGCTGCTAAAATCTGCACTGATTTACGGTAAAAACCACTCATGCCAAGAAATCGCTTTATTTCCATTTGTGTCGAAGGTATCGGAAACTCCCCAATAACTTTTGTTTTCACATCCCGTGGGACCATTCGACCCTGTCCGATTGTATGGCCAAGGAAAGTGACTTGGGCTTTACCAAATTCACTCTTGGCTAGGTTTACCACCAAACCCGGACCAGCCTCCCCGAACAGGCGCCGGAATGTGGCGACTAGGGGCTTTTCACAGTAACTTCATTTGAAGCCGACTTGTGACAATAAGCGATTTTCATTTCATTTCATTTCAAACCCGCCTCCTGAAGTCGATCGAATAACTCCATCAGATGCTTCAAATGCTCTTTCCATGTCTGACTAAAAATTACCAGATCGTCGATGTACACCGCACAATTGGGTAATCCTGAAACAACTGTGTTAGTTAATCGTTGAAATGTGGCTGGAGCATTTTTCATGCCAAATGGCATAACTTTGAACTGGTATATACCATCTGGAGTCACAAAAGCTGAAATCTCCTTCGCCCTTTCGGATAAAGGTATCTGCCAGTAACCTTTAAGTAAATCCAGTTTGGAAATAAAAGCTGATTGTCCCACTTTCTCAATGCAATCCTCCAAACGTGGGATAGGATAAGAGTCCGTTCTTGTAACTGCATTAACCTTTCTGTAGTCCACACACAACCATTGGGTACCGTCTGGTTTAGGTACCATCACTATGGGTGAGCTCCATTGGCTGCAACCCACTTCAATTATGCCATTTTTAAGCATACTCTCAATTTCCTTGTTAACCTGTCCCAATTTTAAAGGGTTAAGTCTGTATGGATGTTGTTTGATTGGAACAGCATTTCCCACATCTACATCATGTATAGCCATTTTAGTACATCCCAATTTATCTCCACAAACTTGCCCATGTGATATCACTAACTCTTTGAAGTCAGTTTGTTTTTCCTCTGGAAGGTAACTCAACAATTTATCCCAATTTTTAAGAACATCCTCGTTTTCCAATTTAATTTGAGGTATGTCAAATTCAAAGTCATCTGGATTTAGTTCTTCACTTTGAGTTAGAATCATTAAAACCTCCTTTTTCTCTCCGTCCCTTTCAAAGTACCTTTTAAGCATTTTCACATGACACACTCGGTGAGTCTTCTTTCTATCTGACGTTCTTACCACTTAATTCACCTCACTTAATTTCCTTTCAATCTGATAAGGTCCACAAAACCTAGCTTTTAAAGGTTCACTCACCACTGGTAACAACACTAAAACTTTATCTCCACTGGCAAAACTACAAACTTTTGCTTTCTTGTCTGCTACCCGTTTCATCACATGCTGTGCAACTTTTAAATGTTGTCCAGCCAATTCCCCTGCTATGTTTAATCGTTCCCTAAAATTTGACATGTAATCCAATTTGAGCACTGCTCACTCACTAATTTTTCCTTAATCAATTTAAATGGTCCTCTTACCTCATGACCAAAAATTAGTTCAAAAGAACTGAATTTGGTTGACTCATTAGGTGCATCCCTAATTGCAAACAGTACGAATGGAATTCCTTTATCCCAATCCTCTGGATAATTTTGACAAAACGCCCTCAACATTGTCTTTAATGTCTGATGCCACCTTTCTAACGCTCCCTGCGATTCTGGATGGTACACAGTTGATTTAAATTGTTTTATCCTAAAACTATCCATAACTTCTTTGAATAACCTTGAGGTAAAACTTGATCCGATTGTATTTCTGTGGGTAGTCCATATCTAGTAAAGAATTTAAGTAACTCCTCCACAATCTTTTTAGCTATAATATTACGTACTGGAATGGCCTCTGGAAACTGAGTAGACACATCCATTATAGTCAAAAGATATTGATTGCCACTTTTTGTTTTAGGAAACGGACCTACACAATCAATCAAGACCCTTGTAAACGGTTCCTCAAATGCTGGAATGGGTATTAAGGGCGCTGGTTTTATCACTGTTTGAGGTTTCCCTATCACTTGACATGTGTGACATGATTGACAAAATTTAACTAAATCTTTATGTAGTCCAAGCCAATAAAAATGTTTTTGTATTTTAGATGGAGTTTTCCTTATTCCTAAATGACCTCCCACTGGTACCTCATGTGCAACTCGCAACACCTCCTTTCTATACCCTACCGGCAATACTACTTGATGAACTTCTGCCCACTTTTCCTCCGCCTGCATATGTAAAGGTCTCCATTTTCTCACCAAGACATCATTTCTAAGTATACTGGTATACACTCAGATTCCTCTTCCGTGTATGCTTTCTGATACATCCGTTTTATTTCTACATCTTTCTGTTGTAACTCTACCAATTTCCCTGAACAAAAAATATCTGCCTCATCCTCCACCTGTTCTTGTTCTTTTCCAACCATCTGATCAAAAATCGTTTCTGATAATTGCACTTCAACTTCATCTTCGCTCTTTGATTTCTCCTCTTGTCTTAACCTGTGACTTTGCAACCTTGTTACGACACAATCGGGAAAAATCCCAGGATATTCGTCCTTCAACACTTCAGTTGTCTGATTTTCCACTGGCTTATCAACCACAATAGGCATCACTCCCACCTGAGATCCAGCTATATCATTACCCAAGATAAACTGTATTCCTGGACAAGATAGTTTCCCTATTACTCCTACTACCACTTCACCACTCTTCACTGGACTTTCCAACCTTACCTTATATAATGGAACACTACTCTTCTCACCCTGAATTCCACATATTACCACCTTTTCTGGCAATATTCCTCCCAAACTACATAACTCATCTCTTACC
Source organism: Scyliorhinus torazame (assembly GCF_047496885.1). Lineage (NCBI taxonomy): Eukaryota > Metazoa > Chordata > Chondrichthyes > Carcharhiniformes > Scyliorhinidae > Scyliorhinus > Scyliorhinus torazame. The sequence continues at coordinate 225,072,681 of NC_092720.1, forward strand.
ATTAAAGATTGACTAGCTCCCGTATCTCTTAAAATTGTGACTTCTTTACCTGCTCCTCCTGATACACATGAGAAAACTTTACCCACACAAGTAAATTCTTAAAAGAGATCTGGCACCTTCTTATCAATCACCTCTTGATCAGGCTGTACAATATTTTGCACCTCCTTCGCTTCCCTTGGGCTTTCCTTTACCACTTTAACAAACCCCACTGTCTTATCCTGTTTTACCACATCAGCCTTCCCAGTGCTTTTCTTCAACCACCAACACTGTGACTTTACATGGCCTAGTTTATTACAGTGAAAACATTTGAAACTTTTCATTTCACTTCCACCCTCCTGGATTTCTTTTTTAATCTGAGGTACACTCTCCTTATTATCTCCCATCGGGTCACCTTCACCTTTACTACTTGAGTATTTCTCATGTCCCCAGTTTCTATCCCTCACAGCCTGAAACTGATGTCAGAAACCAAACTTTGATTTAAGGACGAATTCATAATCATCTGCCATTTCCGCTGCTAATCTCGCAGTTTTAACCCTCTGTTCCTCCACATGAGTTTTCACTACATCAGGAATTGAAATTTTAAACTCCTCCAAAAGTATAATTTCTCTGAGAGCTTCATACGTTTGGTCTATTTTCAAAGCCCTTATCCGCCTGTCAAAATTACTCTGTTTGATCCTTTCAAACTCCATGTATGTTTGACCAGGTTCTTTCCTTAAATTGCGAAACCTTTGCCTGTAGGCTTCAGGCATTAGTTCATATGCACCTAAGATGGATTTTTCCACCTCCTCATATGTCCCAGACACCTCCTCCGGTAGTGATACAAACACTTCACTAGCCCTACCGATCAGCTTTGTTTGAATCAGTAACACCCACATGTCCTGTGGCCATTTCGTATTTTTAGCCACCTTCTCAAATGAAATGAAAAAGGCTTCTACCTCCTTCTCATCAATTCTTGGCAATGCTTGGACATATTTAAATAAATCCCCACCAGGCCTTCAACTATGATGCTCTTCCTCTTTATCCTCATCACTATCCTCCAACTGTACGTTTTCCTTTACATCCGCCAATTTTAACTGACTGTCATGTTTCATGGCCATTTTCTGAAGTTCAAACTCTCTCTCTTTTTCCCTTTCTCTCTTTTTCTATTTCCTCTACCCCTTTCTCTTTCTTGTTGTTCTGCTCGGGCTATTCTTTCTTTTTTTCCTTCATCTCTCGCCTTTTCTTTTTCCCTCATTTCGTATTCATGTTCAAGTTGTTTAATCTGTAACCGCAGTAAGTAGCTCTTCTTTTCGTGTCCTGTCAGGTAACGTTAACTGCAATGTTTTTGCCAAATCTAAAAGCCTTTGTTTAGTCTCTGTCCGTAAGGTACTGCGTGATCCATAACCCACTCCCCATTTTAACGAGAATACCCCACCTGAAAAACACCCACATTATGCTCACCCCTCACTGTCTTTCGGTTCACTAAGCCAACCCAAACACGAAAGATAGACTTTTATCCCGGACGAGCCCCCAATTTATTATGGGCCATGGTTTAGAGAACCCCAAAGTACATCGTGGAGTTCACCTGATCCACAGCGTTTAATAGATTTTGGTTGTGGGGCGCACACGGGCCCACTTTACAGGTGTGATGCAACAGAGATCTAAAAGTATGTTTAAAACTAAAACAATGTTTATTCTATGAATCCAGTTCACACTTTATAAACACACAGTAATCATCTTATCAACTACCAACACTGATACCACCACCCAAAGATACAGTACTCTATAGGCAACCCTTTGGTAGCTTTCTTAACAACATCCATAAGCCAAAACACTTTTTAACAAAGACAAAGTATGTTTGAATTCTCTACAGAGAACAGTTATCACTTTTAAATTATCAAGTGATCTAAACACCTTGTTTAACAGACAGTGAGACACCAGTATACACCTGCTTGTTTTGAATGCAGCTCTCCAAATGAAAACAAAATTAAAACACAGCCAAAAACAGCTTCCGGTTCAAAATGAAAGTAAAAAGCAGAAGCATATAGCAGCTCCACCCACACAATGACATCACTGCAGCCACTGGAGCAGCCAAACATTTCTTAAAGTGACATTCCCATGACAGTGGGGAGTGTAATGAGTGTGTGTGGCTGGGATGAGTGTGTGTGGGGAGTGTAATGTGTGTGTGAGGCTGGAATGTGTGTGTGGGGAGTGTAATATGTGTGTGCGGCTGGGATGAGTGTGTGTGGGGAGTGTAATGTGTGTGTGCGGCTGGGATGAGTGTGTGTGGGGAGTGTAATGTGTGTGTGCGGCTGGGATGAGTGTGTGTGGGGAGTGTAATATGTGTGTGTGGCTGGGATGAGTGTGTGTGGGGAGTGTAATGAGTGTGTGTGGCTGGGATGAGTGTGTGTGGGGAGTGTAATGTGTGTGTGAGGCTGGGATGAGTGTGTGTGGGGAGTGTAATGAGTGTGTGCGGCTGGGATGAGTGTGTGTGGGGAGTGTAATGTGTGTGTGAGGCTGGAATGTGTGTGTGGGGAGTGGAATGAGTGTGTGTGGGGAGTGTAATGTGTGTGTGCGGCTGGGATGAGTGTGTGTGGGGAGTGTAATGTGTGTATGAGGCTGGAATGTGTGTGTGGGGAGTGGAATGAGTGTGTGTGGGGAGTGTAATCTGTGTGTGGCTGGGATGAGTGTGTGTGGGGAGTGTAATGTGTGTGTGCGGCTGGGTTGAGTATGTGTGGGGAGTGTAATGTGTGTGGGGCTGGGATGAGTGTGTGTGGGGAGTGTAATGTGTGTGTGAGCTGGGACGAGTGTGTGTGGGGAGTGTAATGTGTGTGTGCGGCTGGGATGAGTGTGTGTGGGGAGTGTAATGTGTGTGTGCGGCTGGGATGAGTGTGTGTGGGGAGTGTAATGTGTGTGTGCGGCTGGGATGAGTGTGTGTGGGGAGTGTAATATGTGTGTGTGGGTGGGATGAGTGTGTGTGGGGAGTGTAATGTGTGTGCGGCTGGGATGAGTGTGTGTGGGGAGTGTAATGTGTGTGTGCGGCTGGGATGAGTGTGTGTGGGGAGTGTAATGTGTGTGTGCGGCTGGGATGAGTGTGTGTGGGGAGTGTAATGTGTGCGTGCGGTTGGGATGAGTGTATGTGGGGAGTGTAATGTGTGTGTGCGGCTGGGATGAGTGTGTGTGGGGAGTGTAATGTGTGTGTGCGGCTGGGATGAGTGTGTGTGGGGAGTGTAATGTGTGTGTGAGGCTGGAATGTGTGTGTGGGGAGTGGAATGAGTGTGTGTGGGGAGTGTAATCTGTGTGTGGCTGGGATGAGTGTGTGTGGGGAGTGTAATGTGTGTGTGCGGCTGGGATGAGTGTGTGTGGGGAGTGTAATGTGTGTGTGCGGCTGGGTTGAGTATGTGTGGGGAGTGTAATGTGTGTGGGGCTGGGATGAGTGTGTGTGGGGAGTGTAATGTGTGTGTGAGCTGGGACGAGTGTGTGTGGGGAGTGTAATGTGTGTGTGCGGCTGGGATGAGTGTGTGTGGGGAGTGTAATGTGTGTGTGCGGCTGGGATGAGTGTGTGTGGGGAGTGTAATGTGTGTGTGCGGTTGGGATGAGTGTATGTGGGGAGTGTAATGTGTGTGTGCGGCTGGGATGAGTGTGTGTGGGGAGTGTAATGTGTGTGTGCGGCTGGGATGAGTGTGTGTGGGGAGTGTAATGTGTGTGTGCGGCTGGGATGAGTGTGTGTGGGGAGTGTAATGTGTGTGTGCGGCTGGGATGAGTGTGTGTGGGGAGTGTAATGTGCGTGTGCGGCTGGGATGAGCGTGTGTGGGGAGTGTAATGTGTGTGTGCGGCTGGGATGAGTGTGTGTGGTTTGTAATGTGTGTGTGCGGCTGGGATGAGTGTGTGTGGGGAGTGTAATGTGTGTGTGCGGCTGGGATGAGTGCGTGTGGGGAGTATAATGTGCGTGTGCGGCTGGGATGAGTGTGTGTGGGAGTGTAATGTGCGTGCGCGGCTGGGATGAGTGTGTGGGGAGTGTAATGTGTATGTGCGGCTGGGATGAGTGTGTGTGGGGAGTGTAATGTGTGTGTGCGGCTGGGATGAGTGTGTGTGGGGAGTGTAATGTGCGTGTGCGGCTGGGATGAGTGTGTGTGGGAGTGTAATGTGCGTGCGCGGCTGGGATGAGTGTGTGGGGAGTGTAATGTGTATGTGCGGCTGGGATGAGTGTGTGTGGGAGGGTAATGTGTGAATGTGTGTGTGCGGCTGGGATGAGTGTGTGTGGGGAGTGTAATGTGTGTGTGTGGCTGGGATGAGTGTGTGTGGGAGGGTAATGTGTGTGCGCGGCTGGGATGAGTGTGTGTGGGGAGTGTAATGTGTGTGTGGGGCTGGGATGAGTGTGTGTGGGGAGTGTAATGTGTGTGTGCGGCTGGGATGAGTGTGTGTGGGGAGTGTAATGTGTGTGTGCGGCTGGGATGAGTGTGTGTGGGAGGGTAATGTGTGAATGTGTGTGTGCGGCTGGGATGAGTGTGTGTGGGGAGTGTAATGTGTGTGTGCGGCTGGGATGAGTGTGTGTGGGGAGTGTAATGTGTGTGTGTGGCTGGGATGAGTGTGTGTGTGGGGAGTGTAATGTGTGTGTGCGGCTGGGATGAGTGTGTGTGGGGAGTGTAATGTGCGTGTGCGGCTGGGATGAGTGTGTGTGGGAGTGTAATGTGCGTGCGCAGCTGGGATGAGTGTGTGTGTGGGGAGTGTAACGTGTGTGTGCGGCTGGGATGAGTGTGTGTGGGGAGTGTAACGTGTATGTGCGGCTGGGATGAGTGTGTGTGGGGAGTGTAATGTGTGTGTGCGGCTGGGATGAGTGTGTGTGGGGAGTGTAATGTGTGTGTGCGGCTGGGATGAGTGTGTGTGGGGAGTGTAATGTGTGTGTGTGGCTGGGATGAGTGTGTGTGGGGAGTGTAATGTGTGTGTGCGGCTGGGATGAGTGTGTGTGGGGAGTGTAATGTGTGTGTGCGGCTGGGATGAGTGTGTGTGGGGAGTGTAATGTGTGTGTGCGGCTGGGATGAGTGTGTGGGGAGTGTAATGTGTGTGTGCGGCTGGGATGAGTGTGTGTGGGGAGTGTAATGTGTGTGTGCGGCTGGGATGAGTGTGTGTGGGGAGTGTAATGTGTGTGTGCGGCTGGGATGAGTGTGTGTGTGGAGTGTAATGTGCGTGCGCGGCTGGGATGAGTGTGTGGGGAGTGTAATGTGTATGTGCGGCTGGGATGAGTGTGTGTGGGGAGTGTAATGTGTGTGTGCGGCTGGGATGAGTGTGTGTGGGGAGTGTAATGTGTGTGTGCGGCTGGGATGAGTGTGTGTGGGGAGTATAATGTGCGTGTGCGGCTGGGATGAGTGTGTGTGGGAGTGTAATGTGCGTGCGCGGCTGGGATGAGTGTGTGGGGAGTGTAATGTGTATGTGCGGCTGGGATGAGTGTGTGTGGGAGGGTAATGTGTGAATGTGTGTGTGCGGCTGGGATGAGTGTGTGTGGGGAGTGTAATGTGTGTGTGCGGCTGGGATGAGTGTGTGTGGGGAGTGTAATGTGTGTGTGCGGCTGGGATGAGTGTGTGTGGGAGGGTAATGTGTGAATGTGTGTGTCTGGCTGGGATGAGTGTGTCTGGGGAGTGTAATGTGTGTGTGCGGCTGGGATGAGTGTGTGTCGTTTGTAACGTGTGTGTGCGGCTGGGATGAGTGTGTGTGGGGAGTGTAACGTGTGTGTGCGGCTGGGGTGAGTGTGTGTGGGGAGTGTAATGTGCGTGTGCGGCTGGGATGAGTGTGTATGGGAGTGTAATGTGCGTGCGCGGCTGGGATGAGTGTGTGGGGAGTGTAATGTGTCTGTGCGGCTGGGATGAGTGTGTGTGGGGAGTGTAATGTGTGTGTGCGGCTGGGATGAGTGTGTGTTGGGAGTGTAATGGGTGTGTGGGGAGTGCCAAAATCGCACTCGCCGATTGGCTGGGTATTCCGATCGGCGATACCGAAATCGCACTTGCCGATCGAGTTGCCAGTTGAAGATAGAGCAGATAAACACGTGGCTAAACAGCTGGTGTAGGAGGGAGGGTTTCCGTTATCTGGACCACTGGGAGCTCTTCCGGGGCAGGTGTGACCTGTATAAGAAGGATGGGTTGCATCTAAACCGGAGAGGCATAAATATCCTGGCCGCGAGGTTTGCTAGTGTCACACGGGAGGGTTTAAACTAGTCTGGCAGGAGGGTGGGCACGGGAGCAATAGGTCAGAAGGTGAGAGCATTGAGGGAGAACTAGGGAATAGGGACAGTGTGGCTCTGAGGCAGAGCAGACGGGGAGAAGTTGCTGAACACAGCGGGTCTGGTGGCCTGAAGTGCATATGTTTAATGCAAGAAGTATTACGGGTAAGGCAGATGAACTTAGAGCTTGGATTAGTACTTGGAACTATGATGTTGTTGCCATTACAGAGACCTGGTTGAGGGAAGGGCAGGATTGGAAGCTAAACGTTCCAAGATTTAGATGTTTCAGGCGGGATAGAGGGGGATGTAAAAGGGGTGGCGGAGTTGCGCTACTTGTTCGGGAGAATATCACAGCTATACTGCGAGAGGACACCTCAGGGGGCAGTGAGGCTATATGGGTAGAGATCAGGAATACGAAGGGTGCAGTCACACTGTTGGGGGTATACTACAGGCCTCCCAACAGCCAGCGGGAGATAGAGGAGCAGATAGGTAGACAGATTTTGGAAAAGAGTAAAAACAACAGGGTTGTGGTGATGGGAGACTTCAACTTCCCCAATATTGACTGGGACTCACTTAGTGCCAGGGGCTTAGACGGGGCGGAGTTTGTAAGGAGCATCCAGGAGGGCTTCTTAAAACAATATGTGGACAGTCCAACTAGGGAAGGGGTGGTACTGGACCTGGTATTGGGGAATGAGCCCGGCCAGGTGGTAGATGTTTCAGTCGGGGAGCATTTCGGGAACAGTGACCACAATTCAGTAAGTTTTAAAGTGCTGGTGGACAAGGATAAGAGTGGTCCGAGGATGAATGTGCTAAATTGGGGGAAGGCTAATTATAACAATATTAGGCGGGAACTGAAGAACCTAGATTGGGGGCAGATGTTTGAGGGCAAATCAACATCTGACATGTGGGAGGCTTTCAAGTGTCAGTTGAAAGGAATTCAGGACCGGCATGTTCCTGTCAGGAAGAAGGATAAATACTGCAATTTTCGGGAACCTTGGATAACGAGAGATATTGTAGGCCTCGTCAAAAGAAAAAGGAGGCATTTGTCTGGGCTAAAAGGCTGGGAACAGACGAAGCCTGTGTGGAATATAAGGAAAGTAGGAAGGAACTTAAGCAAGGAGTCAAGAGGGCTAGAAGGGGTCACGAAAAGTCATTGGCAAATAGGGTTAAGGAAAATCCCAAGGCTTTTTACACGTACATAAAAAGCAAGAGGGTAGCCAGGGAAAGGGTTGGCCCACTGAAGGATAGGCAAGGGAATCTATGTGTGGAGCCAGAGGAAATGGGTGATGTACTAAATGAATACTTTGCATCAGTATTCACCAAAGAGAAGGAATTGGTAGATGTTGAGTCTGGAAAAGGGGGTGTAGATAGCCTGGGTCACATTGTGATCCAAAAAGACGAGGTGTTGGGTGTCTTAAAAAATATCAAGGTAGATAAGTCCCCAGGGCCGGATGGGATCTACCCCAGAATACTGAAGGAGGCTGGAGAGGAAATTGCTGAGGCCTTGACAGAAATCTTTGGATCCTCGCTGTCTTCAGGGGATGTCCCGGAGGACTGGAGAATAGCCAATGTTGTTCCTCTGTTTAAGAATGGTAGCAAGGATAATCCAGGGAACTACAGGCCGGTGAGCCTTACTTCAGTGGTCGGGAAATTACTGGAGAGAATTCTTCGAGATAGGATCTACTCCCATTTGGAAGCAAATGGACGTATTAGTGAGAGGCAGCACGGTTTTGTGAAGGGGAGGTCGTGTCTCACTAACTTGATAGAGTTTTTCGAGGAGGTCATAAAGATGATTGATGCAGGTAGGGCAGTGGATGATGTCCATATGAAATGAAATGACCCCAGCCTCCGCTGTCCTTGCTGCAGCCGCTCTGCTTTCAGACCCCAGCCTCCGCTGTCCTTGCTGCAGCCGCTCTGCTTTCAGGCCCCAGCCTCCGCTGTCCTTGCTGCAGCCGCTCTGCTTTCAGGCCCCAGCCTCCGCTGTCCTTGCTGCAGCCGCCACACTTTCAGACCCCAGCCTCCGCTGTCCTTGCTGCAGCCGCCACACTTTCAGACCCCAGCCTCCGCTGTCCTTGCTGCAGCCGCCATACTTTCAGACCCCAGCCTCCGCTGTCCTTGCTGCAGCCGCTCTGCTTTCAGACCCCAGCCTCCGCTGTCCTTGCTGCAGCCGCCACACTTTCAGACCCCAGCCTCCGCTGTCCTTGCTGCAGCCGCTCTGCTTTCAGACCCCAGCCTCCGCTGTCCTTGCTGCAGCCGCTCTGCTTTCAGACCCCAGCCTCCGCTGTCCTTGCTGCAGCCGCTCTGCTTTCAGACCCCAGTCTCCGCTGTCCTTGCTGCAGCCGCTCTGCTTTCAGACCCCAGCCTCCGCTGTCCTTGCTGCAGCCGCTCTGCTTTCAGGCCCCAGCCTCCGCTGTCCTTGCTGCAGCCGCTCTGCTTTCAGACCCCAGCCTCCGCTGTCCTTGCTGCAGCCGCCACACTTTCAGACCCCAGCCTCCGCTGTCCTTGCTGCAGCCGCTCTGCTTTCAGACTCCAGCCTCCGCTGTCCTTGCTGTAGCCGCTCTGCTTTCAGACCCCAACCTCCGCTGTCCTTGCTGCAGCCGCTCTGCTTTCAGACTCCAGCCTCCGCTGTCCTTGCTGCAGCCGCTCTGCTTTCAGGCCCCAGCCTCCGCTGTCCTTGCTGCAGCCGCTCTGCTTTCAGACCCCAGCCTCCGCTGTCCTTGCTGCAGCCGCTCTGCTTTCAGACCCCAGCCTCCGCTGTCCTTGCTGCAGCCGCTCTGCTTTCAGACCCCAGCCTCCGCTGTCCTTGCTGCAGCCGCTCTGCTTTCAGACCCCAGCCTCCGCTGTCCTTGCTGCAGCCGCTCTGCTTTCAGGCCCCAGCCTCCGCTGTCCTTGCTGCAGCCGCTCTCCTTTCAGACTCCAGCCTCCGCTGTCCTTGCTGCAGCCGCTCTGCTTTCAGACCCCAGCCTCCCCTGTCCTTGCTGCAGCCGCCACACTTTCAGACCCCAGCCTCCGCTGTCCTTGCTGCAGCCGCTCTGCTTTCAGACTCCAGCCTCCGCTGTCCCTGCTGCAGCCGCCACACTTTCAGACCGCAGCCTCCGCTGTCCTTGCTGCAGCCGCTCTGCTTTCAGACCCCAGCCTCCGCTGTCCTTGCTGCAGCCGCTCTGCTTTCAGACCCCAGCCTCCGCTGTCCTTGCTGCAGCCGCTCTGCTTTCAGTCCCCAGCCTCCGCTGTCCTTGCTGCAGCCACTCTGCTTTCAGACCCCAGCCTCCGCTGTCCTTGCTGCAGCCGCTCTGCTTTCAGACTCCAGCCTCCGCTGTCCCTGCTGCAGCCGCTCTGCTTTCAGAGCCCAGCCTCCGCTGTCTTTGCTGCAGCCGCTCTGCTTTCAGACCCCAGCCTCCGCTGTCCTTGCTGCAGCCGCTCTGCTTTCAGGCCCCAGCCTCCGCTGTCCTTGCTGCAGCCGCTCTGCTTTCAGACCCCAGCCTCCGCTGTCCTTGCTGCAGCCGCCACACTTTCAGACCCCAGCCTCCGCTGTCCTTGCTGCAGCCGCTCTGCTGTCAGACCCCAGCCTCCGCTGTCCTTGCTGCGGCCGCTCTGCTTTCAGGCCGCAGCCTCCGCTGTCCTTGCTGCGGCCGCTCTGCTTTCAGACCACAGCCTCCGCTGTCCTTGCTGCAGCCGCCACGCTTTCAGACCCCAGCCTCCGCTGTCCTTGCTGCAGCCGCTCTGCTTTCGGACCCCAGCCTCCGCTGTCCTTGCTGCAGCCGCTCAGCTTTCAGACTCCAGCCTCCGCTGTCCTTGCTGCAGCCGCTCTGCTTTCAGACCCCAGCCTCCGCTGTCCTTGCTGCAGCCGCTCTGCTTTCAGACTCCAGCCTCCGCTGTCCTTGCTGCAGCCGCCACACTTTCAGACCCCAGCCTCCACTGTCCTTGCTGCAGCCGCCACGCTTTCAGACCCTAGCCTCCGCTGTCCTTGCTGCAGCCGCTCTGCTTTCAGACCCTAGCCTCCGCTGTCCTTGCTGCAGCCGCCACACTTTCAGGCCCCAGCCTCCGCTGTCCTTGCTGCAGCCGCTCTGCTTTCAGACCCCAGCCTCCGCTGTCCTTGCTGCAGCCGCTCTGCTTTCAGACCCCAGCCTCCGCTGTCCGTGCTGCAGCCGCTCTGCTTTCAGGCCCAGCCTCCGCTGTCCTTGCTGCAGCCGCCACACTTTCAGACCCCAGCCTCCGCTGTCCTTGCTGCAGCCGCCACACTTTCAGGCCCCAGCCTCCGCTGTCCTTGCTGCAGCCGCCACACTTTCAGACCCCAGCCTCCGCTGTCCTTGCTGCAGCCGCTCTGCTTTCAGACCCCAGCCTCCGCTGTCCTTGCTGCAGCCGCTCTGCTTTCAGGCCCCAGCCTCCGCTGTCCTTGCTGCAGCCGCCACACTTTCAGACCCCAGCCTCCGCTGTCCATGCTGCAGCCGCTCTGCTTTCAGATCCCAGCCTCCGCTGTCCTTGCTGCAGCCGCTCTGCTTTCAGACCCCAGCCTCCGCTGTCCTTGCTGCAGCCGCTCTGCTTTCAGACCCCAGCCTCCGCTGTCCTTGCTGCAGCCGCCACACTTTCAGACCCCAGCCTCCGCTGTCCTTGCTGCAGCCGCTCTGCTTTCAGACCCCAGCCTCCGCTGTCCTTGCTGCAGCCGCTCTGCTTTCAGGCCCCAGCCTCCGCTGTCCTTGCTGCAGCCGCCACACTTTCAGACCCCAGCCTCCGCTGTCCTTGCTGCAGCCGCTCTGCTTTCAGACCCCAGACTCCGCTGTCCTTGCTGCATCCGCCACACTTTCAGACCTCAGCCTCCGCTGTCCTTGCTGCAGCCGCCACACTTTCAGACCCCAGCCTCCGCTGTCCTTGCTGCAGCCGCCACACTTTCAGACCCCAGCCTCCGCTGTCCTTGCTGCAGCCGCTCTGCTTTCAGACCCCAGCCTCCGCTGTCCTTGCTGCAGCCGCCACACTTTCAGACCCCAGCCTCCGCTGTCCTTGCTGCAGCCGCTCTGCTTTCAGACTCCAGCCTCCCCTGTCCTTGCTGCAGCTGCTCTGCTTTCAGACTCCAGCCTCCGCTGTACTTGCTGCAGCCGCTCTGCTTTCAGACCCCAGCCTCCGCTGTCCTTGCTGCAGCCGCCACACTTTCAGACCCCAGCCTCCGCTGTCCTTGCTGCAGCCGCTCTGCTTTCAGACTCCAGCCTCCCCTGTCCTTGCTGCAGCCGCTCTGCTTTCAGACTCCAGCCTCCGCTGTCCTTGCTGCAGCCGCCACACTTTCAGACCCCAGCCTCCGCTGTCCTTGCTGCAGCCGCCACGCTTTCAGACCCCAGCCTCCGCTGTCCTTGCTGCAGCCGCCACACTTTCAGACCCCAGCCTCCGCTGTCCTTGCTGCAGCCGCTCTGCTTTCAGACCCCAGCCTCCGCTGTCCTTGCTGCAGCCGCCACACTTTCAGGCCCCAGCCTCCGCTGTCCTTGCTGCAGCCGCTCTGCTTTCAGACCCCAGCCTCCGCTGTCCTTGCTGCAGCCGCCACACTTTCAGACCCCAGCCTCCGCTGTCCTTGCTGCAGCCGCTCTGCTTTCAGACCCCAGCCTCCGCTGTCCTTGCTGCAGCCGCTCTGCTTTCAGACCCCAGCCTCCGCTGTCCTTGCTGCAGCCGCTCTGCTTTCAGACCCCAGCCTCCGCTGTCCTTGCTGCAGCCGCCACACTTTCAGACCCCAGCCTCCGCTGTCCTTGCTGCAGCCGCTCTGCTTTCAGGCCCCAGCCTCCGCTGTCCTTGCTGCAGCCGCTCTGCTTTCAGACTCCAGTCTCCGATGTCCTTGCTGCAGCCGCCACACTTTCAGACCCCAGCCTCCGCTGTCCTTGCTGCAGCCGCTCTGCTTTCAGACTCCAGCCTCCCCTGTCCTTGCTGCAGCCGCTCTGCTTTCAGACCCCAGCCTCCGCTGTCCTTGCTGCAGCCGCTCTGCTTTCAGACCCCAGCCTCCGCTGTCCTTGCTGCAGCCGCTCTGCATTCAGACCCCAGCCTCCGCTGTCCTTGCTGCAGCCGCCACACTTTCAGACCCCAGCCTCCGCTGTCCTTGCTGCAGCCGCTCTGCTTTCAGACCCCAGCCTCCGCTGTCCTTGCTGCAGCCGCTCTGCTTTCAGACTCCAGCCTCCGCTGTCCTTGCTGCAGCCGCTCTGCTTTCAGGCCCCAGCCTCCGCTGTCCTTGCTGCAGCCGCTCTGCTTTCAGACCCCAGCCTCTGCTGTCCTTGCTGCAGCCGCTCTGCTTTCAGGCCCCAGCCTCCGCTGTCCTTGCTGCAGCCGCTCTGCTTTCAGACCCCAGCCTCTGCTGTCCTTGCTGCAGCCGCTCTGCTTTCAGGCCCCAGCCTCCGCTGTCCTTGCTGCAGCCGCTCTGCTTTCAGACCCCAGCCTCCGCTGTCCTTGCTGCAGCCGCTCTGCTTTCAGGCCCCAGCCTCCGCTGTCCTTGCTGCAGCCGCTCTGCTTTCAGACCCCAGCCTCCGCTGTCCTTGCTGCAGCCGCTCTGCTTTCAGACCCCAGCCTCCGCTGTCCTTGCTGCAGCCGCCACACTTTCAGGCCCCAGCCTCCGCTGTCCTTGCTGCAGCCGCTCTGCTTTCAGACCCCAGCCTCCGCCGTCCTTGCTGCAGCCGCCACACTTTCAGACCCCAGCCTCCGCTGTCCTTGCTGCAGCCGCTCTGCTTTCAGACCCCAGCCTCCGCTGTCCTTGCTGCAGCCGCTCTGCTTTCAGACCCCAGCCTCCACTGTCCTTGCTGCAGCCGCTCTGCTTTCAGACCCCAGCCTCCGCTGTCCTTGCTGCAGCCGCTCTGCTTTCAGACTCCAGCCTCCGCTGTCCTTGCTGCAGCCGCTCTGCTTTCAGACCCCAGTCTCCGCTGTCCTTGCTGCAGCAGCCACACTTTCAGACCCCAGCCTCCGCTGTCCTTGCTGCAGCCGCTCTGCTTTCAGACCCCAGCCTCCGCTGTCCTTGCTGCAGCCGCTCTGCTTTCAGACCCCAGCCTCCACTGTCCTTGCTGCAGCCGCTCTGCTTTCAGACCCCAGCCTCCGCTGTCCTTGCTGCAGCCGCTCTGCTTTCAGACCCCAGCCCCCGCTGTCCTTGCTGCAGCCGCTCTGCTTTCAGACTCCAGCCTCCGCTGTCCTTGCTGCAGCCGCTCTGCTTTCAGACCCCAGCCTCCGCTGTCCTTGCTGCAGCCGCTCTGCTTTCAGACCCCAGCCTCCGCTGTCCTTGCTGCAGCCGCTCTGCTTTCAGACCCCAGCCTCCGCTGTCCTTGCTGCAGCCGCCACACTTTCAGACCCCAGCCTCCGCTGTCCTTGCTGCAGCCGCTCTGCTTTCAGACTCCAGCCTCCGCTGTCCTTGCTGCAGCCGCTCTGCTTTCAGACCCCAGCGTCCGCTGTCCTTGCTGCAGCCGCCACACTTTCAGACCACAGCCTCCGCTGTCCTTGCTGCAGCCGCTCTGCTTTCAGACTCCAGCCTCCGCTGTCCTTGCTGCAGCCGCTCTGCTTTCAGACCCCAGCCTCCGCTGTCCTTGCTGCAGCCGCTCTGCTTTCAGACCCCAGCCTCCGCTGTCCTTGCTGCAGCCGCTCTGCTTTCAGGCCCCAGCCTCCGCTGTCCTTGCTGCAGCCGCTCTGCTTTCAGACCCCAGCCTCCGCTGTCCTTGCTGCAGCCGCTCTGCTTTCAGACCCCAGCCTCCGCTGTCCTTGCTGCAGCCGCTCTGCTTTCAGACCCCAGCCTCCGCTGTCCTTGCTGCAGCCGCCACACTTTCAGACCCCAGCCTCCGCTGTCCTTGCTGCAGCCGCCACACTTTCAGACCCCAGCCTCCGCTGTCCTTGCTGCAGCCGCTGTGCTTTCAGACCCCAGCCTCCGCTGTCCTTGCTGCAGCCGCTCTGCTTTCAGACCCCAGCCTCCGCTGTCCTTGCTGCAGCCGCTCTGCTTTCAGACCCCAGCCTCCGCTGTCCATGCTGCGGCCGCTCTGCTTTCAGACCCCAGCCTCCGCTGTCCTTGCTGCAGCCGCCACACTTTCAGACCCCAGCCTCCGCTGTCCTTGCTGCAGCCGCTCTGCTTTCAGACCCCAGCCTCCGCTGTCCTTGCTGCAGCCGCTCTGCTTTCAGACCCCAGCCTCCGCTGTCCTTGCTGCAGCCGCTCTGCTTTCAGACCCCAGCCTCCGCTGTCCTTGCTGCAGCCGCCACACTTTCAGACCCCAGCCTCCGCTGTCCTTGCTGCAGCCGCCACACTTTCAGACCCCAGCCTCCGCTGTCCTTGCTGCAGCCGCTGTGCTTTCAGACCCCAGCCTCCGCTGTCCTTGCTGCAGCCGCTCTGCTTTCAGACTCCAGCCTCCGCTGTCCTTGCTGCAGCCGCTCTGCTTTCAGGCCCCAGCCTCCGCTGTCCTTGCTGCAGCCGCTCTGCTTTCAGACCCCAGCCTCTGCTGTCCTTGCTGCAGCCGCTCTGCTTTCAGGCCCCAGCCTCCGCTGTCCTTGCTGCAGCCGCTCTGCTTTCAGACCCCAGCCTCTGCTGTCCTTGCTGCAGCCGCTCTGCTTTCAGGCCCCAGCCTCCGCTGTCCTTGCTGCAGCCGCTCTGCTTTCAGACCCCAGCCTCCGCTGTCCTTGCTGCAGCCGCTCTGCTTTCAGGCCCCAGCCTCCGCTGTCCTTGCTGCAGCCGCTCTGCTTTCAGACCCCAGCCTCCGCTGTCCTTGCTGCAGCCGCTCTGCTTTCAGACCCCAGCCTCCGCTGTCCTTGCTGCAGCCGCCACACTTTCAGGCCCCAGCCTCCGCTGTCCTTGCTGCAGCCGCTCTGCTTTCAGACCCCAGCCTCCGCCGTCCTTGCTGCAGCCGCCACACTTTCAGACCCCAGCCTCCGCTGTCCTTGCTGCAGCCGCTCTGCTTTCAGACCCCAGCCTCCGCTGTCCTTGCTGCAGCCGCTCTGCTTTCAGACCCCAGCCTCCACTGTCCTTGCTGCAGCCGCTCTGCTTTCAGACCCCAGCCTCCGCTGTCCTTGCTGCAGCCGCTCTGCTTTCAGACTCCAGCCTCCGCTGTCCTTGCTGCAGCCGCTCTGCTTTCAGACCCCAGTCTCCGCTGTCCTTGCTGCAGCCGCCACACTTTCAGACCCCAGCCTCCGCTGTCCTTGCTGCAGCCGCTCTGCTTTCAGACCCCAGCCTCCGCTGTCCTTGCTGCAGCCGCTCTGCTTTCAGACCCCAGCCTCCACTGTCCTTGCTGCAGCCGCTCTGCTTTCAGACCCCAGCCTCCGCTGTCCTTGCTGCAGCCGCTCTGCTTTCAGACCCCAGCCTCCGCTGTCCTTGCTGCAGCCGCTCTGCTTTCAGACTCCAGCCTCCGCTGTCCTTGCTGCAGCCGCTCTGCTTTCAGACCCCAGCCTCCGCTGTCCTTGCTGCAGCCGCTCTGCTTTCAGACCCCAGCCTCCGCTGTCCTTGCTGCAGCCGCTCTGCTTTCAGACCCCAGCCTCCGCTGTCCTTGCTGCAGCCGCCACACTTTCAGACCCCAGCCTCCGCTGTCCTTGCTGCAGCCGCTCTGCTTTCAGACTCCAGCCTCCGCTGTCCTTGCTGCAGCCGCTCTGCTTTCAGACCCCAGCGTCCGCTGTCCTTGCTGCAGCCGCCACACTTTCAGACCACAGACTCCGCTGTCCTTGCTGCAGCCGCTCTGCTTTCAGACTCCAGCCTCCGCTGTCCTTGCTGCAGCCGCTCTGCTTTCAGACCCCAGCCTCCGCTGTCCTTGCTGCAGCCGCTCTGCTTTCAGACCCCAGCCTCCGCTGTCCTTGCTGCAGCCGCTCTGCTTTCAGGCCCCAGCCTCCGCTGTCCTTGCTGCAGCCGCTCTGCTTTCAGACCCCAGCCTCCGCTGTCCTTGCTGCAGCCGCTCTGCTTTCAGACCCCAGCCTCCGCTGTCCTTGCTGCAGCCGCTCTGCTTTCAGACCCCAGCCTCCGCTGTCCTTGCTGCAGCCGCCACACTTTCAGACCCCAGCCTCCGCTGTCCTTGCTGCAGCCGCCACACTTTCAGACCCCAGCCTCCGCTGTCCTTGCTGCAGCCGCTGTGCTTTCAGACCCCAGCCTCCGCTGTCCTTGCTGCAGCCGCTCTGCTTTCAGACCCCAGCCTCCGCTGTCCTTGCTGCAGCCGCTCTGCTTTCAGACCCCAGCCTCCGCTGTCCATGCTGCGGCCGCTCTGCTTTCAGACCCCAGCCTCCGCTGTCCTTGCTGCAGCCGCCACACTTTCAGACCCCAGCCTCCGCTGTCCTTGCTGCAGCTGCTCTGCTTTCAGACCCCAGCCTCCGCTGTCCTTGCTGCAGCCGCTCTGCTTTCAGACCCCAGCCTCCGCTGTCCTTGCTGCAGCCGCTCTGCTTTCAGACCCCAGCCTCCGCTGTCCTTGCTGCAGCCGCCACACTTTCAGACCCCAGCCTCCGCTGTCCTTGCTGCAGCCGCCACACTTTCAGACCCCAGCCTCCGCTGTCCTTGCTGCAGCCGCTGTGCTTTCAGACCCCAGCCTCCGCTGTCCTTGCTGCAGCCGCTCTGCTTTCAGGCCCCAGCCTCCGCTGTCCTTGCTGCAGCCGCTCTGCTTTCAGACCCCAGCCTCCGCTGTCCTTGCTGCAGCCGCTCTGCTTTCAGACCCCAGCCTCCGCTGTCCTTGCTGCAGCCGCTCTGCTTTCAGACCCCAGCCTCCGCTGTCCTTGCTGCAGCCGCTCTGCTTTCAGGCCCCAGCCTCCGCTGTCCTTGCTGCAGCCGCTCTGCTTTCAGACCCCAGCCTCCGCTGTCCTTGCTGCAGCCGCTCTGCTTTCAGATCCCAGCCTCCGCTGTCCTTGCTGCAGCCGCTCTGCTTTCAGACCCCAGCCTCCGCTGTCCTTGCTGCAGCCGCTCTGCTTTCAGACCCCAGCCTCCGCTGTCCTTGCTGCAGCCGCTCTGCTTTCAGACCCCAGCCTCCGCTGTCCTTGCTGCAGCCGCCACACTTTCAGACCCCAGCCTCCGCTGTCCTTGCTGCAGCCGCTCTGCTTTCAGACCCCAGCCTCCGCTGTCCTTGCTGCAGCCGCTCTGCTTTCAGACCCCAGCCTCCGCTGTCCTTGCTGCAGCCGCCACACTTTCAGACCCCAGCCTCCGCTGTCCTTGCTGCAGCCGCCACACTTTCAGACCCCAGCCTCCGCTGTCCTTGCTGCAGCCGCTCTGCTTTCAGACACCAGCCTCCGCTGTCCTTGCTGCAGCCGCCACACTTTCAGACCCCAGCCTCCGCTGTCCTTGCTGCAGCCGCTCTGCTTTCAGACCCCAGCCTCCGCTGTCCTTGCTGCAGCTGCTCTGCTTTCAGACCCCAGCCTCTGCTGTCCTTGCTGCAGCCGCTCTGCTTTCAGGCCCCAGCCTCCGCTGTCCTTGCTGCAGCCGCTCTGCTTTCAGACCCCAGCCTGCGCTGTCCTTGCTGCAGCCGCTCTGCTTTCAGACCCCAGCCTCCGCTGTCCTTGCTGCAGCCGCTCTGCTTTCAGACCCCAGCCTCCGCTGTCCTTGCTGCAGCCGCCACACTTTCAGACCACAGCCTCCGCTGTCCTTGCTGCAGCCGCTCTGCTTTCAGGCCCCAGCCTCCCCTGTCCTTGCTGCAGCCGCTCTGGTTTCAGACCCCAGCCTCCGCTGTCCTTGCTACAGCCGCCACACTTTCAGACCCCAGCCTCCGCTGTCCTTGCTGCAGCCGCTCTGCTTTCAGACCCCAGCCTCCGCTGTCCTTGCTGCAGCCGCTCTGCTTTCAGACCCCAGCCTCCGCTGTCCTTGCTGCAGCCGCCACACTTTCAGACCCCAGCCTCCGCTGTCCTTGCTGCAGCCGCTCTGCTTTCAGACCCCAGCCTCCGCTGTCCTTGCTGCAGCCGCTCTGCTTTCAGACTCCAGCCTCCGCTGTCCTTGCTGCAGCCGCCACACTTTCAGACCCCAGCCTCCGCTGTCCTTGCTGCAGCCGCTCTGCTTTCAGGCCCCAGCCTCCGCTGTCCTTACTGCAGCCGCCACACTTTCAGACCCCAGCCTCCGCTGTCCTTGCTGCAGCCGCCACACTTTCAGACCCCAGCCTCCGCTGTCCATGCTGCAGCCGCTCTGCTTTCAGACCCCAGCCTCCGCTGTCCTTGCTGCAGCCGCTCTGCTTTCAGACCCCAGCCTCCGCTGTCCTTGCTGCAGTCGCCACGCTTTCAGACCCTAGCCTCCGCTGTCCTTGCTGCAGCCGCTCTGCTTTCAGACCCCAGCCTCCGCTGTCCTTGCTGCAGCCGCTCTGCTTTCAGGCCCCAGCCTCCGCTGTCCTTGCTGCAGCCGCTCTGCTTTCAGACTCCAGCCTCCGCTGTCCTTGCTGCAGCCGCTCTGCTTTCAGACCCCAGCCTCCGCTGTCCTTGCTGCAGCCGCCACACTTTCAGACCCCAGCCTCCGCTGTCTTTGCTGCAGCCGCTCTGCTTTCAGACCCCAGCCTCCGCTGTCCTTGCTGCAGCCGCTCTGCTTTCAGACCCCAGCCTCCGCTGTCCTTGCTGCAGCCGCCACACTTTCAGGCCCCAGCCTCCGCTGTCCTTGCTGCAGCCGCCACACTTTCAGACCCCAGCCTCCGCTGTCCTTGCTGCAGCCGCTCTGCTTTCAGACCCCAGCCTCCGCTGTCCTTGCTGCAGCCGCTCTGCTTTCAGACCCCAGCCTCCGCTGTCCTTGCTGCAGCCGCTCTGCTTTCAGACCCCAGCCTCCGCTGTCCTTGCTGCAGCCGCCACACTTTCAGACCCCAGCCTCCGCTGTCCTTGCTGCAGCCGCCACACTTTCAGACCCCAGCCTCCGCTGTCCTTGCTGCAGCCGCTCTGCTTTCAGACCCCAGCCTCCGCTGTCCTTGCTGCAGCCGCCACACTTTCAGACTCCAGCCTCCGCTGTCCTTGCTGCAGCCGCTGTGCTTCCAGACCCCAGCCTCCGCTCTCCTTGCTGCAGCCGCTCTGCTTTCAGACCCCAGCCTCCGCTGTCCTTGCTGCAGCCGCTCTGCTTTCAGACCTCAGCCTCCGCTGTCCTTGCTGCAGCCGCTCTGCTTTCAGACCCCAGCCTCCGCTGTCCTTGCTGCAGCCGCCACACTTTCAGACCCCAGCCTCCGCTGTCCTTGCTGCAGCCGCTCTGCTTTCAGACCCCAGCCTCCGCTGTCCTTGCTGCAGCCGATCTGCTTTCAGACCCCAGCCTCCGCTGTCCTTGCTGCAGCCGCTCTGCTTTCAGACCCCAGCCTCCGCTGTCCTTGCTGCAGCCGCTCTGCTTTCAGACCCCAGCCTCCGCTGTCCTTGCTGCAGCCGCTCTGCTTTCAGACCCCAGCCTCCGCTGTCCTTGCTGCAGCCGCTCTGCTTTCAGACCCCAGCCTCCGCTGTCCTTGCTGCAGCCGCTCTGCTTTCAGACCCCAGCCTCCGCTGTCCTTGCTGCAGCCGCTCTGCTTTCAGACCCCAGCCTCCGCTGTCCTTGCTGCAGCCGCCACACTTTCAGACCACAGCCTCCGCTGTCCTTGCTGCAGCCGCTCTGCTTTCAGACCCCAGCCTCCGCTGTCCTTGCTGCAGCCGCTCTGCTTTCAGACCCCAGCCTCCGCTGTCCTTGCTGCAGCCGCTCTGCTTTCAGACCCCAGCCTCCGCTGTCCTTGCTGCAGCCGCCACACTTTCAGACCACAGCCTCCGCTGTCCTTGCTGCAGCCGCCACACTTTCAGACCACAGCCTCCGCTGTCCTTGCTGCAGCCGCCACACTTTCAGACCCCAGCCTCCGCTGTCTTTGCTGCAGCCGCTCTGCTTTCAGACCCCAGCCTCCGCTGTCCTTGCTGCAGCCGCTCTGCTTTCAGACCCCAGCCTCCGCTGTCCTTGCTGCAGCCGCCACACTTTCAGACCACAGCCTCCGCTGTCCTTGCTGCAGCCGCTCTGCTTTCAGACCCCAGCCTCCGCTGTCCTTGCTGCAGCCGCTACACTTTCAGACCCCAGCCTCCGCTGTCCTTGCTGCAGCCGCTACACATTCAGACCACAGCCTCCGCTGTCCTTGCTGCAGCCGCTCTGCTTTCAGACCCCAGCCTCCGCTGTCCTTGCTGCAGCCGCCACACTTTAGGACCACAGCCTCCGCTGTCCTTGCTGCAGCCGCTCTGCTTTCAGACCCCAGCCTCCGCTGTCCTTGCTGCAGCCGCTCTGCTTTCAGACCCCAGCCTCCGCTGTCCTTGCTGCAGCTGCCACACTTTCAGACCACAGCCTCCGCTGTCCTTGCTGCAGCCGCTCTGCTTTCAGACCCCAGCCTCCGCTGTCCTTGCTGCAGCCGCTCTGCTTTCAGACCCCAGCCTCCGCTGTCCTTGCTGCAGCCGCTCTGCTTTCAGACCCCAGCCTCCGCTGTCCTTGCTGCAGCCGCCACACTTTCAGACCACAGCCTCCGCTGTCCTTGCTGCAGCCGCTCTGCTTTCAGACCCCAGCCTCCGCTGTCTTTGCTGCAGCCGCTCTGCTTTCAGACCCCAGCCTCCGCTGTCCTTGCTGCAGCCGCCACACTTTCAGACCCCAGCCTCCGCTGTCCTTGCTGCAGCCGCTCTGCTTTCAGACCCCAGCCTCCGCTGTCCTTGCTGCAGCCGCTCTGCTTTCAGACCCCAGCCTCCGCTGTCCTTGCTGCAGCCGCTCTGCTTTCAGACCCCAGCCTCCGCTGTCCTTGCTGCAGCCGCTCTGCTTTCAGACCCCAGCCTCCGCTGTCCATGCTGCAGCCGCTCTGCTTTCAGGCCCCAGCCTCCGCTGTCCTTGCTGCAGCCGCTCTGCTTTCAGACCCCAGCCTCCGCTGTCCTTGCTGCAGCCGCTCTGCTTTCAGACCCCAGCCTCCGCTGTCCTTGCTGCAGCCGCCACACTTTCAGACCCCAGCCTCCGCTGTCCTTGCTGCAGCCGCTCTGCTTTCAGACCCCAGCCTTCGCTGTCCTTGCTGCAGCCGCCACACTTTCAGACCACAGCCTCCGCTGTCCTTGCTGCAGCCGCTCTGCTTTCAGACCCCAGCCTCCGCTGTCCTTGCTGCAGCCGCTCTGCTTTCAGGCCCCAGCCTCCGCTGTCCTTGCTGCAGCCGCCACACTTTCAGACCCCAGCCTCCGCTGTCCTTGCTGCAGCCGCTCTGCTTTCAGGCCCCAGCCTCCGCTGTCCTTGCTGCAGCCGCTCTGCTTTCAGACCCCAGCCTCCGCTGTCCTTGCTGCAGCCGCTCTGCTTTCAGACCCCAGTCTCCGCTGTCCTTGCTGCAGCCTCTCTGCTTTCAGACCCCAGCCTCCGCTGTCCTTGCTGCAGCCGCCACACTTTCAGACCACAGCCTCCGCTGTCCTTGCTACAGCCGCTCTGCTTTCAGACCCCAGCCTCCGCTGTCCTTGCTGCAGCCGCCACATTTTCAGACCCCAGCCTCCGCTGTCCTTGCTGCAGCCGCTCTGCTTTCAGACCCCAGCCTCCGCTGTCCTTGCTGCAGCCGCTCTGCTTTCAGACCCCAGCCTCCGCTGTCCTTGCTGCAGCCGCCACACTTTCAGACTCCAGCCTCCGCTGTCCTTGCTGCAGCCGCTCTGCTTTCAGACCCCAGCCTCCGCTGTCCTTGCTGCAGCCGCTCTGCTTTCAGACCCCAGCCTCCGCTGTCCTTGCTGCAGCCGCTCTGCTTTCAGACTCCAGCCTCCGCTGTCCTTGCTGCAGCCGCTCTGCTTTCAGACCCCAGCCTCCGCTGTCCTTGCTGCAGCCTCTCTGCTTTCAGACCCCAGCCTCCACTGTCCTTGCTGCAGCCGCTCTGCTTTCAGACCCCAGCCTCCGCTGTCCTTGCTGCAGCCGCCACACTTTCAGACCCCAGCCTCCGCTGTCCTTGCTGCAGCCGCTCTGCTTTCAGACCCCAGCCTCCGCTGTCCTTGCTGCAGCCGCTCTGCTTTCAGACTCCAGCCTCCGCTGTCCTTGCTGCAGCCGCTCTGCTTTCAGACCCCAGCCTCCGCGGTCCTTGCTGCAGCCGCCACATTTTCAGACCCCAGCCTCCGCTGTCCTTGCTGCAGCCGCTCTGCTTTCAGACCCCAGCCTCCGCTGTCCTTGCTGCAGCCGCCACGCTTTCAGACCCCAGCCTCCGCTGTCCTTGCTGCAGCCGCCACACTTTCAGACCCCAGCCTCCGCTGTCCTTGCTGCAGCCGCTCTGCTTTCAGACCCCAGCCTCCGCTGTCCTTGCTGCAGCCGCTCTGCTTTCAGACCTCAGCCTCCGCTGTCCTTGCTGCAGCCGCTCTGCTTTCAGACCCCAGCCTCCGCTGTCCTTGCTGCAGCCGCCACACTTTCAGACCCCAGCCTCCGCTGTCCTTGCTGCAGCCGCTCTGCTTTCAGACCCCAGCCTCCGCTGTCCTTGCTGCAGCCGCCACACTTTCAGACCCCAGCCTCCGCTGTCCTTGCTGCAGCCGCTCTGCTTTCAGACCCCAGCCTCCGCTGTCCTTGCTGCAGCCGCTCTGCTTTCAGACCCCAGCCTCCGCTGTCCTTGCTGCAGCCGCTCTGCTTTCAGACCCCAGCCTCCGCTGTCCTTGCTGCAGCCGCTCTGCTTTCAGACCCCAGCCTCCGCTGTCCTTGCTGCAGCCGCTCTGCTTTCAGACCCCAGCCTCCGCTGTCCTTGCTGCAGCCGCCACACTTTCAGACCCCAGCCTCCGCTGTCCTTGCTGCAGCCGCTCTGCTTTCAGACCCCAGCCTCCGCTGTCTTTGCTGCAGCCTCTCTGCTTTCAGACCCCAGCCTCCGCTGTCCTTGCTGCAGCCGCCACACTTTCAGACCCCAGCCTCCGCTGTCCTTGCTGCAGCCGCCACACTTTCAGGCCCCAGCCTCCGCTGTCCTTGCTGCAGCCGCCACACTTTCAGACCCCAGCCTCCGCTGTCCTTGCTGCAGCCGCTCTGCTTTCAGACCCCAGCCTCCGCTGTCCTTGCTGCAGCCGCCACACTTTCAGACCACAGCCTCCGCTGTCCTTGCTGCAGCCGCTCTGCTTTCAGACCCCAGCCTCCGCTGTCCTTGCTGCAGCCGCCACACTTTCAGACCACAGCCTCCGCTGTCCTTGCTGCAGCCACTCTGCTTTCAGACCCCAGCCTCCGCTGTCCTTGCTGCAGCCGCTCTGCTTTCAGACCCCAGCCTCCGCTGTCCTTGCTGCAGCCGCCCTGCTTTCAGACCCCAGCCTCCGCTGTCCTTGCTGCAGCCTCTCTGCTTTCAGACCCCAGCCTCCACTGTCCTTGCTGCAGCCGCTCTGCTGTCAGTCCCCAGCCTCCGCTGTCCTTGCTGCAGCCGCCACACTTTCAGACCCCAGCCTCCGCTGTCCTTGCTGCAGCCGCTCTGCTTTCAGACCCCAGCCTCCGCTGTCCTTGCTGCAGCCGCTCTGCTTTCAGACTCCAGCCTCCGCTGTCCTTGCTGCAGCCGCTCTGCTTTCAGACCCCAGCCTCCGCTGTCCTTGCTGCAGCCGCTCTGCTTTCAGACCCCAGCCTCCGCTGTCCTTGCTGCAGCCGCCACACTTTCAGACCCCAGCCTCCGCTGTCCTTGCTGCAGCCGCTCTGCTTTCAGACCCCAGCCTCCGCTGTCCTTGCTGCAGCCGCTCTGCTTTCAGACCCCAGCCTCCGCTGTCCTTGCTGCAGCCGCCACATTTTCAGACCCCAGCCTCCGCTGTCCTTGCTGCAGCCGATCTGCTTTCAGACCCCAGCCTCCGCTGTCCTTGCTGCAGCCGCCACGCTTTCAGACCCCAGCCTCCGCTGTCCTTGCTGCAGCCGCCACACTTTCAGACCCCAGCCTCCGCTGTCCTTGCTGCAGCCACTCTGCTTTCAGACCCCAGCCTCCGCTGTCCTTGCTGCAGCCGCTCTGCTTTCAGACCTCAGCCTCCGCTGTCCTTGCTGCAGCCGCTCTGCTTTCAGACCCCAGCCTCCGCTGTCCTTGCTGCAGCCGCCACACTTTCAGACCCCAGCCTCCGCTGTCCTTGCTGCAGCCGCTCTGCTTTCAGACCCCAGCCTCCGCTGTCCTTGCTGCAGCCGCCACACTTTCAGACCCCAGCCTCCGCTGTCCTTGCTGCAGCCGCTCTGCTTTCAGACCCCAGCCTCCGCTGTCCTTGCTGCAGCCGCTCTGCTTTCAGACCCCAGCCTCCGCTGTCCTTGCTGCAGCCGCTCTGCTTTCAGACCCCAGCCTCCGCTGTCCTTGCTGCAGCCGCTCTGCTTTCAGACCCCAGCCTCCGCCGTCCTTGCTGCAGCCGCCACACTTTCAGACCACAGCCTCCGCTGTCCTTGCTGCAGCCGCTCTGCTTTCAGACCCCAGCCTCCGCTGTCCTTGCTGCAGCCGCTCTGCTTTCAGACCCCAGCCTCCGCTGTCCTTGCTGCAGCCGCTCTGCTTTCAGACCCCAGCCTCCGCTGTCCTTGCTGCAGCCGCCACACTTTCAGACCACAGCCTCCGCTGTCCTTGCTGCAGCCGCCACACTTTCATACCACAGCCTCCGCTGTCTTTGCTGCAGCCTCTCTGCTTTCAGACCCCAGCCTCCGCTGTCCTTGCTGCAGCCGCCACACTTTCAGACCCCAGCCTCCGCTGTCCTTGCTGCAGCCGCCACACTTTCAGGCCCCAGCCTCCGCTGTCCTTGCTGCAGCCGCTCTGCTTTCAGACCCCAGCCTCCGCTGTCCTTGCTGCAGCCGCTCTGCTTTCAGACCCCATCCTCCGCTGTCCTTGCTGCAGCCGCCACACTTTCAGACCACAGCCTCCGCTGTCCTTGCTGCAGCCGCTCTGCTTTCAGACCCCAGCCTCCGCTGTCCTTGCTGCAGCCGCCACACTTTCAGACCACAGCCTCCGCTGTCCTTGCTGCAGCCGCTCTGCTTTCAGACCCCAGCCTCCGCTGTCCTTGCTGCAGCCGCTCTGCTTTCAGGCCCCAGCCTCCGCTGTCCTTGCTGCAGCCGCCCTGCTTTCAGACCCCAGCCTCCGCTGTCCTTGCTGCAGCCGCTCTGCTTTCAGACCCCAGCCTCCGCTGTCCTTGCTGCAGCCGCTCTGCTTTCAGACCCCTGCCTCCGCTGTCCTTGCTGCAGCCGCTCTGCTTTCAGACCCCAGCCTCCGCTGTCCTTGCTGCAGCCGCTCTGCTTTCAGACCCCAGCCTCCGCTGTCCTTGCTGCAGCCGCTCTGCTTTCAGACCCCAGCCTCCGCTGTCCTTGCTGCAGCCGCTCTGCTTTCAGACCCCAGCCTCCGCTGTCTTTGCTGCAGCCGCTCTGCTTTCAGACCCAAGCCTCCGCTGTCCTTGCTGCAGCCGCTCTGCTTTCAGACCCCAGCCTCCGCTGTCCTTGCTGCAGCCGCTCTGCTTTCAGACCCCAGCCTCCGCTGTCCTTGCTGCAGCCGCTCTGCTTTCAGACCCCAGCCTCCGCTGTCCTTGCTGCAGCCGCCACACTTTCAGACCACAGCCTCCGCTGTCCTTGCTGCAGCCGCTCTGCTTTCAGACCCCAGCCTCCGCTGTCCTTGCTGCAGCTGCTCTGCTTTCAGACCCCAGCCTGCGCTGTCCTTGCTGCAGCCGCTCTGCTTTCAGACTCCAGCCTCCGCTGTCCTTGCTGCAGCCGCTCTGCTTTCAGACCCCAGCCTCCGCTGTCCTTGCTGCAGCCGCCACATTTTCAGACCCCAGCCTCCGCTGTCCCTGCTGCAGCCGCTCTGCTTTCAGACCCCAGCCTCCGCTGTCCTTGCTGCAGCCGCCACACTTTCAGACCCCAGCCTCCGCTGTCCTTGCTGCAGCCGCCACACTTTCAGACCCCAGCCTCCGCTGTCCTTGCTGCAGCCGCTCTGCTTTCAGACCCCAGCCTCCGCTGTCCTTGCTGCAGCCGCTCTGCTTTCAGACCCCAGCCTCCGCTGTCCTTGCTGCAGCCGCTCTGCTTTCAGACCCCAGCCTCCGCTGTCCTTGCTGCAGCCGCTCTGCTTTCAGACCTCAGCCTCCGCTGTCCTTGCTGCAGCCGCTCTGCTTTCAGACCTCAGCCTCCGCTGTCCTTGCTGCAGCCGCTCTGCTTTCAGACCCCAGCCTCCGCTGTCCTTGCTGCAGCCGCCACACTTTCAGACCCCAGCCTCCGCTGTCCATGCTGCAGCCGCTCTGCTTTCAGACCCCAGCCTCCGCTGTCCTTGCTGCAGCCGCTCTGCTTTCAGACCCCAGCCTCCGCTGTCCTTGCTGCAGTCGCCACGCTTTCAGACCCTAGCCTCCGCTGTCCTTGCTGCAGCCGCTCTGCTTTCAGACCCCAGCCTCCGCTGTCCTTGCTGCAGCCGCTCTGCTTTCAGGCCCCAGCCTCCGCTGTCCTTGCTGCAGCCGCTCTGCTTTCAGACTCCAGCCTCCGCTGTCCTTGCTGCAGCCGCTCTGCTTTCAGACCCCAGCCTCCGCTGTCCTTGCTGCAGCCGCCACACTTTCAGACCCCAGCCTCCGCTGTCCTTGCTGCAGCCGCTCTGCTTTCAGACCCCAGCCTCCGCTGTCCTTGCTGCAGCCGCTCTGCTTTCAGACCCCAGCCTCCGCTGTCCTTGCTGCAGCCGCCACACTTTCAGGCCCCAGCCTCCGCTGTCCTTGCTGCAGCCGCCACACTTTCAGACCCCAGCCTCCGCTGTCCTTGCTGCAGCCGCTCTGCTTTCAGACCCCAGCCTCCGCTGTCCTTGCTGCAGCCGCTCTGCTTTCAGACCCCAGCCTCCGCTGTCCTTGCTGCAGCCGCTCTGCTTTCAGACCCCAGCCTCCGCTGTCCTTGCTGCAGCCGCCACACTTTCAGACCCCAGCCTCCGCTGTCCTTGCTGCAGCCGCCACACTTTCAGACCCCAGCCTCCACTGTCCTTGCTGCAGCCGCTCTGCTTTCAGACCCCAGCCTCCGCTGTCCTTGCTGCAGCCGCCACACTTTCAGACTCCAGCCTCCGCTGTCCTTGCTGCAGCCGCTGTGCTTCCAGACCCCAGCCTCCGCTCTCCTTGCTGCAGCCGCTCTGCTTTCAGACCCCAGCCTCCGCTGTCCTTGCTGCAGCCGCTCTGCTTTCAGACCTCAGCCTCCGCTGTCCTTGCTGCAGCCGCTCTGCTTTCAGACCCCAGCCTCCGCTGTCCTTGCTGCAGCCGCCACACTTTCAGACCCCAGCCTCCGCTGTCCTTGCTGCAGCCGCTCTGCTTTCAGACCCCAGCCTCCGCTGTCCTTGCTGCAGCCGATCTGTTTTCAGACCCCAGCCTCCGCTGTCCTTGCTGCAGCCGCTCTGCTTTCAGACCCCAGCCTCCGCTGTCCTTGCTGCAGCCGCTCTGCTTTCAGACCCCAGCCTCCGCTGTCCTTGCTGCAGCCGCTCTGCTTTCAGACCCCAGCCTCCGCTGTCCTTGCTGCAGCCGCTCTGCTTTCAGACCCCAGCTTCCGCTGTCCTTGCTGCAGCCGCTCTGCTTTCAGACCCCAGCCTCCGCTGTCCTTGCTGCAGCCGCTCTGCTTTCAGACCCCAGCCTCCGCTGTCCTTGCTGCAGCCGCCACACTTTCAGACCACAGCCTCCGCTGTCCTTGCTGCAGCCGCTCTGCTTTCAGACCCCAGCCTCCGCTGTCCTTGCTGCAGCCACTCTGCTTTCAGACCCCAGCCTCCGCTGTCCTTGCTGCAGCCGCTCTGCTTTCAGACCCCAGCCTCCGCTGTCCTTGCTGCAGCCGCCACACTTTCAGACCACAGCCTCCGCTGTCCTTGCTGCAGCCGCCACACTTTCAGACCACAGCCTCCGCTGTCCTTGCTGCAGCCGCCACACTTTCAGACCCCAGCCTCCGCTGTCTTTGCTGCAGCCGCTCTGCTTTCAGACCCCAGCCTCCGCTGTCCTTGCTGCAGCCGCTCTGCTTTCAGACCCCAGCCTCCGCTGTCCTTGCTGCAGCCGCCACACTTTCAGACCACAGCCTCCGCTGTCCTTGCTGCAGCCGCTCTGCTTTCAGACCCCAGCCTCCGCTGTCCTTGCTGCAGCCGCTACACTTTCAGACCCCAGCCTCCGCTGTCCTTGCTGCAGCCGCTACACATTCAGACCACAGCCTCCGCTGTCCTTGCTGCAGCCGCTCTGCTTTCAGACCCCAGCCTCCGCTGTCCTTGCTGCAGCCGCCACACTTTAGGACCACAGCCTCCGCTGTCCTTGCTGCAGCCGCTCGGCTTTCAGACCCCAGCCTCCGCTGTCCTTGCTGCAGCCGCTCTGCTTTCAGACCCCAGCCTCCGCTGTCCTTGCTGCAGCTGCCACACTTTCAGACCACAGCCTCCGCTGTCCTTGCTGCAGCCGCTCTGCTTTCAGACCCCAGCCTCCGCTGTCCTTGCTGGAGCCGCTCTGCTTTCAGACCCCAGCCTCCGCTGTCCTTGCTGCAGCCGCTCTGCTTTCAGACCCCAGCCTCCGCTGTCCTTGCTGCAGCCGCCACACTTTCAGACCACAGCCTCCGCTGTCCTTGCTGCAGCCGCTCTGCTTTCAGACCCCAGCCTCCGCTGTCTTTGCTGCAGCCGCTCTGCTTTCAGACCCCAGCCTCCGCTGTCCTTGCTGCAGCCGCCACACTTTCAGACCCCAGCCTCCGCTGTCCTTGCTGCAGCCGCTCTGCTTTCAGACCCCAGCCTCCGCTGTCCTTGCTGCAGCCGCTCTGCTTTCAGACCCCAGCCTCCGCTGTCCTTGCTGCAGCCGCTCTGCTTTCAGACCCCAGCCTCCGCTGTCCTTGCTGCAGCCGCTCTGCTTTCAGACCCCAGCCTCCGCTGTCCTTGCTGCAGCCGCTCTGCTTTCAGGCCCCAGCCTCCGCTGTCCTTGCTGCAGCCGCTCTGCTTTCAGACCCCAGCCTCCGCTGTCCTTGCTGCAGCCGCTCTGCTTTCAGACCCCAGCCTCCGCTGTCCTTGCTGCAGCCGCCACACTTTCAGACCCCAGCCTCCGCTGTCCTTGCTGCAGCCGCTCTGCTTTCAGACCCCAGCCTTCGCTGTCCTTGCTGCAGCCGCCACACTTTCAGACCACAGCCTCCGCTGTCCTTGCTGCAGCCGCTCTGCTTTCAGACCCCAGCCTCCGCTGTCCTTGCTGCAGCCGCTCTGCTTTCAGGCCCCAGCCTCCGCTGTCCTTGCTGCAGCCGCCACACTTTCAGACCCCAGCCTCCGCTGTCCTTGCTGCAGCCGCTCTGCTTTCAGGCCCCAGCCTCCGCTGTCCTTGCTGCAGCCGCTCTGCTTTCAGACCCCAGCCTCCGCTGTCCTTGCTGCAGCCGCTCTGCTTTCAGACCCCAGTCTCCGCTGTCCTTGCTGCAGCCGCTCTGCTTTCAGACCCCAGCCTCCGCTGTCCTTGCTGCAGCCGCCACACTTTCAGACCACAGCCTCCGCTGTCCTTGCTACAGCCGCTCTGCTTTCAGACCCCAGCCTCCGCTGTCCTTGCTGCAGCCGCCACATTTTCAGACCCCAGCCTCCGCTGTCCTTGCTGCAGCCGCTCTGCTTTCAGACCCCAGCCTCCGCTGTCCTTGCTGCAGCCGCTCTGCTTTCAGACCTCAGCCTCCGCTGTCCTTGCTGCAGCCGCCACACTTTCAGACTCCAGCCTCCGCTGTCCTTGCTGCAGCCGCTCTGCTTTCAGACCCCAGCCTCCGCTGTCCTTGCTGCAGCCGCTCTGCTTTCAGACCCCAGCCTCCGCTGTCCTTGCTGCAGCCGCTCTGCTTTCAGACTCCAGCCTCCGCTGTCCTTGCTGCAGCCGCTCTGCTTTCAGACCCCAGCCTCCGCTGTCCTTGCTGCAGCCTCTCTGCTTTCAGACCCCAGCCTCCACTGTCCTTGCTGCAGCCGCTCTGCTTTCAGACCCCAGCCTCCGCTGTCCTTGCTGCAGCCGCCACACTTTCAGACCCCAGCCTCCGCTGTCCTTGCTGCAGCCGCTCTGCTTTCAGACCCCAGCCTCCGCTGTCCTTGCTGCAGCCGCTCTGCTTTCAGACTCCAGCCTCCGCTGTCCTTGCTGCAGCCGCTCTGCTTTCAGACCCCAGCCTCCGCGGTCCTTGCTGCAGCCGCCACATTTTCAGACCCCAGCCTCCGCTGTCCTTGCTGCAGCCGCTCTGCTTTCAGACCCCAGCCTCCGCTGTCCTTGCTGCAGCCGCCACGCTTTCAGACCCCAGCCTCCGCTGTCCTTGCTGCAGCCGCCACACTTTCAGACCCCAGCCTCCGCTGTCCTTGCTGCAGCCGCTCTGCTTTCAGACCCCAGCCTCCGCTGTCCTTGCTGCAGCCGCTCTGCTTTCAGACCTCAGCCTCCGCTGTCCTTGCTGCAGCCGCTCTGCTTTCAGACCCCAGCCTCCGCTGTCCTTGCTGCAGCCGCCACACTTTCAGACCCCAGCCTCCGCTGTCCTTGCTGCAGCCGCTCTGCTTTCAGACCCCAGCCTCCGCTGTCCTTGCTGCAGCCGCCACACTTTCAGACCCCAGCCTCCGCTGTCCTTGCTGCAGCCGCTCTGCTTTCAGACCCCAGCCTCCGCTGTCCTTGCTGCAGCCGCTCTGCTTTCAGACCCCAGCCTCCGCTGTCCTTGCTGCAGCCGCTCTGCTTTCAGACCCCAGCCTCCGCTGTCCTTGCTGCAGCCGCTCTGCTTTCAGACCCCAGCCTCCGCTGTCCTTGCTGCAGCCGCTCTGCTTTCAGACCCCAGCCTCCGCTGTCCTTGCTGCAGCCGCCACACTTTCAGACCCCAGCCTCCGCTGTCCTTGCTGCAGCCGCTCTGCTTTCAGACGCCAGCCTCCGCTGTCTTTGCTGCAGCCTCTCTGCTTTCAGACCCCAGCCTCCGCTGTCCTTGCTGCAGCCGCCACACTTTCAGACCCCAGCCTCCGCTGTCCTTGCTGCAGCCGCCACACTTTCAGGCCCCAGCCTCCGCTGTCCTTGCTGCAGCCGCCACACTTTCAGACCCCAGCCTCCGCTGTCCTTGCTGCAGCCGCTCTGCTTTCAGACCCCAGCCTCCGCTGTCCTTGCTGCAGCCGCCACACTTTCAGACCACAGCCTCCGCTGTCCTTGCTGCAGCCGCTCTGCTTTCAGACCCCAGCCTCCGCTGTCCTTGCTGCAGCCGCCACACTTTCAGACCACAGCCTCCGCTGTCCTTGCTGCAGCCACTCTGCTTTCAGACCTCAGCCTCCGCTGTCCTTGCTGCAGCCGCTCTGCTTTCAGACCCCAGACTCCGCTGTCCTTGCTGCAGCCGCCCTGCTTTCAGACCCCAGCCTCCGCTGTCCTTGCTGCAGCCTCTCTGCTTTCAGACCCCAGCCTCCACTGTCCTTGCTGCAGCCGCTCTGCTGTCAGTCCCCAGCCTCCGCTGTCCTTGCTGCAGCCGCCACACTTTCAGACCCCAGCCTCCGCTGTCCTTGCTGCAGCCGCTCTGCTTTCAGACCCCAGCCTCCGCTGTCCTTGCTGCAGCCGCCACACTTTCAGACCCCAGCCTCCGCTGTCCTTGCTGCAGCCGCTCTGCTTTCAGACCCCAGCCTCCGCTGTCCTTGCTGCAGCCGCTCTGCTTTCAGACCCCAGCCTCCGCTGTCCTTGCTGCAGCCGCCACATTTTCAGACCCCAGCCTCCGCTGTCCTTGCTGCAGCCGATCTGCTTTCAGACCCCAGCCTCCGCTGTCCTTGCTGCAGCCGCC
This sequence comes from Scyliorhinus torazame, assembly GCF_047496885.1. Classification (NCBI taxonomy): domain Eukaryota; kingdom Metazoa; phylum Chordata; class Chondrichthyes; order Carcharhiniformes; family Scyliorhinidae; genus Scyliorhinus; species Scyliorhinus torazame. The sequence goes on from NC_092720.1 coordinate 225,104,351, forward strand.
ACGCTTTCAGACCCCAGCCTCCGCTGTCCTTGCTGCAGCCGCCACACTTTCAGACCCCAGCCTCCGCTGTCCTTGCTGCAGCCGCTCTGCTTTGAGACCCCAGCCTCCGCTGTCCTTGCTGCAGCCGCTCTGCTTTCAGACCTCAGCCTCCGCTGTCCTTGCTGCAGCCGCTCTGCTTTCAGACCCCAGCCTCCGCTGTCCTTGCTGCAGCCGCCACACTTTCAGACCCCAGCCTCCGCTGTCCTTGCTGCAGCCGCTCTGCTTTCAGACCCCAGCCTCCGCTGTCCTTGCTGCAGCCGCCACACTTTCAGACCCCAGCCTCCGCTGTCCTTGCTGCAGCCGCTCTGCTTTCAGACCCCAGCCTCCGCTGTCCTTGCTGCAGCCGCTCTGCTTTCAGACCCCAGCCTCCGCTGTCCTTGCTGCAGCCGCTCTGCTTTCAGACCCCAGCCTCCGCTGTCCTTGCTGCAGCCGCTCTGCTTTCAGACCCCAGCCTCCGCCGTCCTTGCTGCAGCCGCCACACTTTCAGACCACAGCCTCCGCTGTCCTTGCTGCAGCCGCTCTGCTTTCAGACCCCAGCCTCCGCTGTCCTTGCTGCAGCCGCTCTGCTTTCAGACCCCAGCCTCCGCTGTCCTTGCTGCAGCCGCTCTGCTTTCAGACCCCAGCCTCCGCTGTCCTTGCTGCAGCCGCCACACTTTCAGACCACAGCCTCCGCTGTCCTTGCTGCAGCCGCCACACTTTCATACCACAGCCTCCGCTGTCTTTGCTGCAGCCTCTCTGCTTTCAGACCCCAGCCTCCGCTGTCCTTGCTGCAGCCGCCACACTTTCAGACCCCAGCCTCCGCTGTCCTTGCTGCAGCCGCCACACTTTCAGGCCCCAGCCTCCGCTGTCCTTGCTGCAGCCGCTCTGCTTTCAGACCCCAGCCTCCGCTGTCCTTGCTGCAGCCGCTCTGCTTTCAGACCCCATCCTCCGCTGTCCTTGCTGCAGCCGCCACACTTTCAGACCACAGCCTCCGCTGTCCTTGCTGCAGCCGCTCTGCTTTCAGACCCCAGCCTCCGCTGTCCTTGCTGCAGCCGCCACACTTTCAGACCACAGCCTCCGCTGTCCTTGCTGCAGCCGCTCTGCTTTCAGACCCCAGCCTCCGCTGTCCTTGCTGCAGCCGCTCTGCTTTCAGACCCCAGCCTCCGCTGTCCTTGCTGCAGCCGCCCTGCTTTCAGACCCCAGCCTCCGCTGTCCTTGCTGCAGCCGCTCTGCTTTCAGACCCCAGCCTCCGCTGTCCTTGCTGCAGCCGCTCTGCTTTCAGACCCCAGCCTCCGCTGTCCTTGCTGCAGCCGCTCTGCTTTCAGACCCCAGCCTCCGCTGTCCTTGCTGCAGCCGCTCTGCTTTCAGACCCCAGCCTCCGCTGTCCTTGCTGCAGCCGCTCTGCTTTCAGACCCCAGCCTCCGCTGTCCTTGCTGCAGCCGCTCTGCTTTCAGACCCCAGCCTCCGCTGTCTTTGCTGCAGCCGCTCTGCTTTCAGACCCCAGCCTCCGCTGTCCTTGCTGCAGCCGCTCTGCTTTCAGACCCCAGCCTCCGCTGTCCTTGCTGCAGCCGCTCTGCTTTCAGACCCCAGCCTCCGCTGTCCTTGCTGCAGCCGCTCTGCTTTCAGACCCCAGCCTCCGCTGTCCTTGCTGCAGCCGCCACACTTTCAGACCACAGCCTCCGCTGTCCTTGCTGCAGCCGCTCTGCTTTCAGACCCCAGCCTCCACTGTCCTTGCTGCAGCCGCTCTGCTTTCAGACCCCAGCCTGCGCTGTCCTTGCTGCAGCCGCTCTGCTTTCAGACTCCAGCCTCCGCTGTCCTTGCTGCAGCCGCTCTGCTTTCAGACCCCAGCCTCCGCTGTCCTTGCTGCAGCCGCCACATTTTCAGACCCCAGCCTCCGCTGTCCCTGCTGCAGCCGCTCTGCTTTCAGACCCCAGCCTCCGCTGTCCTTGCTGCAGCCGCCACACTTTCAGACCCCAGCCTCCGCTGTCCTTGCTGCAGCCGCCACACTTTCAGACCCCAGCCTCCGCTGTCCTTGCTGCAGCCGCTCTGCTTTCAGACCCCAGCCTCCGCTGTCCTTGCTGCAGCCGCTCTGCTTTCAGACCCCAGCCTCCGCTGTCCTTGCTGCAGCCGCTCTGCTTTCAGACCCCAGCCTCCGCTGTCCTTGCTGCAGCCGCTCTGCTTTCAGACCTCAGCCTCCGCTGTCCTTGCTGCAGCCGCTCTGCTTTCAGACCTCAGCCTCCGCTGTCCTTGCTGCAGCCGCTCTGCTTTCAGACCCCAGCCTCCGCTGTCCTTGCTGCAGCCGCCACACTTTCAGGCCCCAGCCTCCGCTGTTCTTGCTGCAGCCGCTCTGCTTTCAGATCCCAGCCTCCGCTGTCCTTGCTGCAGCCGCTCTGCTTTCAGGCCCCAGCCTCCGCTGTCCTTGCTGCAGCCGCTCTGCTTTCAGGCCCCAGCCTCCGCTGTCCTTGCTGCAGCCGCTCTGCTTTCAGGCCCCAGCCTCCGCTGTCCTTGCTGCAGCCGCTCTGCTTTCAGACTCCAGCCTCCGCTGTCCTTGCTGCAGCCGCTGCTTTCAGACCCCAGCCTCCGCTGTCCTTGCTGCAGCCACTCTGCTTTCAGACCCCAGCCTCCGCTGTCCTTGCTGCAACCGCTCTGCTTTCAGACCCCAGCCTCCGCTGTCCTTGCTGCAGCCGCTCTGCTTTCAGACTCCAGCCTCCGCTGTCCTTGCTGCAGCCGCCACACTTTCAGACCCCAGCCTCCGCTGTCCTTGCTGCAGCCGCTCTGCTTTCAGACCCCAGCCTCCGCTGTCCTTGCTGCAGCCGCTCTGCTTTCAGACCCCAGCCTCCGCTGTCCTTGCTGCAGCCGCTCTGCTTTCAGACCCCAGCCTCCGCTGTCCTTGCTGCAGCCGCTCTGCTTTCAGACCCCAGCCTCCGCTGTCCTTGCTGCAGCCGCTCTGCTTTCAGACCCCAGCCTCCGCTGTCCTTGCTGCAGCCGCTCTGCTTTCAGACCCCAGCCTCCGCTGTCCTTGCTGCAGCCGCTCTGCTTTCAGACCCCAGCCTCCGCTGTCCTTGCTGCAGCTGCTCTGCTTTCAGACCCCAGCCTCCGCTGTCCTTGCTGCAGCCGCCACACTTTCAGACCCCAGCCTCCGCTGTCCTTGCTGCAGCCGCTCTGCTTTCAGACCCCAGCCTCCGCTGTCCTTGCTGCAGCCGCCACACTTTCAGGCCCCAGCCTCCGCTGTTCTTGCTGCAGCCGCTCTGCTTTCAGACCCCAGCCTCCGCTGTCCTTGCTGCAGCCGCCACACTTTCAGACCCCAGCCTCCGCTGTCCTTGCTGCAGCCGCCACACTTTCAGACCCCAGCCTCCGCTGTCCTTGCTGCAGCCGCTCTGCTTTCAGACCCCAGCCTCCGCTGTCCTTGCTGCAGCCGCTCTGCTTTCAGACCCCAGCCTCCGCTGTCCTTGCTGCAGCCGCTCTGCTTTCAGACCCCAGCCTCCGCTGTCCTTGCTGCAGCCGCCACACTTTCAGACCCCAGCCTCCGCTGTCCTTGCTGCAGCCGCTCTGCTTTCAGACCTCAGCCTCCGCTGTCCTTGCTGCAGCCGCTCTGCTTTCAGACCCCAGCCTCCGCTGTCCTTGCTGCAGCCGCTCTGCTTTCAGACCCCAGCCTCCGCTGTCCTTGCTGCAGCCGCTCTGCTTTCAGACCCCAGCCTCCACTGCCCTTGCTGCAGCCGCTCTGCTTTCAGACCCCAGCCTCCGCTGTCCTTGCTGCAGCCGCCACGCTTTCAGACCCCAGCCTCCGCTGTCCTTGCTGCAGCCGCTCTGCTTTCAGACCCCAGCCTCCGCTGTCCTTGCTGCAGCCGCTGTGCTTTCAGACCCCAGCCTCCGCTGTCCTTGCTGCAGCCGCTCTGCTTTCAGACCCCAGCCTCCGCTGTCCTTGCTGCAGCCGCCACACTTTCAGACCCCAGCCTCCGCTGTCCTTGCTGCAGCCGCTCTGCTTTCAGACCCCAGCCTCCGCTGTCCTTGCTGCAGCCGCCACACTTTCAGACCCCAGCCTCCGCTGTCCTTGCTGCAGCCGCTCAGCTTTCAGACCCCAGCCTCCGCTGTCCTTGCTGCAGCCGCTCTGCTTTCAGACCCCAGCCTCCGCTGTCCTTGCTGCAGCCGCTCTGCTTTCAGACCCCAGTCTCCGCTGTCCTTGCTGCAGCCGCTCTGCTTTCAGACCCCAGCCTCCGCTGTCCTTGCTGCAGCCGCCACACTTTCAGATCCCAGCCTCCGCTGTCCTTGCTGCAGCCGCTCTGCTTTCAGACCCCAGCCTCCGCTGTCCTTGCTGCAGCCGCCCTGCTTTCAGACCCCTGCCTCCGCTGTCCTTGCTGCAGCCGCTCTGCTTTCAGACCCCAGCCTCCGCTGTCCTTGCTGCAGCCGCTCTGCTTTCAGACCCCAGCCTCCGCTGTCCTTGCTGCAGCCGCTCTGCTTTCAGACCCCAGCCTCCGCTGTCCTTGCTGCAGCCGCTCTGCTTTCAGACCCCAGCCTCCGCTGTCCTTGCTGCAGCCGCTCTGCTTTTAGACCCCAGCCTCCGCTGTCCTTGCTGCAGCCGCTCTGCTTTCAGACCCCAGCCTCCGCTGTCTTTGCTGCAGCCGCTCTGCTTTCAGACCCCAGCCTCCGCTGTCCTTGCTGCAGCCGCTCTGCTTTCAGACCCCAGCCTCCGCTGTCCTTGCTGCAGCCGCTCTGCTTTCAGACCCCAGCCTCCGCTGTCCTTGCTGCAGCCGCTCTGCTTTCAGACCCCAGCCTCCGCTGTCCTTGCTGCAGCCGCTCTGCTTTCAGACCCCAGCCTCCACTGTCCTTGCTGCAGCCGCTCTGCTTTCAGACCCCAGCCTCCGCTGTCCTTGCTGCAGCCGCCACGCTTTCAGACCCCAGCCTCCGCTGTCCTTGCTGCAGCCGCTCTGCTTTCAGACCCCAGCCTCCGCTGTCCTTGCTGCAGCCGCTCTGCTTTCAGACCCCAGCCTCCGCTGTCCTTGCTGCAGCCGCTCTGCTTTCAGACCCCAGCCTCCGCTGTCCTTGCTGCAGCCGCCACACTTTCAGACCCCAGCCTCCGCTGTCCTTGCTGCAGCCGCTCTGCTTTCAGACCCCAGCCTCCGCTGTCCTTGCTGCAGCCGCCACACTTTCAGACCCCAGCCTCCGCTGTCCTTGCTGCAGCCGCTCAGCTTTCAGACCCCAGCCTCCGCTGTCCTTGCTGCAGCCGCTGTGCTTTCAGACCCCAGCCTCCGCTGTCCTTGCTGCAGCCGCTCTGCTTTCAGACCCCAGCCTCCACTGTCCTTGCTGCAGCCGCTCTGCTTTCAGACCCCATCCTCCGCTGTCCTTGCTGCAGCCGCCACGCTTTCAGACCCCAGCCTCCGCTGTCCTTGCTGCAGCCGCTCTGCTTTCAGACCCCAGCCTCCGCTGTCCTTGCTGCAGCCGCTCTGCTTTCAGACCCCAGCCTCCGCTGTCCTTGCTGCAGCCGCTCTGCTTTCAGACCCCAGCCTCCGCTGTCCTTGCTGCAGCCGCCACACTTTCAGACCCCAGCCTCCGCTGTCCTTGCTGCAGCCGCTCTGCTTTCAGACCCCAGCCTCCGCTGTCCTTGCTGCAGCCGCCACACTTTCAGACCCCAGCCTCCGCTGTCCTTGCTGCAGCCGCTCTGCTTTCAGACCCCAGCCTCCGCTGTCCTTGCTGCAGCCGCTCTGCTTTCAGACCCCAGCCTCCACTGTCCTTGCTGCAGCCGCTCTGCTTTCAGACCCCATCCTCCGCTGTCCTTGCTGCAGCTGCCACGCTTTCAGACCCCAGCCTCCGCTGTCCTTGCTGCAGCCGCTCTGCTTTCAGACCCCAGCCTCCGCTGTCCTTGCTGCAGCCGCTCTGCTTTCAGACCCCAGCCTCCGCTGTCCTTGCTGCAGCCGCTCTGCTTTCAGACCCCAGCCTCCGCTGTCCTTGCTGCAGCCGCCACACTTTCAGACCCCAGCCTCCGCTGTCCTTGCTGCAGCCGCTCTGCTTTCAGACCCCAGCCTCCGCTGTCCTTGCTGCAGCCGCCACACTTTCAGACCCCAGCCTCCGCTGTCCTTGCTGCAGCCGCTCTGCTTTCAGACCCCAGCCTCCGCTGTCCTTGCTGCAGCCGCTCTGCTTTCAGACCCCAGTCTCCGCTGTCCTTGCTGCAGCCGCTCTGCTTTCAGACCCCAGCCTCCGCTGTCCTTGCTGCAGCCGCCACACTTTCAGATCCCAGCCTCCGCTGTCCTTGCTGCAGCCGCTCTGCTTTCAGACCCCAGCCTCCGCTATCCTTGCTGCAGCCGCTCTGCTTTCAGACCCCAGCCTCCGCTGTCCTTGCTGCAGCCGCCACACTTTCAGACCCCAGCCTCCGCTGTCCTTGCTGCAGCCGCTCTGCTTTCAGATCCCAGCCTCCGCTGTCCTTGCTGCAGCCGCTCTGCTTTCAGACCCCAGCCTCCGCTGTCCTTGCTGCAGCCGCTCTGCTTTCAGACCCCAGCCTCCGCTGTCCTTGCTGCAGCCGCTCTGCTTTCAGACCCCAGCCTCCGCTGTCCTTGCTGCGGCCGCTCTGCTTTCAGGCCGCAGCCTCCGCTGTCCTTGCTGCAGCCGCTCTGCTTTCAGACCCCAGCCTCCGCTGTCCTTGCTGCAGCCGCTCTGCTTTCAGACCCCAGCCTCCGCTGTCCTTGCTGCAGCCGCTCTGCTTTCAGACCCCAGCCTCCGCTGTCCTTGCTGCAGCCGCTCTGCTTTCAGACCCCAGTCTCCGCTGTCCTTGCTGCAGCCGCCACACTTTCAGACCCCAGCCTCCGCTGTCCTTGCTGCAGCCGCTCTGCTTTCACATCCCAGCCCCCGCTGTCCTTGCTGCAGCCGCCACACTTTCAGACCCCAGCCTCCGCTGTCCTTGCTGCAGCCGCTCTGCTTTCAGACCCCAGCCTCCGCTGTCCTTGCTGCAGCCGCTCTGCTTTCAGACCCCAGCCTCCGCTGTCCTTGCTGCAGCCGCTCTGCTTTCAGACCCCAGCCTCCGCTGTCCTTGCTGCAGCCGCTCTGCTTTCAGACCCCAGCCTCCGCTGTCCTTGCTGCAGCCGCTCTGCTTTCAGACCCCAGCTTCCGCTGTCCTTGCTGCAGCCGCTCTGCTTTCAGACCCCAGCCTCCGCTGTCCTTGCTGCAGCCGCTCTGCTTTCAGACCCCAGCCTCCGCTGTCCTTGCTGCAGCCGCTCTGCTTTCAGACCCCAGCCTCCGCTGTCCTTGCTGCAGCCGCTCTGCTTTCAGACCCCAGCCTCCGCTGTCCTTGCTGCAGCCGCCACACTTTCAGACCCCAGCCTCCGCTGTCCTTGCTGCAGCCGCCACACTTTCAGACCCCAGCCTCCGCTGTCCTTGCTGCAGCCGCTGTGCTTTCAGACCCCAGCCTCCGCTGTCCTTGCTGCAGCCGCTCTGCTTTCAGACCCCAGCCTCCGCTGTCCTTGCTGCAGCCGCTCTGCTTTCAGACCCCAGCCTCCGCTGTCCATGCTGCGGCCGCTCTGCTTTCAGACCCCAGCCTCCGCTGTCCTTGCTGCAGCCGCCACACTTTCAGACCCCAGCCTCCGCTGTCCTTGCTGCAGCCGCTCTGCTTTCAGACCCCAGCCTCCGCTGTCCTTGCTGCAGCCGCTCTGCTTTCAGACCCCAGCCTCCGCTGTCCTTGCTGCAGCCGCTCTGCTTTCAGACCCCAGCCTCCGCTGTCCTTGCTGCAGCCGCCACACTTTCAGACCCCAGCCTCCGCTGTCCTTGCTGCAGCCGCCACACTTTCAGACCCCAGCCTCCGCTGTCCTTGCTGCAGCCGCTGTGCTTTCAGACCCCAGCCTCCGCTGTCCTTGCTGCAGCCGCTCTGCTTTCAGGCCCCAGCCTCCGCTGTCCTTGCTGCAGCCGCTCTGCTTTCAGACCCCAGCCTCCGCTGTCCTTGCTGCAGCCGCTCTGCTTTCAGACCCCAGCCTCCGCTGTCCTTGCTGCAGCCGCTCTGCTTTCAGACCCCAGCCTCCGCTGTCCTTGCTGCAGCCGCCACACTTTCAGACCCCAGCCTCCGCTGTCCTTGCTGCAGCCGCTCTGCTTTCAGACCCCAGCCTCCGCTGTCCTTGCTGCAGCCGCCACACTTTCAGACCCCAGCCTCCGCTGTCCTTGCTGCAGCCGCTCTGCTTTCAGACCCCAGCCTCCGCTGTCCTTGCTGCAGCCGCTCTGCTTTCAGACCCCAGCCTCCACTGTCCTTGCTGCAGCCGCTCTGCTTTCAGACCCCATCCTCCGCTGTCCTTGCTGCAGCTGCCACGCTTTCAGACCCCAGCCTCCGCTGTCCTTGCTGCAGCCGCTCTGCTTTCAGACCCCAGCCTCCGCTGTCCTTGCTGCAGCCGCTCTGCTTTCAGACCCCAGCCTCCGCTGTCCTTGCTGCAGCCGCTCTGCTTTCAGACCCCAGCCTCCGCTGTCCTTGCTGCAGCCGCCACACTTTCAGACCCCAGCCTCCGCTGTCCTTGCTGCAGCCGCTCTGCTTTCAGACCCCAGCCTCCGCTGTCCTTGCTGCAGCCGCCACACTTTCAGACCCCAGCCTCCGCTGTCCTTGCTGCAGCCGCTCTGCTTTCAGACCCCAGCCTCCGCTGTCCTTGCTGCAGCCGCTCTGCTTTCAGACCCCAGTCTCCGCTGTCCTTGCTGCAGCCGCTCTGCTTTCAGACCCCAGCCTCCGCTGTCCTTGCTGCAGCCGCCACACTTTCAGATCCCAGCCTCCGCTGTCCTTGCTGCAGCCGCTCTGCTTTCAGACCCCAGCCTCCGCTATCCTTGCTGCAGCCGCTCTGCTTTCAGACCCCAGCCTCCGCTGTCCTTGCTGCAGCCGCCACACTTTCAGACCCCAGCCTCCGCTGTCCTTGCTGCAGCCGCTCTGCTTTCAGATCCCAGCCTCCGCTGTCCTTGCTGCAGCCGCTCTGCTTTCAGACCCCAGCCTCCGCTGTCCTTGCTGCAGCCGCTCTGCTTTCAGACCCCAGCCTCCGCTGTCCTTGCTGCAGCCGCTCTGCTTTCAGACCCCAGCCTCCGCTGTCCTTGCTGCGGCCGCTCTGCTTTCAGGCCGCAGCCTCCGCTGTCCTTGCTGCAGCCGCTCTGCTTTCAGACCCCAGCCTCCGCTGTCCTTGCTGCAGCCGCTCTGCTTTCAGACCCCAGCCTCCGCTGTCCTTGCTGCAGCCGCTCTGCTTTCAGACCCCAGCCTCCGCTGTCCTTGCTGCAGCCGCTCTGCTTTCAGACCCCAGTCTCCGCTGTCCTTGCTGCAGCCGCCACACTTTCAGACCCCAGCCTCCGCTGTCCTTGCTGCAGCCGCTCTGCTTTCACATCCCAGCCCCCGCTGTCCTTGCTGCAGCCGCCACACTTTCAGACCCCAGCCTCCGCTGTCCTTGCTGCAGCCGCTCTGCTTTCAGACCCCAGCCTCCGCTGTCCTTGCTGCAGCCGCTCTGCTTTCAGACCCCAGCCTCCGCTGTCCTTGCTGCAGCCGCTCTGCTTTCAGACCCCAGCCTCCGCTGTCCTTGCTGCAGCCGCTCTGCTTTCAGACCCCAGCCTCCGCTGTCCTTGCTGCAGCCGCTCTGCTTTCAGACCCCAGCTTCCGCTGTCCTTGCTGCAGCCGCTCTGCTTTCAGACCCCAGCCTCCGCTGTCCTTGCTGCAGCCGCTCTGCTTTCAGACCCCAGCCTCCGCTGTCCTTGCTGCAGCCGCTCTGCTTTCAGACCCCAGCCTCCGCTGTCCTTGCTGCAGCCGCTCTGCTTTCAGACCCCAGCCTCCGCTGTCCTTGCTGCAGCCGCCACACTTTCAGACCCCAGCCTCCGCTGTCCTTGCTGCAGCCGCCACACTTTCAGACCCCAGCCTCCGCTGTCCTTGCTGCAGCCGCTGTGCTTTCAGACCCCAGCCTCCGCTGTCCTTGCTGCAGCCGCTCTGCTTTCAGACCCCAGCCTCCGCTGTCCTTGCTGCAGCCGCTCTGCTTTCAGACCCCAGCCTCCGCTGTCCATGCTGCGGCCGCTCTGCTTTCAGACCCCAGCCTCCGCTGTCCTTGCTGCAGCCGCCACACTTTCAGACCCCAGCCTCCGCTGTCCTTGCTGCAGCCGCTCTGCTTTCAGACCCCAGCCTCCGCTGTCCTTGCTGCAGCCGCTCTGCTTTCAGACCCCAGCCTCCGCTGTCCTTGCTGCAGCCGCTCTGCTTTCAGACCCCAGCCTCCGCTGTCCTTGCTGCAGCCGCCACACTTTCAGACCCCAGCCTCCGCTGTCCTTGCTGCAGCCGCCACACTTTCAGACCCCAGCCTCCGCTGTCCTTGCTGCAGCCGCTGTGCTTTCAGACCCCAGCCTCCGCTGTCCTTGCTGCAGCCGCTCTGCTTTCAGGCCCCAGCCTCCGCTGTCCTTGCTGCAGCCGCTCTGCTTTCAGACCCCAGCCTCCGCTGTCCTTGCTGCAGCCGCTCTGCTTTCAGACCCCAGCCTCCGCTGTCCTTGCTGCAGCCGCTCTGCTTTCAGACCCCAGCCTCCGCTGTCCTTGCTGCAGCCGCTCTGCTTTCAGGCCCCAGCCTCCGCTGTCCTTGCTGCAGCCGCTCTGCTTTCAGACCCCAGCCTCCGCTGTCCTTGCTGCAGCCGCTCTGCTTTCAGATCCCAGCCTCCGCTGTCCTTGCTGCAGCCGCCAAACTTTCAGACCCCAGCCTCCGCTGTCCTTGCTGCAGCCGCTCTGCTTTCAGACCCCAGCCTCCGCTGTCCTTGCTGCAGCCGCTCTGCTTTCAGACCCCAGCCTCCGCTGTCCTTGCTGCAGCCGCTCTGCTTTCAGACCCCAGCGTCCGCTGTCCTTGCTGCAGCCGCCACACTTTCAGACCCCAGCCTCCGCTGTCCTTGCTGCAGCCGCCACACTTTCAGACCCCAGCCTCCGCTGTCCTTGCTGCAGCCGCTCTGCTTTCAGACCCCAGCCTCCGCTGTCCTTGCTGCAGCCGCTCTGCTTTCAGACCCCAGCCTCCGCTGTCCTTGCTGCAGCCGCTCTGCTTTCAGACCCCAGCCTCCGCTGTCCTTGCTGCAGCCGCTCTGCTTTCAGACCCCAGCCTCCGCTGTCCTTGCTGCAGCCGCCACACTTTCAGACCCCAGCCTCCGCTGTCCTTGCTGCAGCCGCTCTGCTTTCAGACCCCAGCCTCCGCTGTCCTTGCTGCAGCCGCTCTGCTTTCAGACCCCAGCCTCCGCTGTCCTTGCTGCAGCCGCCACACTTTCAGACCCCAGCCTCCGCTGTCCTTGCTGCAGCCGCCACACTTTCAGACCCCAGCCTCCGCTGTCCTTGCTGCAGCCGCTCTGCTTTCAGACCCCAGCCTCCGCTGTCCTTGCTGCAGCCGCCACACTTTCAGACCCCAGCCTCCGCTGTCCTTGCTGCAGCCGCTCTGCTTTCAGACCCCAGCCTCCGCTGTCCTTGCTGCAGCCGCTCTGCTTTCAGACCCCAGCCTCCGCTGTCCTTGCTGCAGCCGCCACACTTTCAGACCCCAGCCTCCGCTGTCCTTGCTGCAGCCGCCACACTTTCAGACCCCAGCCTCCGCTGTCCTTGCTGCAGCCGCTGTGCTTTCAGACCCCAGCCTCCGCTGTCCTTGCTGCAGCCGCTCTGCTTTCAGGCCCCAGCCTCCGCTGTCCTTGCTGCAGCCGCTCTGCTTTCAGACCCCAGCCTCCGCTGTCCTTGCTGCAGCCGCTCTGCTTTCAGACCCCAGCCTCCGCTGTCCTTGCTGCAGCAGCTCTGCTTTCAGACCCCAGCCTCCGCTGTCCTTGCTGCAGCCGCTCTGCTTTCAGGCCCCAGCCTCCGCTGTCCTTGCTGCAGCCGCTCTGCTTTCAGACCCCAGCCTCCGCTGTCCTTGCTGCAGCCGCTCTGCTTTCAGATCCCAGCCTCCGCTGTCCTTGCTGCAGCCGCCACACTTTCAGACCCCAGCCTCCGCTGTCCTTGCTGCAGCCGCTCTGCTTTCAGACCCCAGCCTCCGCTGTCCTTGCTGCAGCCGCTCTGCTTTCAGACCCCAGCCTCCGCTGTCCTTGCTGCAGCCGCTCTGCTTTCAGACCCCAGCCTCCGCTGTCCTTGCTGCAGCCGCCACACTTTCAGACCCCAGCCTCCGCTGTCCTTGCTGCAGCCGCCACACTTTCAGACCCCAGCCTCCGCTGTCCTTGCTGCAGCCGCTCTGCTTTCAGACCCCAGCCTCCGCTGTCCTTGCTGCAGCCGCTCTGCTTTCAGACCCCAGCCTCCGCTGTCCTTGCTGCAGCCGCTCTGCTTTCAGACCCCAGCCTCCGCTGTCCTTGCTGCAGCCGCTCTGCTTTCAGACCCCAGCCTCCGCTGTCCTTGCTGCAGCCGCCACACTTTCAGACCCCAGCCTCCGCTGTCCTTGCTGCAGCCGCTCTGCTTTCAGACCCCAGCCTCCGCTGTCCTTGCTGCAGCCGCCACACTTTCAGACCCCAGCCTCCGCTGTCCTTGCTGCAGCCGCCACACTTTCAGACCCCAGCCTCCGCTGTCCTTGCTGCAGCCGCTCTGCTTTCAGACCCCAGCCTCCGCTGTCCTTGCTGCAGCCGCCACACTTTCAGACCCCAGCCTCCGCTGTCCTTGCTGCAGCCGCTCTGCTTTCAGACCCCAGCCTCCGCTGTCCTTGCTGCAGCTGCTCTGCTTTCAGACCCCAGCCTCCGCTGTCCTTGCTGCAGCCGCTCTGCTTTCAGGCCCCAGCCTCCGCTGTCCTTGCTGCAGCCGCTCTGCTTTCAGACCCCAGCCTGCGCTGTCCTTGCTGCAGCCGCTCTGCTTTCAGACCCCAGCCTCCGCTGTCCTTGCTGCAGCCGCCACACTTTCAGACCACAGCCTCCGCTGTCCTTGCTGCAGCCGCTCTGCTTTCAGGCCCCAGCCTCCCCTGTCCTTGCTGCAGCCGCTCTGGTTTCAGACCCCAGCCTCCGCTGTCCTTGCTACAACCGCCACACTTTCAGACCCCAGCCTCCGCTGTCCTTGCTGCAGCCGCTCTGCTTTCAGACCCCAGCCTCCGCTGTCCTTGCTGCAGCCGCTCTGCTTTCAGACCCCAGCCTCCGCTGTCCTTGCTGCAGCCGCCACACTTTCAGACCCCAGCCTCCGCTGTCCTTGCTGCAGCCGCTCTGCTTTCAGACCCCAGCCTCCGCTGTCCTTGCTGCAGCCGCTCTGCTTTCAGACTCCAGCCTCCGCTGTCCTTGCTGCAGCCGCTCTGCTTTCAGACCCCAGCCTCCGCTGTCCTTGCTGCAGCCGCTCTGCTTTCAGACTCCAGCCTCCGCTGTCCTTGCTGCAGCCGCCACACTTTCAGACCCCAGCCTCCGCTGTCCATGCTGCAGCCGCTCTGCTTTCAGACCCCAGCCTCCGCTGTCCTTGCTGCAGCCGCTCTGCTTTCAGGCCCCAGCCTCCGCTGTCCTTACTGCAGCCGCCACACTTTCAGACCCCAGCCTCCGCTGTCCTTGCTGCAGCCGCCACACTTTCAGACCCCAGCCTCCGCTGTCCATGCTGCAGCCGCTCTGCTTTCAGACCCCAGCCTCCGCTGTCCTTGCTGCAGCCGCTCTGCTTTCAGACCCCAGCCTCCGCTGTCCTTGCTGCAGCCGCCACGCTTTCAGACCCTAGCCTCCGCTGTCCTTGCTGCAGCCGCTCTGCTTTCAGACCCCAGCCTCCGCTGTCCTTGCTGCAGCCGCTCTGCTTTCAGGCCCCAGCCTCCGCTGTCCTTGCTGCAGCCGCTCTGCTTTCAGACTCCAGCCTCCGCTGTCCTTGCTGCAGCCGCTCTGCTTTCAGACCCCAGCCTCCGCTGTCCTTGCTGCAGCCGCCACACTTTCAGACCCCAGCCTCCGCTGTCCTTGCTGCAGCCGCTCTGCTTTCAGACCCCAGCCTCCGCTGTCCTTGCTGCAGCCGCTCTGCTTTCAGACCCCAGCCTCCGCTGTCCTTGCTGCAGCCGCCACACTTTCAGGCCCCAGCCTCCGCTGTCCTTGCTGCAGCCGCCACACTTTCAGACCCCAGCCTCCGCTGTCCTTGCTGCAGCCGCTCTGCTTTCAGACCCCAGCCTCCGCTGTCCTTGCTGCAGCCGCTCTGCTTTCAGACCCCAGCCTCCGCTGTCCTTGCTGCAGCCGCTCTGCTTTCAGACCCCAGCCTCCGCTGTCCTTGCTGCAGCCGCCACACTTTCAGACCCCAGCCTCCGCTGTCCTTGCTGCAGCCGCCACACTTTCAGACCCCAGCCTCCGCTGTCCTTGCTGCAGCCGCTCTGCTTTCAGACCCCAGCCTCCGCTGTCCTTGCTGCAGCCGCCACACTTTCAGACTCCAGCCTCCGCTGTCCTTGCTGCAGCCGCTGTGCTTCCAGACCCCAGCCTCCGCTCTCCTTGCTGCAGCCGCTCTGCTTTCAGACCCCAGCCTCCGCTGTCCTTGCTGCAGCCGCTCTGCTTTCAGACCTCAGCCTCCGCTGTCCTTGCTGCAGCCGCTCTGCTTTCAGACCCCAGCCTCCGCTGTCCTTGCTGCAGCCGCCACACTTTCAGACCCCAGCCTCCGCTGTCCTTGCTGCAGCCGCTCTGCTTTCAGACCCCAGCCTCCGCTGTCCTTGCTGCAGCCGCTCTGCTTTCAGACCCCAGCCTCCGCTGTCCTTGCTGCAGCCGCTCTGCTTTCAGACCCCAGCCTCCGCTGTCCTTGCTGCAGCCGCTCTGCTTTCAGACCCCAGCCTCCGCTGTCCTTGCTGCAGCCGCTCTGCTTTCAGACCCCAGCCTCCGCTGTCCTTGCTGCACCCGCTCTGCTTTCAGACCCCAGCCTCCGCTGTCCTTGCTGCAGCCGGTCTGCTTTCAGACCCCAGCCTCCGCTGTCCTTGCTGCAGCCGCTCTGCTTTCAGACCCCAGCCTCCGCTGTCCTTGCTGCAGCCGCCACACTTTCAGACCACAGCCTCCGCTGTCCTTGCTGCAGCCGCTCTGCTTTCAGACCCCAGCCTCCGCTGTCCTTGCTGCAGCCGCTCTGCTTTCAGACCCCAGCCTCCGCTGTCCTTGCTGCAGCCGCTCTGCTTTCAGACCCCAGCCTCCGCTGTCCTTGCTGCAGCCGCCACACTTTCAGACCACAGCCTCCGCTGTCCTTGCTGCAGCCGCCACACTTTCAGACCACAGCCTCCGCTGTCCTTGCTGCAGCCGCCACACTTTCAGACCCCAGCCTCCGCTGTCTTTGCTGCAGCCGCTCTGCTTTCAGACCCCAGCCTCCGCTGTCCTTGCTGAAGCCGCTCTGCTTTCAGACCCCAGCCTCCGCTGTCCTTGCTGCAGCCGCCACACTTTCAGACCACAGCCTCCGCTGTCCTTGCTGCAGCCGCTCTGCTTTCAGACCCCAGCCTCCGCTGTCCTTGCTGCAGCCGCTACACTTTCAGACCCCAGCCTCCGCTGTCCTTGCTGCAGCCGCTACACTTTCAGACCACAGCCTCCGCTGTCCTTGCTGCAGCCGCTCTGCTTTCAGACCCCAGCCTCCGCTGTCCTTGCTGCAGCCGCCACACTTTCAGACCACAGCCTCCGCTGTCCTTGCAGCAGCCGCTCTGCTTTCAGACCCCAGCCTCCGCTGTCCTTGCTGCAGCCGCTCTGCTTTCAGACCCCAGCCTCCGCTGTCCTTGCTGCAGCTGCCACACTTTCAGACCACAGCCTCCGCTGTCCTTGCTGCAGCCGCTCTGCTTTCAGACCCCAGCCTCCGCTGTCCTTGCTGCAGCCGCTCTGCTTTCAGACCCCAGCCTCCGCTGTCCTTGCTGCAGCCGCTCTGCTTTCAGACCCCAGCCTCCGCTGTCCTTGCTGCAGCCGCCACACTTTCAGACCACAGCCTCCGCTGTCCTTGCTGCAGCCGCTCTGCTTTCAGACCCCAGCCTCCGCTGTCTTTGCTGCAGCCGCTCTGCTTTCAGACCCCAGCCTCCGCTGTCCTTGCTGCAGCCGCCACACTTTCAGACCCCAGCCTCCGCTGTCCTTGCTGCAGCCGCTCTGCTTTCAGACCCCAGCCTCCGCTGTCCTTGCTGCAGCCGCTCTGCTTTCAGACCCCAGCCTCCGCTGTCCTTGCTGCAGCCGCTCTGCTTTCAGACCCCAGCCTCCGCTGTCCTTGCTGCAGCCGCTCTGCTTTCAGACCCCAGCCTCCGCTGTCCTTGCTGCAGCCGCTCTGCTTTCAGGCCCCAGCCTCCGCTGTCCTTGCTGCAGCCGCTCTGCTTTCAGACCCCAGCCTCCGCTGTCCTTGCTGCAGCCGCTCTGCTTTCAGACCCCAGCCTCCGCTGTCCTTGCTGCAGCCGCCACACTTTCAGACCCCAGCCTCCGCTGTCCTTGCTGCAGCCGCTCTGCTTTCAGACCCCAGCCTTCGCTGTCCTTGCTGCAGCCGCCACACTTTCAGACCACAGCCTCCGCTGTCCTTGCTGCAGCCGCTCTGCTTTCAGACCCCAGCCTCCGCTGTCCTTGCTGCAGCCGCTCTGCTTTCAGGCCCCAGCCTCCGCTGTCCTTGCTGCAGCCGCCACACTTTCAGACCCCAGCCTCCGCTGTCCTTGCTGCAGCCGCTCTGCTTTCAGGCCCCAGCCTCCGCTGTCCTTGCTGCAGCCGCTCTGCTTTCAGACCCCAGCCTCCGCTGTCCTTGCTGCAGCCGCTCTGCTTTCAGACCCCAGTCTCCGCTGTCCTTGCTGCAGCCGCTCTGCTTTCAGACCCCAGCCTCCGCTGTCCTTGCTGCAGCCGCCACACTTTCAGACCACAGCCTCCGCTGTCCTTGCTACAGCCGCTCTGCTTTCAGACCCCAGCCTCCGCTGTCCTTGCTGCAGCCGCCACATTTTCAGACCCCAGCCTCCGCTGTCCTTGCTGCAGCCGCTCTGCTTTCAGACCCCAGCCTCCGCTGTCCTTGCTGCAGCCGCTCTGCTTTCAGACCCCAGCCTCCGCTGTCCTTGCTGCAGCCGCCACACTTTCAGACTCCAGCCTCCGCTGTCCTTGCTGCAGCCGCTCTGCTTTCAGACCCCAGCCTCCGCTGTCCTTGCTGCAGCCGCTCTGCTTTCAGACCCCAGCCTCCGCTGTCCTTGCTGCAGCCGCTCTGCTTTCAGACTCCAGCCTCCGCTGTCCTTGCTGCAGCCGCTCTGCTTTCAGACCCCAGCCTCCGCTGTCCTTGCTGCAGCCTCTCTGCTTTCAGACCCCAGCCTCCACTGTCCTTGCTGCAGCCGCTCTGCTTTCAGACCCCAGCCTCCGCTGTCCTTGCTGCAGCCGCCACACTTTCAGACCCCAGCCTCCGCTGTCCTTGCTGCAGCCGCTCTGCTTTCAGACCCCAGCCTCCGCTGTCCTTGCTGCAGCCGCTCTGCTTTCAGACTCCAGCCTCCGCTGTCCTTGCTGCAGCCGCTCTGCTTTCAGACCCCAGCCTCCGCTGTCCTTGCTGCAGCCGCCACATTTTCAGACCCCAGCCTCCGCTGTCCTTGCTGCAGCCGCTCTGCTTTCAGACCCCAGCCTCCGCTGTCCTTGCTGCAGCCGCCACGCTTTCAGACCCCAGCCTCCGCTGTCCTTGCTGCAGCCGCCACACTTTCAGACCCCAGCCTCCGCTGTCCTTGCTGCAGCCGCTCTGCTTTCAGACCCCAGCCTCCGCTGTCCTTGCTGCAGCCGCTCTGCTTTCAGACCTCAGCCTCCGCTGTCCTTGCTGCAGCCGCTCTGCTTTCAGACCCCAGCCTCCGCTGTCCTTGCTGCAGCCGCCACACTTTCAGACCCCAGCCTCCGCTGTCCTTGCTGCAGCCGCTCTTCTTTCAGACCCCAGCCTCCGCTGTCCTTCCTGCAGCCGCCACACTTTCAGACCACAGCCTCCGCTGTCCTTGCTGCAGCCGCTCTGCTTTCAGACCCCAGCCTCCGCTGTCCTTGCTGCAGCCGCTCTGCTTTCAGACCCCAGCCTCCGCTGTCCTTGCTGCAGCCGCTCTGCTTTCAGACCCCAGCCTCCGCTGTCCTTGCTGCAGCCGCTCTGCTTTCAGACCCCAGCCTCCGCTGTCCTTGCTGCAGCCGCTCTGCTTTCAGACCCCAGCCTCCGCTGTCCTTGCTGCAGCCGCTCTGCTTTCAGACCCCAGCCTCCGCTGTCCTTGCTGCAGCCGCCACACTTTCAGACTCCAGCCTCCGCTGTCCTTGCTGCAGCCGCTCTGCTTTCAGACCCCAGCCTCCGCTGTCCTTGCTGCAGCCGCTCTGCTTTCAGACCCCAGCCTCCGCTGTCCTTGCTGCAGCCGCTCTGCTTTCAGACTCCAGCCTCCGCTGTCCTTGCTGCAGCCGCTCTGCTTTCAGACCCCAGCCTCCGCTGTCCTTGCTGCAGCCTCTCTGCTTTCAGACCCCAGCCTCCACTGTCCTTGCTGCAGCCGCTCTGCTTTCAGACCCCAGCCTCCGCTGTCCTTGCTGCAGCCGCCACACTTTCAGACCCCAGCCTCCGCTGTCCTTGCTGCAGCCGCTCTGCTTTCAGACCCCAGCCTCCGCTGTCCTTGCTGCAGCCGCTCTGCTTTCAGACTCCAGCCTCCGCTGTCCTTGCTGCAGCCGCTCTGCTTTCAGACCCCAGCCTCCGCTGTCCTTGCTGCAGCCGCCACATTTTCAGACCCCAGCCTCCGCTGTCCTTGCTGCAGCCGCTCTGCTTTCAGACCCCAGCCTCCGCTGTCCTTGCTGCAGCCGCCACGCTTTCAGACCCCAGCCTCCGCTGTCCTTGCTGCAGCCGCCACACTTTCAGACCCCAGCCTCCGCTGTCCTTGCTGCAGCCGCTCTGCTTTCAGACCCCAGCCTCCGCTGTCCTTGCTGCAGCCGCTCTGCTTTCAGACCTCAGCCTCCGCTGTCCTTGCTGCAGCCGCTCTGCTTTCAGACCCCAGCCTCCGCTGTCCTTGCTGCAGCCGCCACACTTTCAGACCCCAGCCTCCGCTGTCCTTGCTGCAGCCGCTCTTCTTTCAGACCCCAGCCTCCGCTGTCCTTCCTGCAGCCGCCACACTTTCAGACCACAGCCTCCGCTGTCCTTGCTGCAGCCGCTCTGCTTTCAGACCCCAGCCTCCGCTGTCCTTGCTGCAGCCGCTCTGCTTTCAGACCCCAGCCTCCGCTGTCCTTGCTGCAGCCGCTCTGCTTTCAGACCCCAGCCTCCGCTGTCCTTGCTGCAGCCGCTCTGCTTTCAGACCCCAGCCTCCGCTGTCCTTGCTGCAGCCGCTCTGCTTTCAGACCCCAGCCTCCGCTGTCCTTGCTGCAGCCGCCACACTTTCAGACCCCAGCCTCCGCTGTCCTTGCTGCAGCCGCTCTGCTTTCAGACCCCAGCCTCCGCTGTCTTTGCTGCAGCCTCTCTGCTTTCAGACCCCAGCCTCCGCTGTCCTTGCTGCAGCCGCCACACTTTCAGACCCCAGCCTCCGCTGTCCTTGCTGCAGCCGCCACACTTTCAGGCCCCAGCCTCCGCTGTCCTTGCTGCAGCCGCCACACTTTCAGACCCCAGCCTCCGCTGTCCTTGCTGCAGCCGCTCTGCTTTCAGACCCCAGCCTCCGCTGTCCTTGCTGCAGCCGCCACACTTTCAGACCACAGCCTCCGCTGTCCTTGCTGCAGCCGCTCTGCTTTCAGACCCCAGCCTCCGCTGTCCTTGCTGCAGCCGCCACACTTTCAGACCACAGCCTCCGCTGTCCTTGCTGCAGCCACTCTGCTTTCAGACCCCAGCCTCCGCTGTCCTTGCTGCAGCCGCTCTGCTTTCAGACCCCAGCCTCCGCTGTCCTTGCTGCAGCCGCCCTGCTTTCAGACCCCAGCCTCCGCTGTCCTTGCTGCAGCCTCTCTGCTTTCAGACCCCAGCCTCCACTGTCCTTGCTGCAGCCGCTCTGCTGTCAGACCCCAGCCTCCGCTGTCCTTGCTGCAGCCGCCACACTTTCAGACCCCAGCCTCCGCTGTCCTTGCTGCAGCCGCTCTGCTTTCAGACCCCAGCCTCCGCTGTCCTTGCTGCAGCCGCTCTGCTTTCAGACTCCAGCCTCCGCTGTCCTTGCTGCAGCCGCTCTGCTTTCAGACCCCAGCCTCCGCTGTCCTTGCTGCAGCCGCTCTGCTTTCAGACCCCAGCCTCCGCTGTCCTTGCTGCAGCCGCCACACTTTCAGACCCCAGCCTCCGCTGTCCTTGCTGCAGCCGCTCTGCTTTCAGACCCCAGCCTCCGCTGTCCTTGCTGCAGCCGCTCTGCTTTCAGACCCCAGCCTCCGCTGTCCTTGCTGCAGCCGCCACATTTTCAGACCCCAGCCTCCGCTGTCCTTGCTGCAGCCGATCTGCTTTCAGACCCCAGCCTCCGCTGTCCTTGCTGCAGCCGCCACGCTTTCAGACCCCAGCCTCCGCTGTCCTTGCTGCAGCCGCCACACTTTCAGACCCCAGCCTCCGCTGTCCTTGCTGCAGCCGCTCTGCTTTCAGACCCCAGCCTCCGCTGTCCTTGCTGCAGCCGCTCTGCTTTCAGACCTCAGCCTCCGCTGTCCTTGCTGCAGCCGCTCTGCTTTCAGACCCCAGCCTCCGCTGTCCTTGCTGCAGCCGCCACACTTTCAGACCCCAGCCTCCGCTGTCCTTGCTGCAGCCGCTCTGCTTTCAGACCCCAGCCTCCGCTGTCCTTGCTGCAGCCGCCACACTTTCAGACCTCAGCCTCCGCTGTCCTTGCTGCAGCCGCTCTGCTTTCAGACCCCAGCCTCCGCTGTCCTTGCTGCAGCCGCTCTGCTTTCAGACCCCAGCCTCCGCTGTCCTTGCTGCAGCCGCTCTGCTTTCAGACCCCAGCCTCCGCTGTCCTTGCTGCAGCCGCTCTGCTTTCAGACCCCAGCCTCCGCCGTCCTTGCTGCAGCCGCCACACTTTCAGACCACAGCCTCCGCTGTCCTTGCTGCAGCCGCTCTGCTTTCAGACCCCAGCCTCCGCTGTCCTTGCTGCAGCCGCTCTGCTTTCAGACCCCAGCCTCCGCTGTCCTTGCTGCAGCCGCTCTGCTTTCAGACCCCAGCCTCCGCTGTCCTTGCTGCAGCCGCCACAGTTTCAGACCACAGCCTCCGCTGTCCTTGCTGCAGCCGCCACACTTTCATACCACAGCCTCCGCTGTCTTTGCTGCAGCCTCTCTGCTTTCAGACCCCAGCCTCCGCTGTCCTTGCTGCAGCCGCCACACTTTCAGACCCCAGCCTCCGCTGTCCTTGCTGCAGCCGCCACACTTTCAGGCCCCAGCCTCCGCTGTCCTTGCTGCAGCCGCTCTGCTTTCAGACCCCAGCCTCCGCTGTCCTTGCTGCAGCCGCTCTGCTTTCAGACCCCATCCTCCGCTGTCCTTGCTGCAGCCGCCACACTTTCAGACCACAGCCTCCGCTGTCCTTGCTGCAGCCGCTCTGCTTTCAGACCCCAGCCTCCGCTGTCCTTGCTGCAGCCGCCACACTTTCAGACCACAGCCTCCGCTGTCCTTGCTGCAGCCGCTCTGCTTTCAGACCCCAGCCTCCGCTGTCCTTGCTGCAGCCGCTCTGCTTTCAGACCCCAGCCTCCGCTGTCCTTGCTGCAGCCGCCCTGCTTTCAGACCCCAGCCTCCGCTGTCCTTGCTGCAGCCGCTCTGCTTTCAGACCCCAGCCTCCGCTGTCCTTGCTGCAGCCGCTCTGCTTTCAGACCCCAGCCTCCGCTGTCCTTGCTGCAGCCGCTCTGCTTTCAGACCCCAGCCTCCGCTGTCCTTGCTGCAGCCGCTCTGCTTTCAGATCCCAGCCTCCGCTGTCCTTGCTGCAGCCGCTCTGCTTTCAGACCCCAGCCTCCGCTGTCCTTGCTGCAGCCGCTCTGCTTTCAGACCCCAGCCTCCGCTGTCTTTGCTGCAGCCGCTCTGCTTTCAGACCCCAGCCTCCGCTGTCCTTGCTGCAGCCGCTCTGCTTTCAGACCCCAGCCTCCGCTGTCCTTGCTGCAGCCGCTCTGCTTTCAGACCCCAGCCTCCGCTGTCCTTGCTGCAGCCGCTCTGCTTTCAGACCCCAGCCTCCGCTGTCCTTGCTGCAGCCGCCACACTTTCAGACCACAGCCTCCGCTGTCCTTGCTGCAGCCGCTCTGCTTTCAGACCCCAGCCTCCGCTGTCCTTGCTGCAGCCGCTCTGCTTTCAGACTCCAGCCTCCGCTGTCCTTGCTGCAGCCGCTCTGCTTTCAGACCCCAGCCTCCGCTGTCCTTGCTGCAGCCGCCACATTTTCAGACCCCAGCCTCCGCTGTCCCTGCTGCAGCCGCTCTGCTTTCAGACCCCAGCCTCCGCTGTCCTTGCTGCAGCCGCCACACTTTCAGACCCCAGCCTCCGCTGTCCTTGCTGCAGCCGCCACACTTTCAGACCCCAGCCTCCGCTGTCCTTGCTGCAGCCGCTCTGCTTTCAGACCCCAGCCTCCGCTGTCCTTGCTGCAGCCGCTCTGCTTTCAGACCCCAGCCTCCGCTGTCCTTGCTGCAGCCGCT
The DNA here is from genome assembly GCF_047496885.1 of Scyliorhinus torazame. Lineage (NCBI taxonomy): Eukaryota > Metazoa > Chordata > Chondrichthyes > Carcharhiniformes > Scyliorhinidae > Scyliorhinus > Scyliorhinus torazame. Next base: position 225,126,709 of record NC_092720.1, read on the forward strand.
CTGCTTTCAGACCCCAGCCTCCGCTGTCCTTGCTGCAGCCGCTCTGCTTTCAGACCTCAGCCTCCGCTGTCATTGCTGCAGCCGCTCTGCTTTCAGACCTCAGCCTCCGCTGTCCTTGCTGCAGCCGCTCTGCTTTCAGACCCCAGCCTCCGCTGTCCTTGCTGCAGCCGCCACACTTTCAGGCCCCAGCCTCCGCTGTTCTTGCTGCAGCCGCTCTGCTTTCAGATCCCAGCCTCCGCTGTCCTTGCTGCAGCCGCTCTGCTTTCAGGCCCCAGCCTCCGCTGTCCTTGCTGCAGCCGCTCTGCTTTCAGGCCCCAGCCTCCGCTGTCCTTGCTGCAGCCGCTCTGCTTTCAGGCCCCAGCCTCCGCTGTCCTTGCTGCAGCCGCTCTGCTTTCAGACTCCAGCCTCCGCTGTCCTTGCTGCAGCCGCTGCTTTCAGACCCCAGCCTCCGCTGTCCTTGCTGCAGCCGCTCTGCTTTCAGACCCCAGCCTCCGCTGTCCTTGCTGCAGCCGCTCTGCTTTCAGACCCCAGCCTCCGCTGTCCTTGCTGCAGCCGCTCTGCTTTCAGACTCCAGCCTCCGCTGTCCTTGCTGCAGCCGCCACACTTTCAGACCCCAGCCTCCGCTGTCCTTGCTGCAGCCGCTCTGCTTTCAGACCCCAGCCTCCGCTGTCCTTGCTGCAGCCGCTCTGCTTTCAGACCCCAGCCTCCGCTGTCCTTGCTGCAGCCGCTCTGCTTTCAGACCCCAGCCTCCGCTGTCCTTGCTGCAGCCGCTCTGCTTTCAGACCCCAGCCTCCGCTGTCCTTGCTGCAGCCGCTCTGCTTTCAGACCCCAGCCTCCGCTGTCCTTGCTGCAGCCGCTCTGCTTTCAGACCCCAGCCTCCGCTGTCCTTGCTGCAGCCGCTCTGCTTTCAGACCCCAGCCTCCGCTGTCCTTGCTGCAGCCGCTCTGCTTTCAGACCCCAGCCTCCGCTGTCCTTGCTGCAGCCGCCACACTTTCAGACCCCAGCCTCCGCTGTCCTTGCTGCAGCCGCTCTGCTTTCAGACCCCAGCCTCCGCTGTCCTTGCTGCAGCCGCCACACTTTCAGGCCCCTGCCTCCGCTGTTCTTGCTGCAGCCGCTCTGCTTTCAGATCCCAGCCTCCGCTGTCCTTGCTGCAGCCGCTCTGCTTTCAGACCCCAGCCTCCGCTGTCCTTGCTGCAGCCGCCACGCTTTCAGGCCCCAGCCTCCGCTGTCCTTGCTGCAGCCGCTCTGCTTTCAGACCCCAGCCTCCGCTGTCCTTGCTGCCGCCGCCACACTTTCAGACCCCAGCCTCCGCTGTCCTTGCTGCAGCCGCTGCTTTCAGACCCCAGCCTCCGCTGTCCTTGCTGCAGCCGCTCTGCTTTCAGACCCCAGCCTCCGCTGTCCTTGCTGCAGCCGCTCTGCTTTCAGACCCCAGCCTCCGCTGTCCTTGCTGCAGCCGCCACACTTTCAGACCCCAGCCTCCGCTGTCCTTGCTGCAGCCGCTCTGCTTTCAGACCTCAGCCTCCGCTGTCCTTGCTGCAGCCGCTCTGCTTTCAGACCTCAGCCTCCGCTGTCCTTGCTGCAGCCGCTCTGCTTTCAGACCCCAGCCTCCGCTGTCCTTGCTGCAGCCGCCACACTTTCAGGCCCCAGCCTCCGCTGTTCTTGCTGCAGCCGCTCTGCTTTCAGATCCCAGCCTCCGCTGTCCTTGCTGCAGCCGCTCTGCTTTCAGGCCCCAGCCTCCGCTGTCCTTGCTGCAGCCGCTCTGCTTTCAGGCCCCAGCCTCCGCTGTCCTTGCTGCAGCCGCTCTGCTTTCAGGCCCCAGCCTCCGCTGTCCTTGCTGCAGCCGCTCTGCTTTCAGACTCCAGCCTCCGCTGTCCTTGCTGCAGCCGCTGCTTTCAGACCCCAGCCTCCGCTGTCCTTGCTGCAGCCGCTCTGCTTTCAGACCCCAGCCTCCGCTGTCCTTGCTGCAGCCGCTCTGCTTTCAGACCCCAGCCTCCGCTGTCCTTGCTGCAGCCGCTCTGCTTTCAGACTCCAGCCTCCGCTGTCCTTGCTGCAGCCGCCACACTTTCAGACCCCAGCCTCCGCTGTCCTTGCTGCAGCCGCTCTGCTTTCAGACCCCAGCCTCCGCTGTCCTTGCTGCAGCCGCTCTGCTTTCAAACCCCAGCCTCCGCTGTCCTTGCTGCAGCCGCTCTGCTTTCAGACCCCAGCCTCCGGTGTCCTTGCTGCAGCCGCTCTGCTTTCAGACCCCAGCCTCCGCTGTCCTTGCTGCAGCCGCTCTGCTTTCAGACCCCAGCCTCCGCTGTCCTTGCTGCAGCCGCTCTGCTTTCAGACCCCAGCCTCCGCTGTCCTTGCTGCAGCCGCTCTGCTTTCAGACCCCAGCCTCCGCTGTCCTTGCTGCAGCCGCTCTGCTTTCAGACCCCAGCCTCCGCTGTCCTTGCTGCAGCCGCCACACTTTCAGACCCCAGCCTCCGCTGTCCTTGCTGCAGCCGCTCTGCTTTCAGACCCCAGCCTCCGCTGTCCTTGCTGCAGCCGCCACACTTTCAGGCCCCAGCCTCCGCTGTTCTTGCTGCAGCCGCTCTGCTTTCAGATCCCAGCCTCCGCTGTCCTTGCTGCAGCCGCTCTGCTTTCAGACCCCAGCCTCCGCTGTCCTTGCTGCAGCCGCCACGCTTTCAGGCCCCAGCCTCCGCTGTCCTTGCTGCAGCCGCTCTGCTTTCAGACCTCAGCCTCCGCTGTCCTTGCTGCAGCCGCCACACTTTCAGACCCCAGCCTCCGCTGTCCTTGCTGCAGCCGCTGCTTTCAGACCCCAGCCTCCGCTGTCCTTGCTGCAGCCGCTCTGCTTTCAGACCCCAGCCTCCGCTGTCCTTGCTGCAGCCGCTCTGCTTTCAGACCCCAGCCTCCGCTGTCCTTGCTGCAGCCGCTCTGCTTTCAGACCCCAGCCTCCGCTGTCCTTGCTGCAGCCACTCTGCTTTCAGACCCCAGCCTCCGCTGTCCTTGCTGCAGCCGCTCTGCTTTCAGACCCCAGCCTCCGCTGTCCTTGCTGCAGCCGCTCTGCTTTCAGAACCCAGCCTCCGCTGTCCTTGCTGCAGCCGCCACACTTTCAGACCCCAGCCTCCGCTGTCCTTGCTGCAGCCGCCACACTTTCAGACCCCAGCCTCCGCTGTCCTTGCTGCAGCCGCTCTGCTTTCAGACCCCAGCCTCCGCTGTCCTTGCTGCAGCCGCTCTGCTTTCAGACCCCAGCCTCCGCTGTCCTTGCTGCAGCCGCTCTGCTTTCAGACCCCAGCCTCCGCTGTCCTTGCTGCAGCCGCTCTGCTTTCAGACCCCAGCCTCCGCTGTCCTTGCTGCAGCCGGCACGCTTTCAGACCCCAGCCTCCGCTGTCCTTGCTGCAGCCGCTCTGCTTTCAGACCCCAGCCTCCGCTGTCCTTGCTGCAGCCGCTCTGCTTTCAGACCCCAGCCTCCGCTGTCCTTGCTGCAGCCGCTCTGCTTTCAGACCCCAGCCTCCGCTGTCCTTGCTGCAGCCGCTCTGCTTTCAGACCCCAGCCTCCACTGTCCTTGCTGCAGCCGCTCTGCTTTCAGACCCCAGCCTCCGCTGTCCTTGCTGCAGCCGCCACGCTTTCAGACCCCAGCCTCCGCTGTCCTTGCTGCAGCCGCTCTGCTTTCAGACCCCAGCCTCCGCTGTCCTTGCTGCAGCCGCTCTGCTTTCAGACCCCAGCCTCCGCTGTCCTTGCTGCAGCCGCTCTGCTTTCAGACCCCAGCCTCCGCTGTCCTTGCTGCAGCCGCCACACTTTCAGACCACAGCCTCCGCTGTCCTTGCTGCAGCCGCTCTGCTTTCAGACCCCAGCCTCCGCTGTCCTTGCTGCAGCCGCCACACTTTCAGACCCCAGCCTCCGCTGTCCTTGCTGCAGTCGCTCAGCTTTCAGACCCCAGCCTCCGCTGTCCTTGCTGCAGCCGCTCTGCTTTCAGACCCCAGCCTCCGCTGTCCTTGCTGCAGCCGCTCTGCTTTCAGACCCCAGTCTCCGCTGTCCTTGCTGCAGCCGCTCTGCTTTCAGACCCCAGCCTCCGCTGTCCTTGCTGCAGCCGCCACACTTTCAGATCCCAGTCTCCGCTGTCCTTGCTGCAGCCGCTCTGCTTTCAGACCCCAGCCTCCGCTATCCTTGCTGCAGCCGCTCTGCTTTCAGACCCCAGCCTCCGCTGTCCTTGCTGCAGCCGCCACACTTTCAGACCCCAGCCTCCGCTGTCCTTGCTGCAGCCGCTCTGCTTTCAGATCCCAGCCTCCGCTGTCCTTGCTGCAGCCGCTCTGCTTTCAGACCCCAGCCTCCGCTGTCCTTGCTGCAGCCGCTCTGCTTTCAGACCCCAGCCTCCGCTGTCCTTGCTGCAGCCGCTCTGCTTTCAGACCCCAGCCTCCGCTGTCCTTGCTGCGGCCGCTCTGCTTTCAGGCCGCAGCCTCCGCTGTCCTTGCTGCAGCCGCTCTGCTTTCAGACCCCAGCCTCCGCTGTCCTTGCTGCAGCCGCTCTGCTTTCAGACCCCAGCCTCCGCTGTCCTTGCTGCAGCCGCTCTGCTTTCACATCCCAGCCTCCGCTGTCCTTGCTGCAGCCGCCACACTTTCAGACCCCAGCCTCCGCTGTCCTTGCTGCAGCCGCTCTGCTTTCAGACCCCAGCCTCCGCTGTCCTTGCTGCAGCCGCTCTGCTTTCAGACCCCAGCCTCCGCTGTCCTTGCTGCAGCCGCTCTGCTTTCAGACCCCAGCCTCCGCTGTCCTTGCTGCAGCCGCTCTGCTTTCAGACCCCAGCCTCCGCTGTCCTTGCTGCAGCCGCTCTGCTTTCAGACCCCAGCTTCCGCTGTCCTTGCTGCAGCCGCTCTGCTTTCAGACCCCAGCCTCCGCTGTCCTTGCTGCAGCCGCTCTGCTTTCAGACCCCAGCCTCCGCTGTCCTTGCTGCAGCCGCTCTGCTTTCAGACCCCAGCCTCCGCTGTCCTTGCTGCAGCCGCCACAATTTCAGACCCCAGCCTCCGATGTCCTTGCTGCAGCCGCTCTGCTTTCAGACCCCAGCCTCCGCTGTCCTTGCTGCAGCCGCTCTGCTTTCAGACCCCAGCCTCCGCTGTCCTTGCTGCAGCCGCCACACTTTCAGACCACAGCCTCCGCTGTCCTTGCTGCAGCCGCTCTGCTTTCAGACCCCAGCCTCCGCTGTCCTTGCTGCAGCCGCTCTGCTTTCAGACCCCAGCCTCCGCTGTCCTTGCTGCAGCCGCTCTGCTTTCAGACCCCAGCCTCCGCTGTCCTTGCTGCAGCCGCCACACTTTCAGACCACAGCCTCCGCTGTCCTTGCTGCAGCCGCCAGACTTTCAGACCACAGCCTCCGCTGTCCTTGCTGCAGCCGCCACACTTTCAGACCCCAGCCTCCGCTGTCCTTGCTGCAGCCGCTCTGCTTTCAGACCCCAGCCTCCGCTGTCCTTGCTGCAGCCGCCACACTTTCAGACCCCAGCCTCCCCTGTCCTTGCTGCAGCCGCTCTGCTTTCAGACCCCAGCCTCCGCTGTCCTTGCTGCAGCCGCTCTGCTTTCAGACCCCAGCCTCCGCTGTCCTTGCTGCAGCCGCCACACTTTCAGACCCCAGCCTCCGCTGTCCTTGCTACAGCCGCTCTGCTTTCAGACCCCAGCCTCCGCTGTCCTTGCTGCAGCCGCTACACTTTCAGACCCCAGCCTCCGCTGTCCTTGCTGCAGCCGCTCTGCTTTCAGGCCCCAGACTCCGCTGTCCTTGCTGCAGCCGCCACACTTTCAGACCCCAGCCTCCGCTGTCCTTGCTGCAGCCGCTCTGCTTTCAGACCCCAGCCTCCGCTGTCCTGGCTGCAGCTGGAATCCCCAATACTGAACTGTCTCCTGACAGAATTGCAGTTTGTCCATTGAGACCCTCTGCCCTCATTCTGCTGCCGATTTATTGATAGCCTCAATGGGGGCTCTAGTTTGCCAACACAACATCCTTTTGTTTTGGCTTATATGGGTTGAAGTGTGTATACTTCAACGCAAGATGCATCAGGAATAAGGTGGGTGAACTTAAGGCATGGATCGGTACTTGGGACTACGATGTGGTGGCCATCACGGAAACTTGGATAGAAGAGGGGCAGAAATGGTTGTTGGAGGTCCCTGGTTATAGATGTTTCAATAAGAGAGGGTGGTAAAAGAGGTGGGGGTGTGGCATTATTAATTAGAGATAGTATAACAGCTGCAGAAAGGCAGTTCGAGGAGTATCAGCCTACTGAGGTAGTATGGGTTGAAGTCAGAAATAGGAAAGGAGCAGTCACCTTGTTAGGAGTTTTCGATAGGCCCCCCAATAGTAGCAGAGATGTGGAGGAACAGATTGGGAAACAGATTTTGGAAAGGTGCAGAAGTCACAGGGTAGTAGTCATGGGCGACTTTAACTTCCCAAATATTGAGTGGAAACTCTTTAGATCAAATAGTTTGGATGGGGTGGTGTTTGTGCAGTGTGTCCAGGAAGCTTTTCTAACACAGTATGTAGATTGTCCGACCAGAGGAGGGGCAATATTGGATTTAGTACTGGGTAATGAACCAGGGCAAGTGATAGATTTGTTAGTGGGGGAGCATTTTGGAGATAGTGACCACAATTCTGTGACTTTCACTTTAGTAATGGAGAGGGATAGGTACGTGCAACAGGGCAAGGTTTACAATTGGGGGAAGGGTAAATACGATGTTGTCAGACAAGAATTGAAGTGCATAAGTTCGGAACATAGGCTGGCAGGGAAGGACATAAGTGAAATGTGGAACTTGTTCAAGGAACAGGTGCTACGTGTCCTTGATATGTATGTCCCTGTCAGGCAGGGAAGAGATGGTCGAGTGAGGGAACCATGGTTGACAAGAGAGGTTGAATGTCTTGTTAAGAGGAAAAAGGTGACTTATGTAAGGCTGAGGAAACAAGGTTCAGACAGGGCATTGGAGGGATACAAGATAGCCAGGAGGGAACTGAAGAAAGGGATTAGGAGAGCTAAGAGAGGGCATGAACAATCTTTGGCGGGTAGGATCAAGGAAAACACCAAGGCCTTTTACACATATGTGAGAAATATGAGAATGACTAGAGCGAGGGTAGGTCCGATCAAGGACACTAGCGGGAGATTGTGTATTGAGTCTGAAGAGATAGGAGAGGTCTTGAATGAGTACTTTTCTTCTGTATTTACAAATGAGAGGGGCGATATTGTTGGAGAGGACAGTGTGAAACAGATTGAGGAAATACTTGTTAGGAAGGAAGATGTGTTGGGCATTTTGAAAAACTTGAGGATAGACAAGTCCCCCGTGCCTGACGGGATATATCCAAGGATTCTATGGGAAGCAAGAGATGAAATTGCAGAGCCGTTGGCAATGATCTTTTCGTCCTCACTGTCAACAGGGGTGGTACCAGGGGATTGGAGAGTGGCGAATGTCGTGCCCCTGTTCAAAAAAGGGAATAGGGATAACCCTGGGAATTACAGGCCAGTTAGTCTTACTTCGGTGGTAGGCAAAGTAATGGAAAGGGTACTGAAGGATAGGATTTCTGAGCATCTGGAAAGACACTGCTTGATTAGGGATAGTCAGCACAGATTTGTGAGGGGTAGGTCTTGCCTTACAAGTCTTATTGAATTCTTTGAAGAGGTGACCACACATGTGGATGAAGGTAAAGCAGTGGATGTAGTGTACATGGATTTTAGTAAGGCATTTGATAAGGTTCCCCATGGTAGGCTTATGCAGAAAGTAAGGAGGCATGGGATAGTGGGAAATTTGGCCAATTGGATAACGAACTGGTTAACCGATAGAAGCCAGAGAGTGGTGGTGGATGGCAAATATTCAGCCTGGAACCCAGTTACCAGTGGCATACCGCAGGGATCAGTTCTGGGTCCTCTGCTGTTTGTGATTTTCATTAATGACTTGGATGAGGGAGTTGAAGGGTGGGTCAGTAAATTTGCAGACGATACGAAGATTGGTGGAGTTGTGGATAGTGAGGAGGGCTGTTGTCGGCTGCAAAGAGACATAGATAGGATGCAGAGCTGGGCTGAGAAGTGGCAGATGGAGTTTAACCCTGAAAAGTGTGAGGTTGTCCATTTTGGAAGGACAAATATGAATGCGGAATATAGGGTTAACGGTAGAGTTCTTGGCAATGTGGAGGAGCAGAGAGATCTTGGGGTCTATGTTCATACATCTTTGAAAGTTGCCACTCAAGTGGATAGAGCTGTGAAGAAGGCCTATGGTGTGCTAGCGTTCATTAACAGAGGGATTGAATTTAAGAGCCGTAAGGTGATGATGCAGCTGTACAAAACTTTGGTAAGGCCACATTTGGAGTACTGTGTACAGTTCTGGTCACCTCATTTTAGGAAGGATGTGGAAGCTTTGGAAAAGGTGCAAAGGAGATTTACCAGGATGTTGCCTGGAATGGAGAGTAGGTCTTACGAGGAAAGGTTGAGGGTGCTAGGCCTTTTCTCATTAGAGCGGAGAAGGATGAGGGGCGACTTGATAAAGGTTTATAAGATGATCAGGGGAATAGATAGAGTAGACAGTCAGAGACTTTTTCCCCGGGTGGAACAAACCATTACAAGGGGACATAAATTTAAGGTGAATGGTGGAAGATATAGGAGGGATATAAGAGGTAGGTTCTTTACCCGAGAGTAGTGGGGGCATGGAATGCACTGCCTGTGGAAGTAGTTGAGTCGGAAACATTAGGGACCTTCAAGCGGCTATTGGATAGGTACATGGATTACGGTAGAATGATGGGGTGTAGATTTATTTGTTCTTAATCTCGGACAAAGGTTCGGCACAACATGGTGGGCCGAAGGGCCTGTTCTGTGCTGTATTTTTCTATGATTTCTATGTTCTATATTCTATCCCTTTTTATGCTTCCGGTACCAACCTGTATAGTCTGAAGCTGGGAGGGCAGCTTTCGTCTGTAACTGCACCCTCTGCACTGGGGCAGAATGTACTTTTCCAACATGATTTTCATGCTGGGACGATAGATGTGCCAGTACCTGGGCCAGGATTAACGGGAGTAATAATAAATGATGGCTCTTTCGGGACGGCTGTTGTCTGTCGAATCTGGTGGGCATTGCTCCTCTTCCCAGGTCATTCAGCCTCGAACTGGCAATTCTTTCCATCTATTTCAATATAAATCTCATGGGCTACTTGTTTGTCTTTGGCTTCTTTGATCATTTCTCCTATTTGCTTTGCTCAAGGTTCATTAACTTTTAGTAGGATTTTGTGTATCTTTACAATTCTACTGCAGGGGTTAATGTTCAGCTGCCAGCAATAGAACACAGGCACAGAATGATCAGGCGCAGCCTCTCAATTTATTATGTTTAGCAACTAATGAGTTTGTATTTGAGTTACCCTCGTGAGTGCAGTGAATTACCGCTCCTAATTTGCAGAGTGTCTGTCTGCCTAATATGTTTTTGAAATAATCATAGTATCTACCAGTGGGACATTGTCAATCTCCATGTGCGTTAGGCGTGATAATTGTTCCGCCATGGAAATACCGGCTGCTGCCACAGTGACAATAGACGATTCACTGGGGGTTATTTCCACAGAGAATGGTACAGAGGCCACAGTACCGCTGGTATCGACCAGAAGGTCCAGATAATGATCTCCTATTTTTACCATTGATATGGGTTCTTCCCTCATTGATTTGGACAGTCTGGTCATGGTCGCCTGCACCACCTTTTCTCCGTGGAACCCCTATTAGTTTTGATTGGGGTTGGGGTCAGAGTACGTAAAAGGAGCTGGGGAGGAGGCATGTTGCTAGGTGGGGGACATCCTTCCTGGGGGTTAAAGTGACAATCGCAAGCCCAATGTCCTTTTGCCCCACATCTTCCATTGATCCTGTATCTATCTCTCCTGTGCCTTTATTCTCTGTCTCTACCTCCTCCATTATAACCTCCTCTCCCTCTCTTGTCTGTTGACCAGGACCCTGCCTCTCTTTCCTTGGTAGAACTGCCATGTGACTTTAGGCTTTTGATCTTTGGGGGCTATGAACAGTCCATCTCGGTCCATGTTTACCATTGAGGTAATTACAACTGTCCATAGCTGCGTCTGCCACGTGAGATTAACCAATTTGTAACTTTGCACAAGTTCTGGCAGCGTGCAATTCAGCAATGTCTGAACAGCTAAGGGTCCATTTCCAGCCAATGAAACACCAGAATGTTCTTCTCTACAAAATTGGGCATTCCTATCTCTGCAAACACTGTGTCACTTCCCCTGTCACTATGCTCCTTGGCCCCTTTTATGATAGATTCTTTTCACTTATCTGCTAACCAGTGTTCGACGGACTCATTTCCTTCATTCAGAAGGAGACCCCAGTCCCCATTTCTGCTTGTGGGACTGCAATCCCATCCTTCAAAGCTGGCCAAGATGCACCATAAGAGTATTTTCATTTCAGTCCATCTCCAATGATTGATTTTGTAGCCTATTCTGAGAGATGTATATTTTTCTTTGGACAATTTAGAACCGAACTGTGTGCTGAAATGGTTTAATATTCCTCCAGAACCTAAAGGGGCAGCAAGTGGGCGGAGAATTGGAACGTCATTCCGTCATTTCACGTCATCTAAAAACGTATTTTGTTCTTTCCTTTAATTTTACTCCAATCTCTTTCTTGTTCTTTAAACTGATTTCAATTTCCAATGTTCGCTACTTACCCAGTGCTTGAAGAAATTTTACTAGTTTTCTTCCTGAAATGAATTGGATTGCAGCCGGGTTTATCTCGGAGGAGCTGGCCTGGGCGGCTTCAATGGCGGGATCTCAAACTCGAATCCGATCTTCCAAATTTGAAACAATCTGAATTTCCTTTTGAACAGGAACCCATTTGTTACGTTTCTGAACTTAATCTTCTATTTACTTTCCTCCTTTGTTTTTGGGAGGGGGTCAGCTGCGGTATCCAGAACGCAGCTAGGGGGAGCGGTTATCCCCAGATATTTCAGAGAAAGCTAATTGAGCTTTCCTGCTCTTCACTGTTCTTTCCTTTGTGTTCCTTCGGGGGAACGATAGAACCTTCTACCTTAGTCCGTTCTTTACGAATGATTTTATCCTCTTTTCTGTTTTCTTACTAATTTTCTTACTAATTTTAACTCCCTCATCTGTCTTCTTTGTAGGGTTCACCTTCTTTCTCACTCTGGGTGTTTCTACCGAGGCTTCGGGACGACCTGTGAAGGGGCGTCCGAGTTTATTGCCCATGGCACATATATACAACACGGAAATCATTCACAAATATTACAACGAGCGATGACATTTGCCTTTCGCGACCCTCAAAATCTGTGTTTCAATTTAGCACCTCCACTGTGCTTTCTCTAGTGCACCTTTTTCTTCTCATACAATTATCTTAACAGATCACTCGTCCTGGCCCAGTAAGAAGGCTGCCGAGCGCTGTATACCTTACAGCTGAGATGCACCGGTGGCGCTCCCCAATACAGCTGAGAAAGTCCTATTTCATCTTACTTTTTTTGTCTCTTTGGATCCCGTTAAATTCGGGCTCCTGCCGAGACGACGCCAATTGTCACGGAAATAAGTTGTTCGACGGAGTCTTCGAGCTTCGTTTCAGGAATTTATTGCCACGATATCGTGGAGAGGCTGAAATGGTTATTAATCATTCATCAGAGCTCAGAATACAGCAGATGGTTCAATTCAAATAACAGCTTTACGTGCAAAACAATCTCTGGACTGCATGTTTATATTAAACAACCTGGGAGTGCGACGATAGACTCTTGCATCATTATCTCTGAACCAACAACATTTTGCAGTTGTCCCGGCATCATTCGCCAGAACAACGTGGCAGCACAATAGGACGAATCTAAAAGTAGTTGACCAGTACTTTGACTTTTACCCATCCTACTGAGATATGGCTAGCAGCAGTCAAACAATTCCAGCATCGCTTTAGCAAGTGTTTTTCCTTCATAAGTGCAACTAACATTAATATATTCTCTAAGCGGTCCAAAGCAATTAATAATTCCTCACATAAATTACCTTCTACACATTAGTGAATACAATACTGCTGGTCAGGAGATCACATTAGTACTTGTCAGAATAATACATTTGTATCTGTGCGGAAAACACAATACTGTTGGTCAGGTGATCACATTAGTACTCGTCAGAATAATACATTCGTATCTGTGCGGAATACACAATACTGCTGGTCAGGTGACCACATTAGTACTTGTCAGAATAATACATTTTTTATCTGTCAGGAATAAACAATACTGCTGGTCAGGTAGTCCCATTAGTACTTGTCAGAATAATACATTTGTATCTGTCAGGAATACACAATACTGCTGGTCAGGTGATCACATTAGTACTTGTCAGGATAATACATTTGTATCTGTCAGGAATACACAATACTGCTGGTCAGGCGACCACATTAGTACTTGTCAGAATAATACATTTGTATCTGTCAGGAATACACAATACTGCTGGTCAGGTGATCACATTAGTACTTGTCAGAATAATACATTTGTATCTGTCAGGAAAACACAATACTGCTGGTCAGGTGACCACATTAGTACTTGTCAGAATAATACATTTGTATCTGTCAGGAATAAACAATAATGCTGGTCAGGTGACCACATTAGTACTTGTCAGAATAATACATTTGTATCTGTGTGGAATACACAATACTGCTGGTCAGGTGACCACATTAGTACTTGTCAGAATAATACATTTGTATCTGTGCGGAATACACAATACTGCTGGTCAGGTGACCACATTAGTACTTGTCAGAATAATACATTTATATCTGTGTGGAATACACAATACTGCTGGTCAGGTGAACACATTAGTACTTGTCAGAATAATCCATTTGTATCTGTCAGGGGAACACAATACTGCTGGTCAGGTGATCACATTAGTACTTGTCAGAATAATACATTTGTATCTGTCAGGAATACACAATACTGCTGGTCAGGTGATCACATTAGTACTTGTCAGAATAATACATTTGTATCTGTGTGGAATACACAATACTGCTGGTCAGGTGACCACATTAGTACTTGTCAGAATAATACATTTGTATCTGTGTGGAATACACAATACTGCTGGTCAGGTGACCACATTAGTACTTGTCAGAATAATACATTTGTATCTGTCAGGAATACACGATACTGCTGGTCAGGTGATCACATTAGTACTTGTCAGAATAATACATTTGTATCTGTCAGGAATACACAATACTGCTGGTCAGGTGACCACATTAGTACTTGTCAGAATAATCCATTTGTATATGTCAGGAATTCACAATACTGCTGGTCAGGTGATCACATTAGTACTTGTCAGAATAATACATTTGTATCTGTCAGGAATACACGATACTGCTGGTCAGGTGACCACATTAGTACTTGTCAGAATAATACATTTGTATCTGTCAGGGGAACACAATACTGCTGGTCAGGTGATCACATTAATACTTGTCAGAATAATACGTTTGTATCTGTCAGGAATACACGATACTGCTGGTCAGGTGACCACATTAGTACTTGTCAGAATAATGCATTTGTATCTGTCAGGGGAACACAATACTGCTGGTCAGGTGACCACATTAGTACTTGTCAGAATAATCCATTTGTATATGTCAGGAATTCACAATACTGCTGGTCAGGTGATTACATTAATACTTGTCAGAATAATACGTTTGTATCTGTCAGGAATACACAATACTGCTGGTCACGTGATCACATTGGTACTTGTCAGAATAATACATTTGTATCTGTCAGGAATTCACAATACTGCTGGTCAGGTGATCACATTAGTACTTGTCAGAATAATACATTTGTATCTGTCAGGAATACACAATACTGCTGGTCAGGTGTTCACATTAGTACTTGTTAGAATAATACATTTGTATCTGTCAGGAATACACAATACTGCTGGTCAGGTGATCACATTAGTACTTGTCAGAATAATACATTTGTATCTGTCAGGAATACACAATACTGCTGGTCAGGTGATCACATTAGTACTTGTCAGAATAATACATTTGTATCTGTGTGGAATACACAATACTGCTGGTCAGGTGACCACATTAGTACTTGTCAGAATAATACATTTGTATCTGTCAGGAATACACAATACTGCTGGTCAGGTGATCACATTAGTACTTGTCAGAATAATACATTTGTATCTGTGTGGAATACACAATACTGCTGGTCAGGTGACCACATTAGTACTTGTCAGAATAATACATTTATATCTGTCAGGAATACACAATACTGCTGGTCAGGTGACCACATTAGTACTTGTCAGAATAATACATTTGTATCTGTCAGGAATACACAATACTGCAGGTCAGGTGATCACATTAGTACTTGTCAGAATAATACATGTGTATCTGTCAGGATACACAATACTGCTGGTCAGGTGATCACATTAGTACTTGTCAGAATAATACATTTGAATCTGTGTGGAATACACAATACTGCTGGTCAGGTGACCACATTAGTACTTGTCAGAATAATACATTTGTATCTGTCAGGAATACACGATACTGCTGGTCAGGTGACCACATTAGTACTTGTCAGAATAATACATTTGTATCTGTCAGGAATACACAATACTGCTGGTCAGGTGATCACATTAGTACTTGTCAGGATAATACGTTTGTATCTGTCAGGAATACACAATACTGCTGGTCAGGCGACCACATTAGTACTTGTCAGAATAATACATTTGTATCTGTCAGGAATACACAATACTGCTGGTCAGGTGATCACATTAGTACTTGTCAGAATAATACATTTGTATCTGTCAGGAAAACACAATACTGCTGGTCAGGTGACCACATTAGTACTTGTCAGAATAATACATTTGTATCTGTCAGGAATACACAATACTGCTGGTCAGGTGATCACATTAGTACTTGTTAGAATAATACATTTGTATCTGTCAGGAATACACAATACTGCTGGTCAGGTGACCACATTAGTACTTGTCAGAATAATGCATTGTATCTGTCAGGAATACACAATACTGCTGGTCAGGTGATCACATTAGTACGTGTCAGAATAATACATTTGTATCTGTGTGCAATATACAATACTGCTGGTCAGGTGATCACATTAGTACTTGTCACAATAATACATTTGTATCTGTCAGGAATACACAATACTGCTGGTCAGGTGATCACATTAGTACTTGTCACAATAATACATTTGTATCTGTCAGGAATTCACAATACTGCTGGTCAGGTGACCACATTAGTACTTGTCAGAATAATACATTTGTATCTGTGTGAAATACACAATACTGCTGGTCAGGTGACCACATTAGTACTTGTCAGAATAATACATTTGTATCTGTGCGGAATACACAATACTGCTGGTCAGGTGACCACATTAGTACTTGTCAGAATAATACATTTATATCTGTGTGGAATACACAATACTGCTGGTCAGGTGAACACATTAGTACTTGTCAGAATAATCCATTTGTATCTGTCAGGGGAACACAATACTGCTGGTCAGGTGATCACATTAGTACTTGTCAGAATAATCCATTTGTATCTGTCAGGAATACACAATGCTGCTGGTCAGGTGATCACATTAGTACTTGTCAGAATAATACATTTGTATCTGTCAGGAATACACAATACTGCTGGTCAGGTGACCACATTAGTACTTGTCAGAATAATACATTTGTATCTGTGTGGAATACACAATACTGCTGGTCAGGTGACCACATTAGTACTTGTCAGAATAATACATTTGTATCTGTCAGGAATACACGATACTGCTGGTCAGGTGATCACATTAGTACTTGTCAGAATAATACATTTGTATCTGTCAGGAATACACAATACTGCTGGTCAGGTGACCACATTAGTACTTGTCAGAATAATCCATTTGTATATGTCAGGAATTCACAATACTGCTGGTCAGGTGATCACATTAGTACTTGTCAGAATAATACATTTGTATCTGTCAGGAATACACGATACTGCTGGTCAGGTGACCACATTAGTACTTGTCAGAATAATACATTTGTATCTGTCAGGGGAACACAATACTGCTGGTCAGGTGATCACATTAATACTTGTCAGAATAATACGTTTGTATCTGTCAGGAATACACGATACTGCTGGTCAGGTGACCACATTAGTACTTGTCAGAATAATGCATTTGTATCTGTCAGGGGAACACAATACTGCTGGTCAGGTGACCACATTAGTACTTGTCAGAATAATCCATTTGTATATGTCAGGAATTCACAATACTGCTGGTCAGGTGATTACATTAATACTTGTCAGAATAATACATTTGTATATGTCAGGAATTCACAATACTGCTGGTCACGTGATCACATTGGTACTTGTCAGAATAATACATTTGTATCTGTCAGGAATTCACAATACTGCTGGTCAGGTGATCACATTAGTACTTGTCAGAATAATACATTTGTATCTGTCAGGAATACACAATACTGCTGGTCAGGTGTTCACATTAGTACTTGTTAGAATAATACATTTGTATCTGTCAGGAATACACAATACTGCTGGTCAGGTGATCACATTAGTACTTGTCAGAATAATACATTTGTATCTGTCAGGAATACACAATACTGCTGGTCAGGTGATCACATTAGTACTTGTCAGAATAATACATTTGTATCTGTGTGGAATACACAATACTGCTGGTCAGGTGACCACATTAGTACTTGTCAGAATAATACATTTGTATCTGTCAGGAATACACAATACTGCTGGTCAGGTGATCACATTAGTACTTGTCAGAATAATACATTTGTATCTGTGTGGAATACACAATACTGCTGGTCAGGTGACCACATTAGTACTTGTCAGAATAATACATTTATATCTGTCAGGAATACACAATACTGCTGGTCAGGTGACCACATTAGTACTTGTCAGAATAATACATTTGTATCTGTCAGGAATACACAATACTGCAGGTCAGGTGATCACATTAGTACTTGTCAGAATAATACATGTGTATCTGTCAGGATACACAATACTGCTGGTCAGGTGATCACATTAGTACTTGTCAGAATAATACATTTGAATCTGTGTGGAATACACAATACTGCTGGTCAGGTGACCACATTAGTACTTGTCAGAATAATACATTTGTATCTGTCAGGAATACACGATACTGCTGGTCAGGTGACCACATTAGTACTTGTCAGAATAATACATTTGTATCTGTCAGGAATACACAATACTGCTGGTCAGGTGATCACATTAGTACTTGTCAGGATAATACGTTTGTATCTGTCAGGAATACACAATACTGCTGGTCAGGCGGCCACATTAGTACTTGTCAGAATAATACATTTGTATCTGTCAGGAATACACAATACTGCTGGTCAGGTGATCACATTAGTACTTGTCAGAATAATACATTTGTATCTGTCAGGAAAACACAATACTGCTGGTCAGGTGACCACATTAGTACTTGTCAGAATAATACATTTGTATCTGTCAGGAATACACAATACTGCTGGTCAGGTGATCACATTAGTACTTGTTAGAATAATACATTTGTATCTGTCAGGAATACACAATACTGCTGGTCAGGTGACCACATTAGTACTTGTCAGAATAATGCATTGTATCTGTCAGGAATACACAATACTGCTGGTCAGGTGATCACATTAGTACGTGTCAGAATAATACATTTGTATCTGTGTGCAATATACAATACTGCTGGTCAGGTGATCACATTAGTACTTGTCACAATAATACATTTGTATCTGTCAGGAATACACAATACTGCTGGTCAGGTGATCACATTAGTACTTGTCACAATAATACATTTGTATCTGTCAGGAATACACAATACTGCTGGTCAGGTGACCACATTAGTACTTGTCAGAATAATACATTTGTATCTGTGTGGAATACACAATACTGCTGGTCAGGTGACCACATTAGTACTTGTCAGAATAATACATTTGTATCTGTGCGGAATACACAATACTGCTGGTCAGGTGACCACATTAGTACTTGTCAGAATAATACATTTATATCTGTGTGGAAAACACAATACTGCTGGTCAGGTGAACACATTAGTACTTGTCAGAATAATCCATTTGTATCTGTCAGGGGAACACAATACTGCTGGTCAGGTGATCACATTAGTACTTGTCAGAATAATCCATTTGTATCTGTCAGGAATACACAATGCTGCTGGTCAGGTGATCACATTAGTACTTGTCAGAATAATACATTTGTATCTGTCAGGAATACACAATACTGCTGGTCAGGTGACCACATTAGTACTTGTCAGAATAATACATTTGTATCTGTGTGGAATACACAATACTGCTGGTCAGGTGACCACATTAGTACTTGTCAGAATAATACATTTGTATCTGTCAGGAATACACGATACTGCTGGTCAGGTGATCACATTAGTACTTGTCAGAATAATACATTTGTATCTGTCAGGAATACACAATACTGCTGGTCAGGTGACCACATTAGTACTTGTCAGAATAATCCATTTGTATATGTCAGGAATTCACAATACTGCTGGTCAGGTGATCACATTAGTACTTGTCAGAATAATACATTTGTATCTGTCAGGAATACACGATACTGCTGGTCAGGTGACCACATTAGTACTTGTCAGAATAATACATTTGTATCAGTCAGGGGAACACAATACTGCTGGTCAGGTGATCACATTAATACTTGTCAGAATAATACGTTTGTATCTGTCAGGAATACACGATACTGCTGGTCAGGTGACCACATTAGTACTTGTCAGAATAATGCATTTGTATCTGTCAGGGGAACACAATACTGCTGGTCAGGTGACCACATTAGTACTTGTCAGAATAATCCATTTGTATATGTCAGGAATTCACAATACTGCTGGTCAGGTGATTACATTAATACTTGTCAGAATAATACATTTGTATATGTCAGGAATTCACAATACTGCTGGTCACGTGATCACATTGGTACTTGTCAGAATAATACATTTGTATCTGTCAGGAATTCACAATACTGCTGGTCAGGTGATCACATTAGTACTTGTCAGAATAATACATTTGTATCTGTCAGGAATACACAATACTGCTGGTCAGGTGTTCACATTAGTACTTGTTTGAATAATACATTTGTATCTGTCAGGAATACACAATACTGCTGGTCAGGTGATCACATTAGTACTTGTCAGAATAATACATTTGTATCTGTCAGGAATACACAATACTGCTGGTCAGGT
Source organism: Scyliorhinus torazame (assembly GCF_047496885.1). Classification (NCBI taxonomy): domain Eukaryota; kingdom Metazoa; phylum Chordata; class Chondrichthyes; order Carcharhiniformes; family Scyliorhinidae; genus Scyliorhinus; species Scyliorhinus torazame. The sequence goes on from NC_092720.1 coordinate 225,145,887, forward strand.
GATCACATTAGTACTTGTCAGAATAATACATTTGTATCTGTGTGGAATACACAATACTGCTGGTCAGGTGACCACATTAGTACTTGTCAGAATAATACATTTGTATCTGTCAGGAATACACAATACTGCTGGTCAGGTGATCACATTGGTACTTGTCAGAATAATACATTTGTATCTGTGTGGAATACACAATACTGCTGGTCAGGTGACCACATTAGTACTTGTCAGAATAATACATTTATATCTGTCAGGAATACACAATACTGCTGGTCAGGTGACCACATTAGTACTTGTCAGAATAATACATTTGTATCTGTCAGGAATACACAATACTGCAGGTCAGGTGATCACATTAGTACTTGTCAGAATAATACATGTGTATCTGTCAGGATACACAATACTGCTGGTCAGGTGATCACATTAGTACTTGTCAGAATAATACATTTGAATCTGTGTGGAATACACAATACTGCTGGTCAGGTGACCACATTAGTACTTGTCAGAATAATACATTTGTATCTGTCAGGAATACACGATACTGCTGGTCAGGTGACCACATTAGTACTTGTCAGAATAATACATTTGTATCTGTCAGGAATACACAATACTGCTGGTCAGGTGCTCACATTAGTACTTGTCAGGATAATACGTTTGTATCTGTCAGGAATACACAATACTGCTGGTCAGGTGATCACATTAGTACTTGTCAGAATAATACATTTGTATCTGTCAGGAATACACAATACTGCTGGTCAGGTGATCACATTAGTACTTGTCAGAATAATACATTTGTATCTGTGTGGAATACACAATACTGCTGGTCAGGTGACCACATTAGTACTTGTCAGAATAATACATTTGTATCTGTCAGGAATACACAATACTGCTGGTCAGGTGATCACATTAGTACTTGTCAGAATAATACATTTGTATCTGTGTGGAATACTCAATACTGCTGGTCAGGTGATCACATTAGTACTTGTCAGGATAATACATTTGTATCTGTCAGGATACACAGTACTGCTGGTCAGGTGATCACATTAGTACTTGTCAGAATAATGCATTTGTATCTGTCAGGAATACACAATACTGCTGGTCAGGTGATCACATTAGTACTTGTCACAATAATACATTTGTATCTGTCAGAAATTCACAATACTGCTGGTCAGGTGATCACATTAGTACTTGTCAGAATAATACATTTGTATCTGTCAGGAATACACAATACTGCTGGTCACGTGATCACATTAGTACTTGTCACAATAATACATTTGTATCTGTCAGGAATACACAATACTGCTGGTCAGGTGATCACATTAGTACTTGTCAGAATAATGCATTTGTATCTGTCAGGGGAACACAATACTGCTGGTCAGGTGATCACATTAGTACTTGTTAGAATAATACATTTGTATCTGTCAGGAATACACAATACTGCTGGTCAAGTGATCACATTAGTACTTGTCATAATAATACATTTGTATCTGTGCGGAATATACAATACTGCTGGTCAGGTGATCACATTAGTACTTGTCAGAATAATACATTTGTATCTGTCAGGAATACACAATACTGCTGGTCAGGTGATCACATTAGTACTTGTCATAATAATACATTTGTATCTGTGCGGAATACACAATACTGCTGGTCAGGTGATCACATTAGTACTTGTCAGAATAATACATTTCTATCTGTCAGGAATACACAATACTGCTGGTCAGGTGATCACATTAGTACTTGTCAGGATAATACATTTGTATCTGTCAGGAATACACAATACTGCTGGTCAGGTGATCACATTAGTACTTGTCAGAATAATACATTTGTATCTGTCAGGAATACACAATACTGCTGGTCAGGTGATCACATTAGTACTTGTCAGAATAATACATTTGTATCTGTGTGGAATACACAATACTGCTGGTCAGGTGACCACATTAGTACTTGTCAGAATAATACATTTATATCTGTCAGGAATACACAATACTGCTGGTCAGGTGATCACATTAGTACTTGTCACAATAATACATTTGTATCTGTCAGAAATTCACAATACTGCTGGTCAGGTGATCACATTAGTACTTGTCAGAATAATACATTTGTATCTGTCAGGAATACACAATACTGCTGGTCACGTGATCACATTAGTACTTGTCACAATAATACATTTGTATCTGTCAGGAATACACAATACTGCTGGTCAGGTGATCACATTAGTACTTGTCAGAATAATACATTTGTATCTGTCAGGAATACACAACACTGCTGGTCAGGTGATCACATTAGTACTTGTCAGAATAATACATTTGTATCTGTCAGGAATACACAATACTGCTGGTCAGGTGATCACATTAGTACTTGTCAGAATAATGCATTTGTATCTGTCAGGGGAACACAATACTGCTGGTCAGGTGATCACATTAGTACTTGTTAGAATAATACATTTGTATCTGTCAGGAATACACAATACTGCTGGTCAAGTGATCACATTAGTACTTGTCATAATAATACATTTGTATCTGTGCGGAATATACAATACTGCTGGTCAGGTGATCACATTAGTACTTGTCAGAATAATACATTTGTATCTGTCAGGAATACACAATACTGCTGGTCAGGTGATCACATTAGTACTTGTCATAATAATACATTTGTATCTGTGCGGAATACACAATACTGCTGGTCAGGTGATCACATTAGTACTTGTCAGAATAATACATTTCTATCTGTCAGGAATACACAATACTGCTGGTCAGGTGATCACATTAGTACTTGTCAGGATAATACATTTGTATCTGTCAGGAATACACAATACTGCTGGTCAGGTGATCACATTAGTACTTGTCAGAATAATACATTTGTATCTGTCAGGAATACACAATACTGCTGGTCAGGTGATCACATTAGTACTTGTCAGAATAATACATTTGTATCTGTGTGGAATACACAATACTGCTGGTCAGGTGACCACATTAGTACTTGTCAGAATAATACATTTATATCTGTCAGGAATACACAATACTGCTGGTCAGGTGACCACATTAGTACTTGTCAGAATAATACATTTGTATCTGTCAGGAATACACAATACTGCTGGTCAGGTGATCACATTAGTACTTGTCAGAATAATACATGTGTATCTGTCAGGATACACAATACTGCTGGTCAGGTGATCACATTAGTACTTGTCAGAATAATACATTTGAATCTGTGTGGAATACACAATACTGCTGGTCAGGTGACCTCATTAGTACTTGTCAGAATAATACATTTGTATCTGTCAGGAATACACGATACTGCTGGTCAGGTGACCACATTAGTACTTGTCAGAATAATACATTTGTATCTGTCAGGAATACACAATACTGCTGGTCAGGCGATCACATTAGTACTTGTCAGGATAATACGTTTGTATCTGTCAGGAATACACAATACTGCTGGTCAGGTGATCACATTAGTACTTGTCAGAATAATACATTTGTATCTGTCAGGAATACACAATACTGCTGGTCAGGTGATCACATTAGTACTTGTCAGAATAATACATTTGTATCTGTGTGGAATACACAATACTGCTGGTCAGGTGACCACATTAGTACTTGTCAGAATAATACATTTGTATCTGTCAGGAATACACAATACTGCTGGTCAGGTGATCACATTAGTACTTGTCAGAATAATACATTTGTATCTGTGTGGAATACACAATACTGCTGGTCAGGTGATCACATTAGTACTTGTCAGGATAATACATTTGTATCTGTGTGTAATACACAATAATGCTGGTCAGCTGATCACATTAGTACTTGTCAGAATAACGCATTTGTATCTGTCAGGAATACACAATACTGCTGGTCAGGTGATCACATTAGTACTTGTCAGAATAATACATTTGTATCTGTCAGGAATACACAATACTGCTGGTCAGGTGATCACATTAGTACTTGTCACAATAATACATTTGTATCTGTCAGGAATACACAATACTGCTGGTCAGGTGATCACATTAGTACTTGTCAGAATAATGCATTTGTATCTGTCAGGGGAACACAATACTGCTGGTCAGGTGATCACATTAGTACTTGTTAGAATAATACATTTGTATCTGTCAGGAATACACAATACTGCTGGTCAAGTGATCACATTAGTACTTGTCAGAATAATACATTTGTATCTGTGCGGAATATACAATACTGCTGGTCAGGTGATCACATTAGTACTTGTCAGAATAATACATTTGTATCTGTGCGGAATATACAATACTGCTGGTCAGGTGATCACATTAGTACTTGTCAGAATAATACATTTGTATCTGTGCGGAATATACAATACTGCTGGTCAGGTGATCACATTAGTACTTGTCAGAATAATACATTTGTATCTGTCAGGAATACACAATACTGCTGGTCAGGTGATCACAATAGTACTTGTCAGAATAATACATTTGTATCTGTCAGGGGAACACAATGCTGCTGGTCAGATGATCACATTAGTACTTGTTAGAATAATACATTGCGATCTGTCAGGAATACACAATACTGCTGGTCAGGTGACCACATTAGTACTTGTCATAATAATACATTTGTATCTGTGCGGAATATACAATACTGCTGGTCAGGTGATCACATTAGTACTTGTCATAATAATACATTTGTATCTGTGCGGAATACACAATACTGCTGGTCAGGTGATCACATTGGTACTTGTCAGAATAATACATTTCTATCTGTCAGGAATACACAATACTGCTGGTCAGGTGACCACATTAGTACTTGTCAGAATAATACATTTATATCTGTCAGGAATACACAATACTTCTTGTCAGGTGACCACATTAGTACTTGTCAGGATAATACATTTGTATCTGTCAGGAATACACAATACTGCTGGTCAGGTGATCACATTAGTACTTGTCAGAATAATCCATTCGTATCTGTCAGGAATACACAATACTGCTGGTCAGGTGATCACAATAGTACTTGTCAGAATAATCCATTTGTATCTGTCAGGAATACATAATACTGCTGGTCAGGTGATCACATTAGTACTTGTCAGAATAATACATTTGTATCTGTCAGGAATTCACAATACTGCTGGTCAGGTGATCACATTAGTACTTGTCAGAATAATACATTTGTATCTGTGTGGAATGCACAATACTGCTGGTCAGGTGATCACATTAGTACTTGTCAGAATAATACATTTGTATCTGTGCGGAACACACAATACTGCTGGTCAGGTGATCACATTAGTACTTGTCGGAATAATACATTTGTATCGGTCAGGAATACACAATACTGCTGGTCAGGTGATCACATTAGTACTTGTCGGAATAATACAGTTGTATCTGTCAGGATTACACAATACTGCTGGTCAGGTGATCACATTAGTACTTGTCAGAATAATACATTTATATCTGACAGGAATACACAATACTGCTGGTCAGGTGATCACATTAGTACTTGTCAGAATAATACATTTGTATCTGTGCGGAATACACAATGCTGCTGGTCAGGTGATCACATTAGTACTTGTCAGAATAATACATTTGTATCTGTGCGGAATACACAATACTGCTGGTCAGGTGATCACATTAGTACTTGTCAGAATAATACATTTGTATCTGTCAGGAATACACAATACTGCTGGTCAGGTGTTCACATTAGTACTTGTCGGAGTAATACATTTGTATCTGTCAGGAATACACAATACTGCTGGTCAGGTGATCACATTAGTACTTGTCAGAATAATACATTTGTATCTGTCAGGAATACACAATCCTGCTGGTCAGGTGATCACATTAGTACTTGTCAGAATAATACATTTGTATCTGTGTGTAATACACAATAATGCTGGTCAGCTGATCACATTAGTACTTGTCAGAATAACGCATTTGTATCTGTCAGGAATACACAATACTGCTGGTCAGGTGATCACATTAGTACTTGTCAGAATAATACATTTGTATCTGTCAGGAATACACAATACTGCTGGTCAGGTGATCACATTAGTACTTGTCAGAATAATGCATTTGTATCTGTCAGGGGAACACAATACTACTGGTCAGGTGATCACATTAGTACTTGTCAGAATAATGCATTTGTATCTGTGCGGAATACACAATACTGCTGGTCAGGTGATCACATTAGTACTTGTCAGAATAATACATTTGTATCTTTGTGGAATACACAATACTGCTGGTCAGGTGATCACATTAGTACTTGTCAGAATAATACATTTGTATCTGTGCGGAATACACAATACTGCTGGTCAGGTGATCACATTAGTACTTGTTAGAATAATACATTTGTATCTGTCAGGAATACACAATACTGCTGGTCAGGTGATCACATTAGTACTTGTTAGAATAATACATTTGTATCTGTCAGGAATACACAATACTGCTGGTCAGGTGACCACATTAGTACTTGTCATAATAATACATTTGTATCTGTGCGGAATACACAATACTGCTGGTCAGGTGATCACATTAGTACTTGTCAGAATAATACATTTGTATCTGTCAGGAATACACAATACTGCTGGTCAGGTGATCACATTAGTACTTGTCAGGATAATACATTTGTATCTGTCAGGAATACACAAGACTGTTGGTCAGGTGATCACATTAGTACTTGTCAGGATAATACATTTGTATCTGTCAGGAATACACAATACTGCTGGTCAGGTGATCACATTAGTACTTGTCAGGATAATACATTTGTATCTGTCAGGAATACACAATACTGCTGGTCAGGTGACCACATTAGTACTTGTCAGAATAATACATTTGTATCTGTCAGGAATACACAATACTTCTTGTCAGGTGACCACATTAGTACTTGTCAGGATAATACATTTGTATCTGTCAGGAATACACAATACTGCTGGTCAGGTGATCACATTAGTACTTGTCAGAATAATCCATTCGTATCTCTCAGGAATACACAATGCTGCTGGTCAGGTGATCACATTAGTACTTGTCAGAATGATCCATTTGTATCTGTCAGGAATACACAATACTGCTGGTCAGGTGATCACATTAGTACTTGTCAGAATAATACATTTGTATCTGTCAGGAATTCACAATACTGCTGGTCAGGTGTTCACATTAGTACTTGTCAGAATAATACATTTGTATCTGTGTGGAATGCACAATACTGCTGGTCAGGTGATCACATTATTACTCGTCAGAATAATACATTTGTATCTGTCAGGAATGCACAATACTGCTGGTCAGGTGATCACATTAGTACTTGTCAGAATAATCCATTTGTATCTGTCAGGAATACACAATACTGCTGGTCAGGTGATCACATTAGTACTCGTTAGAATAATACATTCGTATCTGTGCGGAATACACAATACTGCTGGTAAGGTGACCACATTAGTACTTGTCAGAATAATACATTTGTATCTGTGTGGAATACACATTACTGCTGGTCAGGTGATCACATTAGTACTCGTTAGAATAATACATTTGTATCTGTGCGGATTACACAATACTGCTGGTCAGGTGACCACATTAGTACTTGTCAGAATAATACATTTGTATCTGTGCGGAATGCACAATACTGCTGGTCAGGTGATCACATTAGTACTTGTCAGAATAATACATTTATATCTCTCAGGAATACACAATACTTCTGGTCAGGTGACCACATTAGTACTTGTCAGAATATTACATTTGTATCTGTCAGGAATACACAATACTGCTGGTCAGGTGATCACATTAGTACGTGTCAGGATAATACATTTGTATCTGTCAGGGATACACAATACTGCTGGTCAGGTGACCACATTAGTACTTGTCAGAATATTACATTTGTATCTGTGCGGAATACACAATACTGCTGGTCAGGTGATCACATTAGTACTTGTCAGAATAATACATTTATATCTCTCAGGAATACACAATACTTCTGGTCAGGTGACCACATTAGTACTTGTCAGAATATTACATTTGTATCTGTGCGGAATACACAATACTGCTGGTCAGGTGATCACATTAGTACTTGTCAGAATAATACATTTATATCTCTCAGGAATACACAATACTTCTGGTCAGGTGACCACATTAGTACTTGTTAGAATAAGACATTTGTATCTGTCAGGAATACACAATACTTCTGGTCAGGTGACCACATTAGTACTTGTTAGAATAATACATTTGTATCTGTCAGGAATACACAATACTGCTGATCAGGTGACCACATTAGTACTTGTCAGGATAATACATTTGTATCTGTCAGGAATACACAATACTGCTGGTCAGGTGATCACATTAGTACTTGTCAGAATAATACATTTGTATCTGTCAGGGATACACAATACTGCTGGTCAGGTGATCACATTAGTACTTGTCAGAATAATACATTTATATCTCTCAGGAATACACAATACTTCTGGTCAGGTGACCACATTAGTACTTGTTAGAATAATACATTTGAATCTGTGTGGAATACACAATACTGCTGGTCAGGTGATCACATTAGTACTTGTCAGAATAATACATGTCTATCTATCAGGATACACAATAATGCTGGTCAGGTGACCACATTAGTACTTGTCAGAATAATACATTTCTATCTGTCAGGAATACACAATACTGCTGGTCAGGTGACCACATTAGTACTTGTCAGAATAATACATTTGTATCTGTCAGGAATACACAATACTTCTTGTCAGGTGACCACATTAGTACTTGTCAGGATAATACATTTGTATCTGTCAGGAATACACAATACTGCTGGTCAGGTGATCACATTAGTACTTGTCAGAATAATCCATTCGTATCTGTCAGGAATACACAATGCTGCTGGTCAGGTGATCACATTAGTACTTGTCAGAATAATCCATTTGTATCTGTCAGGAATACACAATACTGCTGGTCAGGTGATCACATTAGTACTTGTCAGAATAATACATTTGTATCTGTCAGGAATTCACAATACTGCTGGTCAGGTGTTCACATTAGTACTTGTCAGAATAATACATTTGTATCTGTGTGGAATGCACAATACTGCTGGTCAGGTGATCACATTATTACTCGTCAGAATAATACATTTGTATCTGTCAGGAATGCACAATACTGCTGGTCAGGTGATCACATTAGTACTTGTCAGAATAATCCATTTGTATCTGTCAGGAATACACAATACTGCTGGTCAGGTGATCACATTAGTACTCGTTAGAATAATACATTCGTATCTGTGCGGAATACACAATACTGCTGGTAAGGTGACCACATTAGTACTTGTCAGAATAATACATTTGTATCTGTGTGGAATACACATTACTGCTGGTCAGGTGATCACATTAGTACTTGTCAGAATAATACATTTGTATCTGTCAGGAATACACAATCCTGCTGGTCAGGTGATCACATTAGTACTTGTCAGAATAATACATTTGTATCTGTGTGTAATACACAATAATGCTGGTCAGCTGATCACATTAGTACTTGTCAGAATAACGCATTTGTATCTGTCAGGAATACACAATACTGCTGGTCAGGTGATCACATTAGTACTTGTCAGAATAATACATTTGTATCTGTCAGGAATACACAATACTGCTGGTCAGGTGATCACATTAGTACTTGTCAGAATAATGCATTTGTATCTGTCAGGGGAACACAATACTACTGGTCAGGTGATCACATTAGTACTTGTCAGAATAATGCATTTGTATCTGTGCGGAATACACAATACTGCTGGTCAGGTGATCACATTAGTACTTGTCAGAATAATACATTTGTATCTGTGTGGAATACACAATACTGCTGGTCAGGTGATCACATTAGTACTTGTCAGAATAATACATTTGTATCTGTGCGGAATACACAATACTGCTGGTCAGGTGATCACATTAGTACTTGTTAGAATAATACATTTGTATCTGTCAGGAATACACAATACTGCTGGTCAGGTGATCACATTAGTACTTGTTAGAATAATACATTTGTATCTGTCAGGAATACACAATACTGCTGGTCAGGTGACCACATTAGTACTTGTCATAATAATACATTTGTATCTGTGCGGAATACACAATACTGCTGGTCAGGTGATCACATTAGTACTTGTCAGAATAATACATTTGTATCTGTCAGGAATACACAATACTGCTGGTCAGGTGATCACATGAGTACTTGTCAGGATAATACATTTGTATCTGTCAGGAATACACAAGACTGTTGGTCAGGTGATCACATTAGTACTTGTCAGGATAATACATTTGTATCTGTCAGGAATACACAATACTGCTGGTCAGGTGATCACATTAGTACTTGTCAGGATAATACATTTGTATCTGTCAGGAATACACAATACTGCTGGTCAGGTGACCACATTAGTACTTGTCAGAATAATACATTTGTATCTGTCAGGAATACACAATACTTCTTGTCAGATGACCACATTAGTACTTGTCAGGATAATACATTTGTATCTGTCAGGAATACACAATACTGCTGGTCAGGTGATCACATTAGTACTTGTCAGAATAATACATTTGTATCTGTGTGGAATGCACAATACTGCTGGTCAGGTGATCACATTATTACTCGTCAGAATAATACATTTGTATCTGTCAGGAATGCACAATACTGCTGGTCAGGTGATCACATTAGTACTTGTCAGAATAATCCATTTGTATCTGTCAGGAATACACAATACTGCTGGTCAGGTGATCACATTAGTACTCGTTAGAATAATACATTCGTATCTGTGCGGAATACACAATACTGCTGGTAAGGTGACCACATTAGTACTTGTCAGAATAATACATTTGTATCTGTGTGGAATACACATTACTGCTGGTCAGGTGATCACATTAGTACTCGTTAGAATAATACATTTGTATCTGTGCGGAATGCACAATACTGCTGGTCAGGTGACCACATTAGTACTTGTCAGAATATTACATTTGTATCTGTGCGGAATACACAATACTGCTGGTCAGGTGATCACATTAGTACTTGTCAGAATAATACATTTATATCTCTCAGGAATACACAATACTTCTGGTCAGGTGACCACATTAGTACTTGTCAGAATAATCCATTCGTATCTGTCAGGAATACACAATACTGCTGGTCAGGTGATCACATTAGTACTTGTCAGAATAATCCATTCGTATCTGTCAGGAATACACAATACTGCTGGTCAGGTGATCACATTAGTACTTGTCAGAATAATACATTTGTATCTGTCAGGAATTCACAATACTGCTGGTCAGGTGTTCACATTAGTACTTGTCAGAATAATACATTTGTATCTGTGTGGAATGCACAATACTGCTGGTCAGGTGATCACATTATTACTCGTCAGAATAATACATTTGTATCTGTCAGGAATGCACAATACTGCTGGTCAGGTGATCACATTAGTACTTGTCAGAATAATCCATTTGTATCTGTCAGGAATACACAATACTGCTGGTCAGGTGATCACATTAGTACTCGTTAGAATAATACATTCGTATCTGTGCGGAATACACAATACTGCTGGTAAGGTGACCACATTAGTACTTGTCAGAATAATACATTTGTATCTGTGTGGAATACACATTACTGCTGGTCAGGTGATCACATTAGTACTCGTTAGAATAATACATTTGTATCTGTGCGGAATGCACAATACTGCTGGTCAGGTGACCACATTAGTACTTGTCAGAATATTACATTTGTATCTGTGCGGAATACACAATACTGCTGGTCAGGTGATCACATTAGTACTTGTCAGAATAATACATTTATATCTCTCAGGAATACACAATACTTCTGGTCAGGTGACCACATTAGTACTTGTCAGAATATTACATTTGTATCTGTGCGGAATACACAATACTGCTGGTCAGGTGATCACATTAGTACTTGTCAGAATAATACATTTGTATCTGTGTGGAATACACATTACTGCTGGTCAGGTGATCACATTAGTACTCGTTAGAATAATACATTTGTATCTGTGCGGAATGCACAATACTGCTGGCCAGGTGATCACATTAGTACTTGTCAGAATAATACATTTGTATCTGTGCGGAATGCACAATACTGCTGGTCAGGTGACCACATTAGTACTTGTCAGAATATTACATTTGTATCTGTGCGGAATACACAATACTGCTGGTCAGGTGATCACATTAGTAATTGTCAGAATAATACATTTATATCTCTCAGGAATACACAATACTTCTGGTCAGGTGACCACATTAGTACTTGTCAGAATATTACATTTGTATCTGTGCGGAATACACAATACTGCTGGTCAGGTGATCACATTAGTACTTGTCAGAATAATACATTTATATCTCTCAGGAATACACAATACTTCTGGTCAGGTGACCACATTAGTACTTGTTAGAATAATACATTTGTATCTGTCAGGGATACACAATACTGCTGGTCAGGTGATCACATTAGTACTTGTCAGAATAATACATTTATATCTCTCAGGAATACACAATACTTCTGGTCAGGTGACCACATTAGTACTTGTTAGAATAATACATTTGTATCTGTCAGGAATACACAATACTTCTGGTCAGGTGACCACATTAGTACTTGTTAGAATAATACATTTGTATCTGTCAGGAATACACAATACTGCTGATCAGGTGACCACATTAGTACTTGTCAGGATAATACATTTGTATCTGTCAGGAATACACAATACTGCTGGTCAGGTGATCACATTAGTACTTGTCAGAATAATACATTTGTATCTGTCAGGGATACACAATACTGCTGGTCAGGTGATCACATTAGTACTTGTCAGAATAATACATTTATATTTCTCAGGAATACACAATACTTCTGGTCAGGTGACCACATTAGTACTTGTTAGAATAATACATTTGAATCTGTGTGGAATACACAATACTGCTGGTCAGGTGATCACATTAGTACTTGTCAGAATAATACATGTCTATCTATCAGGATACACAATAATGCTGGTCAGGTGACCACATTAGTACTTGTCAGAATAATACATTTCTATCTGTCAGGAATACACAATACTGCTGGTCAGGTGACCACATTAGTACTTGTCAGAATAATACATTTGTATCTGTCAGGAATACACAATACTTCTTGTCAGGTGACCACATTAGTACTTGTCAGGATAATACATTTGTATCTGTCAGGAATACACAATACTGCTGGTCAGGTGATCACATTAGTACTTGTCAGAATAATCCATTCGTATCTGTCAGGAATACACAATGCTGCTGGTCAGGTGATCACATTAGTACTTGTCAGAATAATCCATTTGTATCTGTCAGGAATACACAATACTGCTGGTCAGGTGATCACATTAGTACTTGTCAGAATAATACATTTGTATCTGTCAGGAATTCACAATACTGCTGGTCAGGTGTTCACATTAGTACTTGTTAGAATAATACATTTGTATCTGTCAGGGATACACAATACTGCTGGTCAGGTGATCACATTAGTACTTGTCAGAATAATACATTTATATCTCTCAGGAATACACAATACTTCTGGTCAGGTGACCACATTAGTACTTGTTAGAATAATACATTTGTATCTGTCAGGAATACACAATACTTCTGGTCAGGTGACCACATTAGTACTTGTTAGAATAATACATTTGTATCTGTCAGGAATACACAATACTGCTGATCAGGTGACCACATTAGTACTTGTCAGGATAATACATTTGTATCTGTCAGGAATACACAATACTGCTGGTCAGGTGATCACATTAGTACTTGTCAGAATAATACATTTGTATCTGTCAGGGATACACAATACTGCTGGTCAGGTGATCACATTAGTACTTGTCAGAATAATACATTTATATCTCTCAGGAATACACAATACTTCTGGTCAGGTGACCACATTAGTACTTGTTAGAATAATACATTTGAATCTGTGTGGAATACACAATACTGCTGGTCAGGTGATCACATTAGTACTTGTCAGAATAATACATGTCTATCTATCAGGATACACAATAATGCTGGTCAGGTGACCACATTAGTACTTGTCAGAATAATACATTTCTATCTGTCAGGAATACACAATACTGCTGGTCAGGTGACCACATTAGTACTTGTCAGAATAATACATTTGTATCTGTCAGGAATACACAATACTTCTTGTCAGGTGACCACATTAGTACTTGTCAGGATAATACATTTGTATCTGTCAGGAATACACAATACTGCTGGTCAGGTGATCACATTAGTACTTGTCAGAATAATCCATTCGTATCTGTCAGGAATACACAATGCTGCTGGTCAGGTGATCACATTAGTACTTGTCAGAATAATCCATTTGTATCTGTCAGGAATACACAATACTGCTGGTCAGGTGATCACATTAGTACTTGTCAGAATAATACATTTGTATCTGTCAGGAATTCACAATACTGCTGGTCAGGTGTTCACATTAGTACTTGTCAGAATAATACATTTGTATCTGTGTTGAATGCACAATACTGCTGGTCAGGTGATCACATTATTACTCGTCAGAATAATACATTTGTATCTGTCAGGAATGCACAATACTGCTGGTCAGGTGATCACATTAGTACTTGTCAGAATAATACATTTGTATCTGTCAGGAATGCACAATACTGCTGGTCAGGTGATCACATTAGTACTTGTCAGAATAATACATTTGTATCTGTCAGGAATGCACAATACTGCTGGTCAGGTGATCACATTAGTACTTGTCAGAATAATCCATTTGTATCTGTCAGGAATACACAATACTGCTGGTCAGGTGATCACATTAGTACTCGTTAGAATAATACATTCGTATCTGTGCGGAATACACAATACTGCTGGTAAGGTGACCACATTAGTACTTGTCAGAATAATACATTTGTATCTGTGTGGAATACACATTACTGCTGGTCAGGTGATCACATTAGTACTTGTCAGAATAATACATTTGTATCTGTCAGGAATACACAATCCTGCTGGTCAGGTGATCACATTAGTACTTGTCAGAATAATACATTTGTATCTGTGTGTAATACACAATAATGCTGGTCAGCTGATCACATTAGTACTTGTCAGAATAACGCATTTGTATCTGTCAGGAATACACAATACTGCTGGTCAGGTGATCACATTAGTACTTGTCAGAATAATACATTTGTATCTGTCAGGAATACACAATACTGCTGGTCAGGTGATCACATTAGTACTTGTCAGAATAATGCATTTGTATCTGTCAGGGGAACACAATACTACTGGTCAGGTGATCACATTAGTACTTGTCAGAATAATGCAATTGTATCTGTGCGGAATACACAATACTGCTGGTCAGGTGATCACATTAGTACTTGTCAGAATAATACATTTGTATCTGTGTGGAATACACAATACTGCTGGTCAGGTGATCACATTAGTACTTGTCAGAATAATACATTTGTATCTGTGCGGAATACACAATACTGCTGGTCAGGTGATCACATTAGTACTTGTTAGAATAATACATTTGTATCTGTCAGGAATACACAATACTGCTGGTCAGGTGATCACATTAGTACTTGTTAGAATAATACATTTGTATCTGTCAGGAATACACAATACTGCTGGTCAGGTGACTACATTAGTACTTGTCATAATAATACATTTGTATCTGTGCGGAATACACAATACTGCTGGTCAGGTGATCACATTAGTACTTGTCAGAATAATACATTTGTATCTGTCAGGAATACACAATACTGCTGGTCAGGTGATCACATTAGTACTTGTCAGGATAATACATTTGTATCTGTCAGGAATACACAAGACTGTTGGTCAGGTGATCACATTAGTACTTGTCAGGATAATACATTTGTATCTGTCAGGAATACACAATACTGCTGGTCAGGTGATCACATTAGTACTTGTCAGGATAATACATTTGTATCTGTCAGGAATACACAATACTGCTGGTCAGGTGACCACATTAGTACTTGTCAGAATAATACATTTGTATCTGTCAGGAATACACAATACTTCTTGTCAGGTGACCACATTAGTACTTGTCAGGATAATACATTTGTATCTGTCAGGAATACACAATACTGCTGGTCAGGTGATCACATTAGTACTTGTCAGAATAATCCATTCGTATCTGTCAGGAATACACAATGCTGCTGGTCAGGTGATCACATTAGTACTTGTCAGAATAATCCATTTGTATCTGTCAGGAATACACAATACTGCTGGTCAGGTGATCACATTAGTACTTGTCAGAATAATACATTTGTATCTGTCAGGAATTCACAATACTGCTGGTCAGGTGTTCACATTAGTACTTGTCAGAATAATACATTTGTATCTGTGTGGAATGCACAATACTGCTGGTCAGGTGATCACATTATTACTCGTCAGAATAATACATTTGTATCTGTCAGGAATGCACAATACTGCTGGTCAGGTGATCACATTAGTACTTGTCAGAATAATCCATTTGTATCTGTCAGGAATACACAATACTGCTGGTCAGGTGATCACATTAGTACTCGTTAGAATAATACATTCGTATCTGTGCGGAATATACAATACTGCTGGTAAGGTGACCACATTAGTACTTGTCAGAATAATACATTTGTATCTGTGTGGAATACACATTACTGCTGGTCAGGTGATCACATTAGTACTCGTTAGAATAATACATTTGTATCTGTGCGGATTACACAATACTGCTGGTCAGGTGACCACATTAGTACTTGTCAGAATAATACATTTGTATCTGTGCGGAATGCACAATACTGCTGGCCAGGTGATCACATTAGTACGTGTCAGGATAATACATTTGTATCTGTCAGGGATACACAATACTGCTGGTCAGGTGACCACATTAGTACTTGTCAGAATATTACATTTGTATCTGTGCGGAACACACAATACTGCTGGTCAGGTGATCACATTAGTACTTGTCAGAATAATACATTTATATCTCTCAGGAATACACAATACTTCTGGTCAGGTGACCACATTAGTACTTGTCAGAATATTACATTTGTATCTGTGCGGAATACACAATACTGCTGGTCAGGTGATCACATTAGTACTTTTCAGAATAATACATTTATATCTCTCAGGAATACACAATACTTCTGGTCAGGTGACCACATTAGTACTTGTTAGAATAATACATTTGTATCTGTCAGGGATACACAATACTGCTGGTCAGGTGATCACATTAGTACTTGTCAGAATAATACATTTATATCTCTCAGGAATACACAATACTTCTGGTCAGGTGACCACATTAGTACTTGTTAGAATAATACATTTGTATCTGTCAGGAATACACAATACTTCTGGTCAGGTGACCACATTAGTACTTGTTAGAATAATACATTTGTATCTGTCAGGAATACACAATACTGCTGATCAGGTGACCACATTAGTACTTGTCAGGATAATACATTTGTATCTGTCAGGAATACACAATACTGCTGGTCAGGTGATCACATTAGTACTTGTCAGAATAATACATTTGTATCTGTCAGGGATACACAATACTGCTGGTCAGGTGATCACATTAGTACTTGTCAGAATAATACATTTATATCTCTCAGGAATACACAATACTTCTGGTCAGGTGACCACATTAGTACTTGTTAGAATAATACATTTGAATCTGTGTGGAATACACAATACTGCTGGTCAGGTGATCACATTAGTTCTTGTCAGAATAATACATGTCTATCTATCAGGATACACAATAATGCTGGTCAGGTGACCACATTAGTACTTGTCAGAATAATACATTTCTATCTGTCAGGAATACACAATACTGCTGGTCAGGTGACCACATTAGTACTTGTCAGAATAATACATTTGTATCTGTCAGGAATACACAATACTTCTTGTCAGGTGACCACATTAGTACTTGTCAGGATAATACATTTGTATCTGTCAGGAATACACAATACTGCTGGTCAGGTGATCACATTAGTACTTGTCAGAATAATCCATTCGTATCTGTCAGGAATACACAATGCTGCTGGTCAGGTGATCACATTAGTACTTGTCAGAATAATCCATTTGTATCTGTCAGGAATACACAATACTGCTGGTCAGGTGATCACATTAGTACTTGTCAGAATAATACATTTGTATCTGTCAGGAATTCACAATACTGCTGGTCAGGTGTTCACATTAGTACTTGTCAGAATAATACATTTGTATCTGTCAGGAATACACAATACTGCTGGTCAGGTGATCACATTAGTACTTGTCAGAATAATACATTTGTATCTGTGTGGAATGCACAATACTGCTGGTCAGGTGATCACATTATTACTCGTCAGAATAATACATTTGTATCTGTCAGGAATGCACAATACTGCTGGTCAGGTGATCACATTAGTACTTGTCAGAATAATCCATTTGTATCTGTCAGGAATACACAATACTGCTGGTCAGGTGATCACATTAGTACTCGTTAGAATAATACATTCGTATCTGTGCGGAATACACAATACTGCTGGTAAGGTGACCACATTAGTACTTGTCAGAATAATACATTTGTATCTGTGTGGAATACACATTACTGCTGGTCAGGTGATCACATTAGTACTCGTTAGAATAATACATTTGTATCTGTGCGGATTACACAATACTGCTGGTCAGGTGACCACATTAGTACTTGTCAGAATAATACATTTGTATCTGTGCGGAATGCACAATACTGCTGGCCAGGTGATCACATTAGTACGTGTCAGGATAATACATTTGTATCTGTCAGGGATACACAATACTGCTGGTCAGGTGACCACATTAGTACTTGTCAGAATATTACATTTGTATCTGTGCGGAATACACAATACTGCAGGTCAGGTGATCACATAAGTACTTGTCAGAATAATACATTTATATCTCTCAGGAATACACAATACTTCTGGTCAGGTGACCACATTAGTACTTGTCAGAATATTACATTTGTATCTGTGCGGAATACACAATACTGCTGGTCAGGTGATCACATTAGTACTTGTCAGAATAATACATTTATATCTCTCAGGAATACACAATACTTCTGGTCAGGTGACCACATTAGTACTTGTTAGAATAATACATTTGTATCTGTCAGGGATACACAATACTGCTGGTCAGGTGATCACATTAGTACTTGTCAGAATAATACATTTATATCTCTCAGGAATACACAATACTTATGGTCAGGTGACCACATTAGTACTTGTTAGAATAATACATTTGTATCTGTCAGGAATACACAATACTTCTGGTCAGGTGACCACATTAGTACTTGTTAGAATAATACATTTGTATCTGTCAGGAATACACAATACTGCTGATCAGGTGACCACATTAGTACTTGTCAGGATAATACATTTGTATCTGTCAGGAATACACAATACTGCTGGTCAGGTGATCACATTAGTACTTGTCAGAATAATACATTTGTATCTGTCAGGGATACACAATACTGCTGGTCAGGTGATCACATTAGTACTTGTCAGAATAATACATTTATATCTCTCAGGAATACACAATACTTTTGGTCAGGTGACCACATTAGTACTTGTTAGAATAATACATTTGAATCTGTGTGGAATACACAATACTGCTGGTCAGGTGAACACATTAGTACTTGTCAGAATAATACATGTCTATCTATCAGGATACACAATAATGCTGGTCAGGTGACCACATTAGTACTTGTCAGAATAATACATTTCTATCTGTCAGGAATACACAATACTGCTGGTCAGGTGATCACATTAGTACTTGTCAGGATAATACATTTGTATCTGTCAGGAATACACAATACTTCTGGTCAGGTGACTACATTAGTACTTGTTAGAATAATACATTTCTATCTGTCAGGAATACACATTACTGCTGGTCAGGTGATCACATTAGTACTTGTCAGAATAATACATTTGTATCTGTCAGGAATTCACAATACTGCTGGTCAGGTGATCACATTAGTACTTGTTAGAATAATACATTTGTATCTGTGTGGAATACGCAATACTGCTGGTCAGGTGATCACATTAGTACTTGTCAGAATAATACATTTGTATCTGTCAGGAATTCACAATACTGCTGGTCAGGTGATCACATTAGTACTTGTCAGAATAATACATTTGTATCTGTGTGGAATGCACAATACTGCTGGTCAGGTGATCACATTAGTACTTGTCAGAATAATACATTTATATCTGTAAGGAATACACAATACTGCTGGTCAGGTGATCACATTAGTACTTGTCAGAATAATACATTTGTATCTGTCAGGAATACACAATACTGCTGGTCACGTGATCACATTAGTACTTGTCAGAATAATACATTTGTATCTGTCAGGAATACACAATACTGCTGGTCAGGTGTTCACATTAGTACTTGTCAGAATAATACATTTGTATCTGTCAGGAATACACAATACTGCTGGTCAGGTGATCACATTAGTACTTGTTGGAATAATACATTTGTATCTGTCAGGAATAGACAATACTGCTGTTCAGGTGATCACATTAGTACTTGTCAGAATAATACATTTGTATCTGTGCGGAATACACAATACTGCTGGTCAGGTGATCACATTAGTACTTGTCAGAATAATACATTTGTATCTGTCAGGAATACACAATACTGCTGGTCAGGTGATCACATTAGTACTTGTCAGAATAATACATTTGTATCTGTGCGGAATACACAATACTGCTGGTCAGGTGATCACATTAGTACTTGTCAGAATAATACATTCATATCTCTCAGGAATACACAACACTGCTGGTCAGGTGACCACATTAGTACTTGTTAGAATAATAAATTTGAATCTGTGTGGAATTCACAATACTGCTGGTCAGGTGATCACATTAGTACTTGTCAGAATAATACATTTGTATCTGTGTGGAATTCACAATACTGCTGGTCAGGTGATCACATTAGTACTTGTCAGAATAATACATTTATATCTCTCAGGAATACACAATACTTCTGGTCAGGTGACCACATTAGTACTTGTTAGAATAATACATTTGAATCTGTGTGGAATTCACAATACTGCTGGTCAGGTGATCACATTAGTACTTGTCACAACAATACATTTGTATCTGTCTGGAGTGCACAATACTGCTGGTCAGGTGTTCACATTAGTACTTATCAGAATAATACATTTGTATCTGTCAGGAATACACAAAACTGCTGGTCAGGTGATCACATTAGTACTTGTTAGAATAATACATTTGTATCTGTGCGGAATACACAATACTGCTGGTCAGGTGATCACATTAGTACTTGTCGGAGTAATACATTTGTATCTGTGCGGAATACACAATACTGCTGGTCAGGTGATCACATTAGTACTTGTCAGAATAATACATTTGTATCTGTGCGGAATACACAATACTGCTGGTCAGGTGATCACATTAGTACTTGTCACAACAATACATTTGTATCTGTCAGGAGTGCACAATACTGCTGGTCAGGTGTTCACATTAGTACTTATCAGAATAATACATTTGTATCTGTCAGGAATACACAAAACTGCTGGTCAGGTGATCACATTAGTACTTGTTAGAATAATACATTTGTATCTGTCAGGAATACACAATACTGCTGGTCAGGTGATCACATTAGTACTTGTCAGAATAATACATTTGTATCTGTGTGGAATACTCAATACTGCTGGTCAGGTGATCACATTAGTACTTGTTAGAATAATACATTTGTATCTGTCAGGAATACACAATACTGCTGGTCAGGTGATCACATTAGTACTCGTCAGAATAATACATTTGTATCTGTGTGGAATACACAATACTGCTGGTCAGGTGATCACATTAGTACTCGTCAGAATAATACATTCGTATCTGTGCGGAATACACAATACTGCTGGTAAGGTGACCACATTAGTACTTGTCAGAATAATACATTTGTATCTGTGTGGAATACACAATACTGCTGGTCAGGTGATCACATTAGTACTCGTCAGAATAATACATTCGTATCTGTGCGGAATACACAATACTGCTGGTAAGGTGACCACATTAGTACTTGTCAGAATAATACATTTGTATCTGCCAGGAATACACAATACTTCTGGTCAGGTGACCACATTAGTACTTGTTAGAATAATACATTTGAATCTGTGTGGAATACACAATACTGCTGGTCAGGTGATCACATTAGTTCTTGTCAGAATAATACATGTCTATCTATCAGGATACACAATAATGCTGGTCAGGTGACCACATTAGTACTTGTCAGAATAATACATTTCTATCTGTCAGGAATACACAATACTGCTGGTCAGGTGACCACATTAGTACTTGTCAGAATAATACATTTGTATCTGTCAGGAATACACAATACTTCTTGTCAGGTGACCACATTAGTACTTGTCAGGATAATACATTTGTATCTGTCAGGAATACACAATACTGCTGGTCAGGTGATCACATTAGTACTTGTCAGAATAATCCATTCGTATCTGTCAGGAATACACAATGCTGCTGGTCAGGTGATCACATTAGTACTTGTCAGAATAATCCATTTGTATCTGTCAGGAATACACAATACTGCTGGTCAGGTGATCACATTAGTACTTGTCAGAATAATACATTTGTATCTGTCAGGAATTCACAATACTGCTGGTCAGGTGTTCACATTAGTACTTGTCAGAATAATACATTTGTATCTGTCAGGAATACACAATACTGCTGGTCAGGTGATCACATTAGTACTTGTCAGAATAATACATTTGTATCTGTGTGGAATGCACAATACTGCTGGTCAGGTGATCACATTATTACTCGTCAGAATAATACATTTGTATCTGTCAGGAATGCACAATACTGCTGGTCAGGTGATCACATTAGTACTTGTCAGAATAATCCATTTGTATCTGTCAGGAATACACAATACTGCTGGTCAGGTGATCACATTAGTACTCGTTAGAATAATACATTCGTATCTGTGCGGAATACACAATACTGCTGGTAAGGTGACCACATTAGTACTTGTCAGAATAATACATTTGTATCTGTGTGGAATACACATTACTGCTGGTCAGGTGATCACATTAGTACTCGTTAGAATAATACATTTGTATCTGTGCGGATTACACAATACTGCTGGTCAGGTGACCACATTAGTACTTGTCAGAATAATACATTTGTATCTGTGCGGAATGCACAATACTGCTGGCCAGGTGATCACATTAGTACGTGTCAGGATAATACATTTGTATCTGTCAGGGATACACAATACTGCTGGTCAGGTGACCACATTAGTACTTGTCAGAATATTACATTTGTATCTGTGCGGAATACACAATACTGCTGGTCAGGTGATCACATAAGTACTTGTCAGAATAATACATTTATATCTCTCAGGAATACACAATACTTCTGGTCAGGTGACCACATTAGTACTTGTCAGAATATTACATTTGTATCTGTGCGGAATACACAATACTGCTGGTCAGGTGATCACATTAGTACTTGTCAGAATAATACATTTATATCTCTCAGGAATACACAATACTTCTGGTCAGGTGACCACATTAGTACTTGTTAGAATAATACATTTGTATCTGTCAGGGATACACAATACTGCTGGTCAGGTGATCACATTAGTACTTGTCAGAATAATACATTTATATCTCTCAGGAATACACAATACTTATGGTCAGGTGACCACATTAGTACTTGTTAGAATAATACATTTGTATCTGTCAGGAATACACAATACTTCTGGTCAGGTGACCACATTAGTACTTGTTAGAATAATACATTTGTATCTGTCAGGAATACACAATACTGCTGATCAGGTGACCACATTAGTACTTGTCAGGATAATACATTTGTATCTGTCAGGAATACACAATACTGCTGGTCAGGTGATCACATTAGTACTTGTCAGAATAATACATTTGTATCTGTCAGGGATACACAATACTGCTGGTCAGGTGATCACATTAGTACTTGTCAGAATAATACATTTATATCTCTCAGGAATACACAATACTTTTGGTCAGGTGACCACATTAGTACTTGTTAGAATAATACATTTGAATCTGTGTGGAATACACAATACTGCTGGTCAGGTGAACACATTAGTACTTGTCAGAATAATACATGTCTATCTATCAGGATACACAATAATGCTGGTCAGGTGACCACATTAGTACTTGTCAGAATAATACATTTCTATCTGTCAGGAATACACAATACTGCTGGTCAGGTGATCACATTAGTACTTGTCAGGATAATACATTTGTATCTGTCAGGAATACACAATACTTCTGGTCAGGTGACTACATTAGTACTTGTTAGAATAATACATTTCTATCTGTCAGGAATACACATTACTGCTGGTCAGGTGATCACATTAGTACTTGTCAGAATAATACATTTGTATCTGTCAGGAATTCACAATACTGCTGGTCAGGTGATCACATTAGTACTTGTTAGAATAATACATTTGTATCTGTGTGGAATACGCAATACTGCTGGTCAGGTGATCACATTAGTACTTGTCAGAATAATACATTTGTATCTGTCAGGAATTCACAATACTGCTGGTCAGGTGATCACATTAGTACTTGTCAGAATAATACATTTGTATCTGTGTGGAATGCACAATACTGCTGGTCAGGTGATCACATTAGTACTTGTCAGAATAATACATTTATATCTGTAAGGAATACACAATACTGCTGGTCAGGTGATCACATTAGTACTTGTCAGAATAATACATTTGTATCTGTCAGGAATACACAATACTGCTGGTCACGTGATCACATTAGTACTTGTCAGAATAATACATTTGTATCTGTCAGGAATACACAATACTGCTGGTCGGGTGTTCACATTAGTACTTGTCAGAATAATACATTTGTATCTGTCAGGAATACACAATACTGCTGGTCAGGTGATCACATTAGTACTTGTTGGAATAATACATTTGTATCTGTCAGGAATAGACAATACTGCTGTTCAGGTGATCACATTAGTACTTGTCAGAATAATACATTTGTATCTGTGCGGAATACACAATACTGCTGGTCAGGTGATCACATTAGTACTTGTCAGAATAATACATTTGTATCTGTCAGGAATACACAATACTGCTGGTCAGGTGATCACATTAGTACTTGTCAGAATAATACATTTGTATCTGTGCGGAATACACAATACTGCTGGTCAGGTGATCACATTAGTACTTGTCAGAATAATACATTCATATCTCTCAGGAATACACAACACTGCTGGTCAGGTGACCACATTAGTACTTGTTAGAATAATAAATTTGAATCTGTGTGGAATTCACAATACTGCTGGTCAGGTGATCACATTAGTACTTGTCAGAATAATACATTTGTATCTGTGTGGAATTCACAATACTGCTGGTCAGGTGATCACATTAGTACTTGTCAGAATAATACATTTATATCTCTCAGGAATACACAATACTTCTGGTCAGGTGACCACATTAGTACTTGTTAGAATAATACATTTGAATCTGTGTGGAATTCACAATACTGCTGGTCAGGTGATCACATTAGTACTTGTCACAACAATACATTTGTATCTGTCTGGAGTGCACAATACTGCTGGTCAGGTGTTCACATTAGTACTTATCAGAATAATACATTTGTATCTGTCAGGAATACACAAAACTGCTGGTCAGGTGATCACATTAGTACTTGTTAGAATAATACATTTGTATCTGTGCGGAATACACAATACTGCTGGTCAGGTGATCACATTAGTACTTGTCGGAGTAATACATTTGTATCTGTGCGGAATACACAATACTGCTGGTCAGGTGATCACATTAGTACTTGTCAGAATAATACATTTGTATCTGTGCGGAATACACAATACTGCTGGTCAGGTGATCACATTAGTACTTGTCACAACAATACATTTGTATCTGTCAGGAGTGCACAATACTGCTGGTCAGGTGTTCACATTAGTACTTATCAGAATAATACATTTGTATCTGTCAGGAATACACAAAACTGCTGGTCAGGTGATCACATTAGTACTTGTTAGAATAATACATTTGTATCTGTCAGGAATACACAATACTGCTGGTCAGGTGATCACATTAGTACTTGTCAGAATAATACATTTGTATCTGTGTGGAATACTCAATACTGCTGGTCAGGTGATCACATTAGTACTTGTTAGAATAATACATTTGTATCTGTCAGGAATACACAATACTGCTGGTCAGGTGATCACATTAGTACTCGTCAGAATAATACATTTGTATCTGTGTGGAATACACAATACTGCTGGTCAGGTGATCACATTAGTACTCGTCAGAATAATACATTCGTATCTGTGCGGAATACACAATACTGCTGGTAAGGTGACCACATTAGTACTTGTCAGAATAATACATTTGTATCTGCCAGGAATACACAATACTGCTGGTCAGGTGATCACATTAGTACTCGTCAGAATAATACATTTGTATCTGTCAGTAATACACAATACTGCTGGTCAGGTGATCACATTAGTACTTGTCACAATAATACATTTGTATCTGTCAGGAATACACAATACTGCTGGTCAGGTGACCACATTAGTACTTGCCAGAATAATACATTTGTATCTGTCAGGAATACACAATGCTGCTGGTCAGGTGATCACATTAGTACTTGTCAGAATAATACATTTGTATCTGTCAGGGGAACACAATGCTGCTGGTCAGGTGATCACATTAGTACTTGCCAGAATAATACATTTGTATCTGTCAGGAATACACAATACTGCTGGTCACGTGACCACATTAGTACTTGTCAGGATAATACATTTGTATCTGTGCGGAATACACAATACTGCTGGTCAGGTGATCACATTGTACGTGTCAGGATAATACATTTGTATCTGTCAGGGATACACAATACTGCTGGTCAGGTGATCACATTAGTACTTGTCAGAATAATACATTTGTATCTGTCAGGAATACACAATACTTCTGGTCAGGTGACCACATTAGTACTTGTTAGAATAATCCATTTGTATCTGTCAGGAATACACAATACTGCTGGTCAGGTGACCACATTAGTACTTGTCAGGATAATACATTTGTATCTGTCAGGAATACACAATACTGCTGGTCAGGTGATCACATTAGTACTTGTCAGAATAATACATTTGTATCTGTGCGGAATACACAATACTGCTGGTCAGGTGATCACGTTAGTACTTGTCAGAATAATACATTTGTATCTGTGCGGAATACACAATACTGCTGGTCAGGTGATCACGTTAGTACTTGTCACAATAATACATTTGTATCTGTCAGGAATACACAATACTGCTGGTCAGGTGATCACATTAGTACTTGTCAGAATAATACATTTGTATCTGTGCGGAATACACAATACTGCTGGTCAGGTGATCACATTAGTACTTGTCAGAATAATACATTTATATCTCTCAGGAATACACAACACTGCTGGTCAGGTGACCACATTAGTACTTGTTAGAATAATACATTTGAATCTGTGTGGAATTCACAATACTGCTGGTCAGGTGATCACATTAGTACTTGTCAGAATAATACATTTGTATCTGTGTGGAATTCACAATACTGCTGGTCAGGTGATCACATTAGTACTTGTCAGAATAATACATTTATATCTCTCAGGAATACACAATACTTCTGGTCAGGTGACCACATTAGTACTTGTTAGAATAATACATTTGAATCTGTGTGGAATTCACAATACTGCTGGTCAGGTGATCACATTAGTACTTGTCAGAATAATACATTTCCATCTGTCAGGATACACAATAATGCTGGTCAGGTGACCACATTAGTACTTGTCAGAATAATACATTTGAATCTGTCAGGAATACACTATACTTCTGGTCAGGTGACTACATTAGTACTTGTCAGGATAATACATTTGTATCTGTCAGGAATTCACAATACTGCTGGTCAGGTGATCACATTAGTACTTGTCAGAATAATGCATTTGTATCTGTGCGGAATACACAATACTGCTGGTCAGGTGATCACATTAGTACTTGTCACAACAATACATTTGTATCTGTCAGGAGTGCACAATACTGCTGGTCAGGTGTTCACATTAGTACTTGTCAGAATAATACATTTGTATCTGTCAGGAATACACAAAACTGCTGGTCAGGTGATCACATTAGTACTTGTTAGAATAATACATTTGTATCTGTCAGGAATACACAATACTGCTGGTCAGGTGATCACATTAGTACTTGTCAGAATAATACATTTGTATCTGTGTGGAATACACAATACTGCTGGTCAGGTGATCACATTAGTACTTGTTAGAATAATACATTTGTATCTGTCAGGAATACACAATACTGCTGGTCAGGTGATCACATTAGTACTCGTCAGAATAATACATTTGTATCTGTGTGGAATACACAATACTGCTGGTCAGGTGATCACATTAGTACTCGTCAGAATAATACATTCGTATCTGTGCGGAATACGCAATACTGCTGGTAAGGTGACCACATTAGTACTTGTCAGAATAATACATTTGTATCTGCCAGGAATACACAATACTGCTGGTCAGGTGATCACATTAGTACTCGTCAGAATAATACATTTGTATCTGTCAGTAATACACAATACTGCTGGTCAGGTGATCACATTAGTACTTGTCACAATAATACATTTGTATCTGTCAGGAATACACAATACTGCTGGTCAGGTGACCACATTAGTACTTGCCAGAATAATACATTTGTATCTGTCAGGAATACACAATGCTGCTGGTCAGGTGATCACATTAGTACTTGTCAGAATAATACATTTGTATCTGTCAGGGGAACACAATGCTGCTGGTCAGGTGATCACATTAGTACTTGCCAGAATAATACATTTGTATCTGTCAGGAATACACAATACTGCTGGTCAGGTGACCACATTAGTACTTGTCAGGATAATACATTTGTATCTGTGCGGAATACACAATACTGCTGGTCAGGTGATCACATTGTACGTGTCAGGATAATACATTTGTATCTGTCAGGGATACACAATACTGCTGGTCAGGTGATCACATTAGTACTTGTCAGAATAATACATTTGTATCTGTCAGGAATACACAATACTTCTGGTCAGGTGACCACATTAGTACTTGTTAGAATAATCCATTTGTATCTGTCAGGAATACACAATACTGCTGGTCAGGTGACCACATTAGTACTTGTCAGGATAATACATTTGTATCTGTCAGGAATACACAATACTGCTGGTCAGGTGATCACATTAGTACTTGTCAGAATAATACATTTGTATCTGTGCGGATTACACAATACTGCTGGTCAGGTGATCACGTTAGTACTTGTCAGAATAATACATTTGTATCTGTGCGGAATACACAATACTGCTGGTCAGGTGATCACGTTAGTACTTGTCACAATAATACATTTGTATCTCTCAGGAATACACAATACTGCTGGTCAGGTGATCACATTAGTACTTGTCAGAATAATACATTTGTATCTGTCAGGAATACACAATACTGCTGGTCAGGTGATTACATTAGTACTTGTCAGAATAATACATTTGTATCTGTGCGGAATACACAATACTGCTGGTCAGGTGATCACATTAGTACTTGTCAGAATAATACATTTGTATCTGTCAGGAATACACAATACTGCTGGTCAGGTGATCACATTAGTACTTGTCAGAATAATACATTTGTATCTGTCAGGAATACACAATACTGCTGGTCAGGTGACCACATTAGTACTTGTCAGAATAATACATTTGTATCTGTGCGGAATACACAATACTGCTGGTCAGGTGATCACATTAGTACTTGTCAGAATAATACATTTGTATCTGTCAGGAATACACAATACTGCTGGTCAGGTGATTACATTAGTACTTGTTAGAATAATACATTTGTATCTGTCAGGAATACACAATACTGCTGGTCAGATGATCACATTAGTACTCGTCAGAATAATACATTAGTATCTGTCAGGAATTCACAATACTGCTGGTCAGGTGCTCACATTAGTACTTGTCAGGATAGTACATTTGTATCTGTCAGGAATACACAATACTGCTGGTCAGGTGATCACATTAGTACTTGTCAGAATAATACATTTGTATCTGTCAGGAATACACAATACTGCTGGTCAGGTGATCACATTAGTACTCGTCAGAATAATACATTTGTATCTGTGTGGAATACACAATACTGCTGGTCAGGTGATCACATTAGTACTTGTTAGAATAATACATTTGTATCTGTCAGGAATACACAATACTGCTGGTCAGGTGATCACATTAGTACTTGTTAGAATAATACATTTGTATCTGTCAGGAATACACAATACTGCTGCTCAGGTGATCACATTAGTACTTGTCAGGATAATACATTTGTATCTGTCAGGAATACACAATACTGCTGGTCAGGTGACCACATTAGTACTTGTCAGAATAATACATTGGTATCTGTCAGGAATACACAATACTGCTGGTCAGGTGATCACATTTGTACTCGTCAGAATAAGACTTTCGTATCTGTGCGGAATACGCAATACTGCTGGTAAGGTGACCACATTAGTACTTGTCACAATAATACATTTGTATCTGTCAGGAATACACAATACTGCTGGTCAGGTGATCACATTAGTACTCATCAGAATAATACAATTGTATCTGCCAGGAATACACAATACTGCTGGTCAGGTGATCACATTAGTACTTGTCACAATAATACATTTGTATCTGTCAGGAATACACAATACTGCTGGTCAGGTGATCACATTAGTACTTGTCAGAATAATACATTTGTATCTGTCAGGAATACACAATACTGCTGGTCAGGTGATCACATTAGTACTTGTCAGAATAATACATTTGTATCTGTCAGGAATACACAATACTGCTGGTCAGGTGATCACATTAGTACTTGTCAGAATAATACATTTTATCTGTCAGGAATACACAATACTGCTGGTCAGGTAATCACATTTGTACTTGTCAGAATAATACATTTGTATCTGTGCGGAATACACAATACTGCTGGTCAGGTGATCACATTAGTACTTGTCAGAATAATACATTTGTATCTGTCAGGAATACACAATACTGCTGGTCAGGTGATTACATTAGTACTTGTTAGAATAATACATTTGTATCTGTCAGGAATACACAATACTGCTGGTCAGATGATCACATTAGTACTCGTCAGAATAATACATTAGTATCTGTCAGGAATTCACAATACTGCTGGTCAGGTGCTCACATTAGTACTTGTCAGGATAGTACATTTGTATCTGTCAGGAATACACAATACTGCTGGTCAGGTGATCACATTAGTACTTGTCAGAATAATACATTTGTATCTGTCAGGAATACACAATACTGCTGGTCAGGTGATCACATTAGTACTCGTCAGAATAATACATTTGTATCTGTGTGGAATACACAATACTGCTGGTCAGGTGATCACATTAGTACTTGTTAGAATAATACATTTGTATCTGTCAGGAATACACAATACTGCTGCTCAGGTGATCACATTAGTACTTGTCAGGATAATACATTTGTATCTGTCAGGAATACACAATACTGCTGGTCAGGTGACCACATTAGTACTTGTCAGAATAATACATTGGTATCTGTCAGGAATACACAATACTGCTGGTCAGGTGATCACATTTGTACTCGTCAGAATAAGACTTTCGTATCTGTGCGGAATACGCAATACTGCTGGTAAGGTGACCACATTAGTACTTGTCACAATAATACATTTGTATCTGTCAGGAATACACAATACTGCTGGTCAGGTGATCACATTAGTACTCATCAGAATAATACAATTGTATCTGCCAGGAATACACAATACTGCTGGTCAGGTGATCACATTAGTACTTGTCACAATAATACATTTGTATCTGTCAGGAATACACAATACTGCTGGTCAGGTGATCACATTAGTACTTGTCAGAATAATACATTTGTATCTGTCAGGAATACACAATACTGCTGGTCAGGTGATCACATTAGTACTTGTCAGAATAATACATTTGTATCTGTCAGGAATACACAATACTGCTGGTCAGGTGATCACATTAGTACTTGTCAGAATAATACATTTTATCTGTCAGGAATACACAATACTGCTGGTCAGGTAATCACATTTGTACTTGTCAGAATAATACATTTGTATCTGTCAGGAATACACAATACTGCTGGTCAGGTGATCACATTAGTACTTGTCAGAATAATACATTTGTATCTGTCAGGAATACACAATACTGCTGGTCAGGTGATCACATTAGTACTTGTCAGAATAATACATTCGTATCTGTCAGGAATACACAATACTGCTGGTCAGGTGACCACATTAGTACTTGTCATAATAATACATTTGTATCTGTGCGGAATACACAATACTGCTGGTCAGGTGATCACATTAGTACTTGTCAGAATAATACATTTGTATCTGTGCGGATTACACAATACTGCTGGTCAGGTGATCACATTAGGACTTGTCAGAATAATCCATTTGTATCTGTCAGGAATACACAATACTGCTGGTAAGGTGATCACATTAGTACTCGTTAGAATAATACATTTGTATCTGTGCGGAATACACAATACTGCTGGTCAGGTGATCACATTAGTACTTGTCAGAATAATACAATTGTATCTGTCAGGAATACACAATACTGCTGGTCACGTGATCACATTAGTACTTGTCACAATAATACATTTGTATCTGTCAGGAATACACAATACTGCTGGTCAGGTGATCACATTCGGACTTGTCAGAATAATCCATTTGTATCTGTCAGGAATACACAATACTGCTGGTAAGGTGATCACATTAGTACTCGTTAGAATAATACATTTGTATCTGTGCGGAATACACAATACTGCAGGTCAGGTGATCACATTATTACTTGTCAGAATAATACATTTGTATCTGTCAGGAATACACAATACTGCTGGTCAGGTGACCACATTAGTACTTGTCAGAATAATACATTTGTATCTGTCAGGAATACACAATACTGCTGGTCAGGTGATCACATTAGTACTTGTTAGAATAATACAATCGTATCTGTGCGGAATCCACAAAACTGCTGGTAAGGTGACCACATTAGTACTTGTCAGAATAATACATTTGTATCTGTCAGGAATACACAATACTGCTGGTCAGGTGATCACATTAGTACTTGTCAGAATAAGACATTTGTATCTGTCAGGAATACACAATACTGCTGGTCAGGTGACCACATTAGTACGTGTCAGAATAATACATTTGTATCTGTCAGGAATACACAATACTGCTGGTCAGGTGATCACATTAGTACTTGTCACAATAATACATTTGTATCTGTCAGGAATACACAATACTGCTGGTCAGGTGACCACATTAGTACTTGTCAGGATAATACATTTGTATCTGTGCGGAATACACA
Organism: Scyliorhinus torazame; assembly: GCF_047496885.1. Classification (NCBI taxonomy): domain Eukaryota; kingdom Metazoa; phylum Chordata; class Chondrichthyes; order Carcharhiniformes; family Scyliorhinidae; genus Scyliorhinus; species Scyliorhinus torazame. The sequence goes on from NC_092720.1 coordinate 225,179,321, forward strand.
ATACTGCTGGTCAGGTGATCACATTAGTACTTGTCAGAATAATACATTTGTATCTGTCAGGAATACACAATACTGCTGGTCAGGTGACCACATTAGTACTTGTCAGAATAATACATTTGTATCTGTGCGGAATACACAATACTGCTGGTCAGGTGATCACATTAGTACTTGTCACAATAATACATTTGTATCTGTCAGGAATACACAATACTGCTGGTCAGGTGATCACATTAGTACTTGTCAGAATAATACATTTGTATCTGTGCGGATTACACAATACTGCTGGTCAGGTGATCACATTAGTACTTGTCAGGATAATGCATTTGTATCTGTCAGGAATACACAATACTGCTGGTCAGGTGATCACATTAGTACGTGTCAGGATAATACATTTGTATCTGTCAGGAATACACAATACTTCTGGTCAGGTGACCACATTAGTACTTGTTAGAATAATGCATTTGTATCTGTCAGGAATACACAATACTGCTGGTCAGGTGATCACATTAGTACTTGTCAGAATAATACATTTGTATCTGTCAGGAATACACAATACTTCTGGTCAGGTGACCACATTAGTACTTGTTAGAATAATCCATTTGTATCTGTCAGGAATACACAATACTGCTGGTCAGGTGACCACATTAGTACTTGTCAGGATAATACATTTGTATCTGTCAGGAATACACAATACTGCTGGTCAGGTGATCACATTAGTACTTGTCACAATAATACATTTGTATCTGTCAGGAATACACAATACTGCTGGTCAGGTGACCACATTAGTACTTGTCAGGATAATACATTTGTATCTGTGCGGAATACACAATACTGCTGGTCAGGTGATCACATTAGTACGTGTCAGAATAATACATTTGTATCTGTCAGGAATACACAATACTGCTGGTCAGGTGATCACATTATTACTTGTCAGAATAATACATTTGTATCTGTCAGGAATACACAATACTGCTGGTCAGGTGACCACATTAGTACATGTCAGGATAATACATTTGTATCTGTGCGGAATACACAATACTTCTGGTCAGGTGACCACATTAGTACTTGTCAGAATAATCCATTTGTATCTGTCAGGAATTCACAATATTGCTGGTCAGGTGATCACATTAGTACTTGTCACACTAATACATTTGTATCTGTCAGGAATACACAATACTGCTGGTCAGGTGATCACATTAGTACTTGTCAGAATAATACATTTGTATCTGTCAGGAATACACAATACTGCTGGTCAGGTGATCACATTAGTACTTGTCAGAATAATACATTAGTATCTGTCAGGAATTCACAATACTGCTGGTCAGGTGCTCACATTAGTACTTGTCAGGATAATACATTTGTATCTGTCAGGAATACACAATACTGCTGGTCAGGTGATCACATTAGTACTTGTCACAATAATACATTTGTATCTGTCAGGAATACACAATACTGCTGGTCAGGTGATCACATTAGTACTCGTCAGAATAATACATTTGTATCTGTGCGGAATACACAATACTGCTGGTCAGGTGATCACATTAGTACTCGTCAGAATAATACAATCGTATCTGTGCGGAATACGCAATACTGCTGGTAAGGTGACCACATTAGTACTTGTCACAATAATACATTTGTATCTGTGTGGAATCCACAATACTGCTGGTCAGGTGATCACATTAGTACTCGTCAGAATAATACAATCGTATCTGTGCGGAATACACAATACTGCTGGTAAGGTGACCACATTAGTACTTGTCACAATAATACATTTGTATCTGCCAGGAATACACAATACTGCTGGTCAGGTGATCACATTAGTACTTGTCAGAATAATACATTTGTATCTGTCAGGAATACACAATACTGCTGGTCAGGTGACCACATTAGTACTTGTCAGAATAATACATTTGTATCTGTCAGGAATACACAATACTGCTGGTCAGGTGACCACATTAGTACTTGTCAGAATAATACATTTTATCTGTCAGGAATACACAATACTGCTGGTCAGGTGAGCACATTAGTACTTGTCAGAATAATCCATTTTATCTGTCAGGAATACACAATACTGCTGGTCAGGTAATCACATTTGTACTTGTCAGAATAATACATTTGTATCTGTCAGGAATACACAATACTGCTGGTCAGGTGATCACATTAGTACTTGTCAGAATAATCCATTTGTATCTGTCAGGAATACACAATACTGCTGGTCAGGTGATCACATTAGTACTCGTTAGAATAATACATTCGTATCTGTGCGGAATACACAATACTGCTGGTAAGGTGACCACATTAGTACTTGTCAGAATAATACATTTGTATCTGGGTGGAATACACAATACTGCAGGTCAGGTGATCACATTATTACTTGTCAGAATAATACATTTGTATCTGTCAGGAATACACAATACTGCTGGTCAGGTGATCACATTAGTACTTGTCAGAATAATACATTTGTATCTGTCAGGAATACACAATACTGCTGGTCAGGTGATCACATTAGTACTTGTTAGAATAATACATTTGTATCTGTCAGGAATACACAATACTGCTGGTCAGGTGACCACATTAGTACTTGGCAGAATAATACATTTGTATCTGTCAGGAATACACAATACTGCTGGTCAGGTGATCACATTAGTACTTGTTAGAATAATACATTTGTATCTGTCAGGAATACACAATACTGCTGGTCAGGTGATCACATTAGTACTTGTTAGAATAATACATTTGTATCTGTCAGGAATACACAATACTGCTGGTCAGGTGACCACATTAGTACTTGGCAGAATAATACATTTGTATCTGTGCGGAATACGCAATACTGCTGGTAAGGTGATCACATTTGTACTTGTCAGAATAATACATTTGTATCTGCCAGGAATACACAATACTGCTGGTCAGGTGATCACATTAGTACTTGTCATAATAATACATTTGTATCTGTCAGGCGTAAAGAATACTGCTGTATATATAAATGTTGGTGAATATATAAATGTTCATCAATGAACATATTGAGGTGAATATATAAATGTACATCAATGAACATATTGAGGTGAATATATAAATGTTCATCAATGAACATATTGAGGTGAATATATAAATGTTCATCAATGAACATATTGAGGTGAATATATAAATGTTCATCAATGAACATATTGAGGTGAATATATAAATGTTCATCAATGAACATGTTGAGGTGAATATATAAATGTTCATCAATGAACATATTGAGGTGAATATATAAATGTTCATCAATGAACATGTTGAGGTGAATATATAAATGTTCATCAATGAACATATTGAGGTGAATATATAAATGTTCATCAATGAACATGTTGAGGTGAATATATAAATGTTCATCAATGAACATATTGAGGTGAATATATAAATGTTCATCAATGAACATGTTGAGGTGAATATATAAATGTTCATCAATGAACATGTTGAGGTGAATATATAAATGTTCATCAATGAACATATTGAGGTGAATAAATAAATGTTCACCAATGAACATGTTGAGGTGAATATATAAATGTTCATCAATGAACATGTTGAGGTGAATATATAAATGTTCATCAATGAACATATTGAGGTGAATAAATAAATGTTCACCAATGAACATGTTGAGGTGAATATATAAATGTTCATCAATGAACATGTTGAGGTGAATATATAAATGTTCATCAATGAACATGTTGAGGTGAATATATAAATGTTCATCAATGAACATGTTGAGGTGAATATATAAATGTTCACCAATGAACATGTTGAGGTGAATATATAAATGTTCATCAATGAACATGTTGAGGTGAATATATAAATGTTCATCAATGAACATATTGAGGTGAATATATAAATGTTCATCAATGAACATATTGAGGTGAATATACAAATGTTCATCAATGAACATATTGAGGTGAATATAGAACATAGAACATAGAACAATACAGCGCAGTACAGTCCCATTGGCCCACGATGTTGCACCGAAACAAAAGCTATCTAACCTACACTATGCCATTATCATCCATATGTTTATCCAATAAACTTTTAAATGCCCTCAATGTTGGCGAGTTCACTACTGTCGCAGGTAGGGCATTCCACGGCCTCACTACTCTTTGCGTAAAGAACCTACCTCTGACCTCTGTCCTATATCTATTACCCCTCAGTTTAAAGCTATGTCCCCTGGTGCCAGCCATTTCCATCCGCGGGAGAAGGCTCTCACTGTCCACCCTATCCAACCCCCTGATCATTTTGTATGCCTCTATTAAGTCTCCTCTTAACCTTCTTCTCTCCAACGAAAACAACCTCAAGTCCATCAGCCTTTCCTCATAAGATTTTCCCTCCATACCAGGCAACATCCTGGTAAATCCACTCTGCACCAGCTCCAAAGCCTCCACGTCCTTCCTATAATGCGGTGACCAGAACTGTACGCAATACTCCAAATGCGGCCGTACCAGAGTTCTGTACAGCTGCAACATGACCTCCCGACTCCGGAACTCAATCCCTCCACCAATAAAGGCCAACACTCCATAGGCCTTCTTCACAACCCTATCAACCTGGGTGGCAACTTTCAGGGATCTATGTACATGGACACCTAGATCCCTCTGCTCATTCACACTTTCAAGAACTTTACCATTAGCCAAATATTCCGCATTCCTGTTATTCCTGTTCATCACATATATAAATGTTCATCACAGAACATATTGAGGTGAATATATAAATGTTCACCAATGAATATGTTGAAGTGAATATATAAATGTTCATCAATGAACATATTGAGGTGAATATATAAATGTTCATCAATGAACATATTGAGGTGAATATACAAATGTTCATCAATGAACATATTGAGGTGAATATATAAATGTTCATCAATGAACATATTGAGGTGAATATATAAATGCTCATCAATGAACATATTGAGGTGAATATATAAATGTACATCAATGAACATATTGAGGTGAATATATAAATGTTCATCAATGAACATATTGAGGTGAATATATAAATGCTCATCAATGAACATATTGAGGTGAATATATAAATGTTCATCAATGAACATATTGAGGTGAATATATAAATGCTCATCAATGAACATATTGAGGTGAATATATAAATGTTCATCAATGAACATATTGAGGTGAATATATAAATGCTCATCAATGAACATATTGAGGTGAATATATAAATGTTCATCAATGAACATATTGAGGTGAATATATAAATGCTCATCAATGAACATATTGAGGTGAATATATAAATGTTCATCAATGAACATATTGAGGTGAATATATAAATGCTCATCAATGAACATATTGAGGTGAATATATAAATATACATCAATGAACATATTGAGGTGAATATATAAATGTTCATCACAGAACATATTGAGGTGAATACATAAATGCTCTGTCATGACCAGTAAATCCTTTTGAGGCAATTCGGTGAGCATATTTGGGGTGAATATATGGAATTATGGCGATGTTCTCCTCTCTGTGACAGTCCCTCTTTCATATCCACTCTCTGCCAGTATTGCTGTCTTTGACTCACTCATTGTCTCACGTGCCTCCAGATCACAGAGGTGTAGTTATGGAAATCCCAGCAGTTGACCTTTGGGAAAGGTCAGAATTGAACTGATCTTTAATGTGCGTTGTATCAGAAAGTGCAGAAGTACAGCAGACGAATGACTTGTCCCTTCACATGCTCAAAGGATTTTCAGGGAAAGATTCCTGGCAGTGGGAATTCTGTCTCCTACTTCCTTGATCCAAGTCCATTGGCAAAGTAGAATTTCACCCTGAAAAATGTGAGCTGATACACTTTATAAGGAGTAATTTAACAAGGAGGTGTACTCTGATCGGTCTGACACTGGGAAGTTCCAAGGAACAATGGGATCTTGGCATGTTTGTCCACAGATCTCTGAAGGTAGCATGGCAGGTTTATAGGGTGGTGAAAAAGGCATTTGGGACACTCGGCTTTACCAATGCAGGCATTAATTTCAAAAGCAAGGAGGTCATGTTGGAGTTGTGTAGAAGCTTGTTGAGGCCACAGCTGGAGTACTGTGTGCAATCCAGCTCGCCACATTTTCGGAAGGATGTGATTGCGCTGGAAGTAACACGCGGCCAGAAGTGAGGTGGTAAGGTGGATACAGAACTGGCTCGGTCACAGAGGGTAGCAGTAGAAAGGTGTTTTTCTGAATGGAAGGTTGTGACTAGTGGTGTTCCACAGGGATCGGTGCTGGGGCCTCTGCTGTTTGTGGTGTACATAAACAATTTGGAGTAATATGTAGCTGGTCTGATTAGTAAGTTCGCGGATGACACCAAGGTGGGTGGAGGGCAGATAGTGTTGAGGATTGTCAGAGGATACAGCAGGACATAGATAGGTTGGAGACTTGGGCGGAGAGATGGCAAATGGAGTTTAATCCGGACAAATGTGAGGTAATTCATTTTGGTCTAACATAGAGGGGAAATATATCGTAAATGGTAAAACTCTCAGGAATACAGAAAGTCAGAGAGATCTGGGCGTGCAGGTCCACAGATCTTTGAAGGTGGCATCACAAGTGGACAAGAAAGCATACGGAATGCTTGTCTTCATTGGACGGGGCATCGAGTATAAAAACTGGCAAGTCATGCTGCAGTTGTATAGAACCTTGGTACGGCCGCACTTGGAATATTGCGCACATTTCTGGTCGTCACACTACCAGAAGGATGTGGATGCTTTGGAGAGGGTACAGAGGAGCTTTACCAGGATGTTGCCTGGTCTGGAGGGTGTTAGCTATGCGGAGAGGCTGAATAGACTCGGACTGTTTTCATTAGAAAGACGGAGGTTGAGGGGTGACCTGATAGAGGTCTACAAAATTATGAGGGGCATGGATAGAGTGGATGGGCAGGCACTCTTTCCCAGGGTGGAGGGGTCAGTCACCAAGGGGGCAGAGGTTAAAGGTACGTGGGGCAAAGTTTCGAGGAGATGTGTGAGGCAGGTTTTTTACACAGAGGGTGGTGAGGCCTGGAACGCGTGGCCAGGGGAGGTTGTGGAGCAGATACATTAACGGTGTTCAAAAGGCATCTTGACAAACACATGTGTTGCTAACTTTGCCTTAGTTTAATTGCTCTGTTTTATTACCTTTGCTCTTGAGTCGCCAGGTATCTTTATGATACCGCCACGTGGTTCAAGTCCGAGTAATGATCAATAATCCAACACACCGCTTAGTAAGAGTTAAATCAAAGCACATTTATTATACACAGTAATCGCTACTCATGCACAAATTCTACGTCTAAGCTACTTCTACAACCAATACTTAACTTCGGACTGGCCCACCAGGTCAGGGAAACGAATGGCCTTTCGTTCGGGTTCTGAGTCCGCGGGATTCGAAGTTGGTACAGATTGGTAGCGAGGAGCGCCTATCTCGTAGCGAGCGTTGAATTAAGACTTACAGTTTTGAGCGGCTGTTGAAGAGTGAAGAGCGAGTGAAGAGAGCGCCTTGAACTTGGGGCTCAATTCTTATAGTCCCCAGGGGCTTCCCGCCTTTCGGGGCGGCCCCTGTACCTGGTCCCAAGTGACTGGACTTTGTCCCAATCACTTGGTTCGATTTTCTCCAATACTGGAGCGGTTCCCTGATCGATGGGCGGTCCTGAGGTGCTCGTTCACCTCCCTTTGTGTAGGCTTCTGCTGGCGCCGAGGAGTCTGGTTTGGCTTTGTGTGTCCCAAATGTTGCTCATTGTTCCCGGGGATTGCTCATTAATATGCAGATGGCTGGTGTTTTGTTATGCTGATGGTTGCTGGTATCGATCTTGTCTGGCCTTTCCAGAGGTAAATACACACTCAACCTGCAGCTGCTTGTTTGTGTCCTGTTGGCTGACTTTCCCATCAGCCTTTGCCGTTCGCCATTTTGAATCGGGAGTTAGCCATTTTAAGTGGCTACACATGAATAGGATGGGTATAGAGGGGTGCGGCACAGGGAAGTGCTGGAGATTTTGGCCAAGGGTGGTATCATGACCAGTACGGGCTTAGAGGGCCGAAGGGCCTGTAGTATTCTTTATTCTTTGTTGGAGTGGATGCAGAGGAGATTCATCAGAATGTTGCTGGGATGGAACATTTCAGTTATGAAGAGAGGTTGGGGTTTGGGTTGTTTTCTCTGGAGGAGAGAAGACTGAGGGGCGACCTGATCGAGGTGGACAAGATTCTGAGGGGCATGGACAGGGAGGATAGGGAGCAGCTGGTCCCCTCAGTTGAAGGGTCAGTACCGAGGGGGACACAAGTTCAAGGTGAGGGGTGGGAGGTTCAGGGGGGATTTGATGAAAAGTTGTTTTCCCCAGAAGGTGGAGAGGGTCTGGAATGCTCTGTCTGGGAGGGGGGGGGGAGGCGGGTCTGGAACGCTCTGTCTGGGAGGGGGGGGGAGAGGGTCTGGAACGCTCTGTCTGGGAGGGGGGAGAGAGGGTCTGGAACGCTCTGTCTGTAAGGGGGGGGAGGGTCTGGAACACTCTGTCTGGGAGGGGGGAGGCGGGTCTGGAATGCTCTGTCTGGGAGGGGGGGAGAGGCGGGTCTGGAACGCTCTGTCTGGGAGGGGGGGGGGAGGCGGGTCTGGAACGCTCTGTCTGGGAGGGGGGGAGAGGGTCTGGAGCGCTCTGTCTGGGGGGGGGGGAGGGTCTGGAACGCTCTGTCTGGGGGGGGGGAGAGGGTCTGGAACGCTCTGTCTGGGAGGGGGGGAGAGGCGGGTCTGGAACGCTCTGTCTGGGAGGGGGGGGGAAGCGGGTCTGGAATGCTCTGTCTGGGAGGGGGGGAGAGGCAGGTCTGGAACGCACTGTCTGGGAGGGGGGAGAGGGTCTGGAACGCTCTGTCTGGGAGGGGGGGAGAGGGTCTGGAACGCTCTGTCTGGGAGGGGGGGAGAGGGTCTGGAACGCTCTGTCTGGGAGGGGGGGGAGGGTCTGGAACTTTCTGTCTGGGAGAAGGGAGAGGGTCTGGAACGCTCTGTCTGGGAGGGGGGAGAGGGTCTGGAACGCTCTGTCTGGGAGGGGGGGAGAGGCGGGTCTGGAATGCTCTGTCTGGGAGGGGGGGGGAGGGTCTGTAACGCTCTGTCTGGGAGGGGGGGGAAGAGGGTCGGGAACGCTCTGTCTGGGAGGGGGGGAGAGGCGGGTCTGGAACGCGCTGTCTGGGAGGGGGAGAGGGTCTGGAACGCTCTGTCTGGGAGGGGGGAGAGGCGGGTCTGGAACGCTCTGTCTGGGAGGGGGGTGAGGGTCTGGAATGCTCTGTCTGGGAGGGGGGTGAGGGTCTGGAACGCTCTGTCTGGGAGGGGGGGAGGCGGGTCTGGAACGCTCTGTCTGGGAGGGGGGGAGAGGGTCTGGAACGCTCTGTCTGGGAGGGGGGGAGAGGGTCTGGAACGCTCTGTCTGGGAGGGGGGGTGAGGGTCTGGAACGCTCTGTCTGGGAGGGGGGGGGGAGGGTCTGGAACGCTCTGTCTGGGAGGGGGGGGGAGGGTCTGGAACGCTCTGTCTGGGAGGGGGGAGAGGGTCTGGAACGCTCTGTCTGGGAGGGGGGGAGAGGGTCTGGAACGCTCTGTCTGGGAGAAGGGAGAGGGTCTGGAACGCTCTGTCTGGGAGGGGGGGTGAGGGTCAGGAACGCTCTGTCTGGGAGGGGGGGGGAGGGTCTGGAACGCTCTGTCTGGGAGGGGGGGAGAGGGTCTGGAACGCTCTGTCTGGGAGGGGGGGAGGGTCTGGAACGCTCTGTCTGGGAGGGGGGGGAGAGGCGGGTCTGGAACGCACTGTCTGGGAGGGAGGGGGAGAGGCGAGTCTGGAACGCTCTGTCTGGGAGTGGGGGAGAGGGTCTGGAACGCTCTGTCTGGGAGGGGGGGAGAGGGTCTGGAACGCTCTGTCTGGGAGGGGGGGAGAGGCGGGTCTGGAACGCTCTGTCTGGGAGGGGGGGGAGGGTCTGGGACGCGCTGCCTGGGAGGGGGGGGAGAGGCGGGTCTGGAACGCTCTGTCTGGGAGGGGGGGGAGGGTCTGGGACGCGCTGCCTGGGAGGGGGGGGAGAGGCGGGTCTGGAACGCTCTGTCTGGGAGGGGGGAGAGGGTCTGGAACGCTCTGTCTGGGAGGGGGGGGAGAGGCGGGTCTGGAACGCTCTGTCTGGGAGGGGGGGGAGAGGGTCTGGAACGCTCTGTCTGGGAGGGGGGAGGCGGGTCTGGAACGCTCTGTCTGGGAGGGGGGGAGGGTCTGGAACGCTCTGTCTGGGAGGGGGGGAGAGGCGGGTCTGGAATGCTCTGTCTGGGAGGGGGGGGGAGGGTCTGTAACGCTCTGTCTGGGAGGGGGGGGGGAAGAGGGTCTGGAACGCTCTGTCTGGGAGGGGGGGAGAGGCGGGTCTGGAACGCGCTGTCTGGGAGGGGGAGAGGGTCTGGAACGCTCTGTCTGGGAGGGGGGAGAGGCGGGTCTGGAATGCTCTGTCTGGGAGGGGGGGAGAGGCAGGTCTGGAACGCACTGTCTGGGAGGGGGGAGAGGGTCTGGAACGCTCTGTCTGGGAGGGGGGGAGAGGGTCTGGAACGCTCTGTCTGGGAGGGGGGGAGAGGGTCTGGAACGCTCTGTCTGGGAGGGGGGGGAGGGTCTGGAACTTTCTGTCTGGGAGGGGGGGAGAGGCGGGTCTGGAACGCTCTGTCTGGGAGGGGGGGGAGAGGCGGGTCTGGAACGCTCTGTCTGGGAGGGGGGGGGAGAGGGTCTGGAACGCTCTGTCTGGGAGGGGGGAGGCGGGTCTGGAACGCTCTGTCTGGGAGGGGGGGAGGGTCTGGAACGCTCTGTCTGGGAGGGGGGGAGAGGCGGGTCTGGAATGCTCTGTCTGGGAGGGGGGGGGAGGGTCTGTAACGCTCTGTCTGGGAGGGGGGGGGGAAGAGGGTCTGGAACGCTCTGTCTGGGAGGGGGGGAGAGGCGGGTCTGGAACGCGCTGTCTGGGAGGGGGAGAGGGTCTGGAATGCTCTGTCTGGGAGGGGGGTGAGGGTCTGGAACGCTCTGTCTGGGAGGGGGGGAGGCGGGTCTGGAACGCTCTGTCTGGGAGGGGGGGAGAGGGTCTGGAACGCTCTGTCTGGGAGGGGGGGAGAGGGTCTGGAACGCTCTGTCTGGGAGGGGGGTGAGGGTCTGGAACGCTCTGTCTGGGAGGGGGGGGGGAGGGTCTGGAACGCTCTGTCTGGGAGGGGGGGGGTGAGGGTCAGGAACGCTCTGTCTGGGAGGGGGGGGGGAGGGTCTGGAACGCTCTGTCTGGGAGGGGGGAGAGGGTCTGGAACGCTCTGTCTGGGAGGGGGGGAGGGTCTGGAACGCTCTGTCTGGGAGGGGGGGGGAGAGGCGGGTCTGGAACGCACTGTCTGGGAGGGGGGGGAGAGGGTCTGGAACGCGCTGTCTGGGAGGGGGGGGGAGGCGGGTCTGGAACGCTCTGTCTGGGAGGGGGGGAGAGGGTCTGGAACGCTCTGTCTGGGAGGGGGGGAGAGGCGGGTCTGGAACGCTCTGTCTGGGAGGGGGGGGAGGGTCTGGGACGCGCTGCCTGGGAGGGGGGGGAGAGGCGGGTCTGGAACGCTCTGTCTGGGAGGGGGGGGAGGGTCTGGGACGCGCTGCCTGGGAGGGGGGGGAGAGGCGGGTCTGGAACGCTCTGTCTGGGAGGGGGGAGAGGGTCTGGAATGCTCTGTCTGGGAGGGGGGGGGAGAGTGTCTGGAACGCTCTGTCTGGGAGGGGGGGGGGAGAGGGTCTGGAACGCTCTGTCTGGGAGGGGGGGAGGGTCTGGAATGCTCTGTCTGGGAGGGGGGGGAGAGTGTCTGGAACGCTCTGTCTGGGAGGGGGGAGGCGGGTCTGGAACGCTCTGTCTGGGAGGGGGGGAGGGTCTGGAACGCTCTGTCTGGGAGGGGGGGAGAGGCGGGTCTGGAACGCTCTGTCTGGGAGGGGGGGGGAGGGTCTGTAACGCTCTGTCTGGGAGGGGGGGGGGAAGAGGGTCTGGAACGCTCTGTCTGGGAGGGGGGGAGAGGCGGGTCTGGAACGCTCTGTCTGGGAGGGGGGGGAGGGTCTGGAATGCTCTGTCTGGGAGGGGGGTGAGGGTCTGGAACGCTCTGTCTGGGAGGGGGGGAGGCGGGTCTGGAACGCTCTGTCTGGGAGGGGGGGAGAGGGTCTGGAACGCTCTGTCTGGGAGGGGGGAGAGGGTCTGGAACGCTCTGTCTGGGAGGGGGGGAGAGGGTCTGGAACGCTCTGTCTGGGAGGGGGGGTGAGGGTCTGGAACGCTCTGTCTGGGAGGGGGGGGGAGGGTCTGGAACGCTCTGTCTGGGAGGGGGGGGGAGGGTCTGGAACGCTCTGTCTGGGAGGGGGGAGAGGGTCTGGAACGCTCTGTCTGGGAGGGGGGGAGAGGGTCTGGAACGCTCTGTCTGGGAGAAGGGAGAGGGTCTGGAACGCTCTGTCTGGGAGGGGGGGGGAGGGTCTGGAACGCTCTGTCTGGGAGGGGGGGGGAGGGTCTGGAACGCTCTGTCTGGGAGGGGGGGAGAGGGTCTGGAACGCTCTGTCTGGGAGGGGGGGGGAGAGGCGAGTCTGGAACGCTCTGTCTGGGAGTGGGGGAGAGGGTCTGGAACGCGCTGTCTGGGAGGGGGGGGAGGCGGGTCTGGAACGCTCTGTCTGGGAGGGGGGGAGGGTCTGGGACGCGCTGCCTGGGAGGGGGGGGAGAGGCGGGTCTGGAACGCTCTGTCTGGGAGGGGGGGGAGGGTCTGGGACGCGCTGCCTGGGAGGGGGGGGAGAGGCGGGTCTGGAACGCTCTGTCTGGGAGGGGGGGGAGGGTCTGGGACGCGCTGCCTGGGAGGGGGGGGAGAGGCGGGTCTGGAACGCTCTGTCTGGGAGGGGGGGGAGGGTCTGTGACGCGCTGCCTGGGAGGGGGGGGAGAGGCGGGTCTGGAACGCTCTGTCTGGGAGGGGGGAGAGGGTCTGGAACGCTCTGTCTGGGAGGGGGGGGAGGGTCTGGAACACTCTGTCTGGGAGGGGGGGAGAGGGTCTGGAACGCGCTGTCTGGGAGGGGGGGAGAGGCGGGTCTGGAACGCTCTGTCTGGGAGGGGGGGAGAGGGTCTGGAACGCTCTGTCTGGGAGGGGGGGAGAGGGTCTGGAACGCTCTGTCTGGGGGGGGAAGAGGGTCTAGAACGCTCTGTCTGGGAGGGGGGGAGAGGGTCTGGAACGCTCTGTCTGGGAGGGGGGAGAGGCGGGTCTGGAACGCTCTGTCTGGGAGGGGGGAGAGGCGGGTCTGGAACGCTCTGTCTGGGAGAGGGGGGGAGAGGGTCTGGAACGCTCTGTCTGGGAGGGGGGGAGAGGGTCTGGAACGCTCTGTCTGGGAGGGGGGTGAGGGTCTGGAACGCTCTGTCTGGGAGGGGGGGGGAGAGGGTCTGGAACGCTCTGTCTGGGAGGGGGGGAGAGGGTCTGGAACGCTCTGTCTGGGAGGGGGGAGAGGGTCTGGAACGCTCTGTCTGGGAGGGGGGGTGAGGGTCTGCAACGCTCTGTCTGGGAGGGGGGGGAGGGTCTGGAACGCTCGGTCTGGGAGGGGGGGGGGAGGGTCTGGAACGCTCTGTCTGGGAGGGGGGAGAGGGTCTGGAACGCTCTGTCTGGGAGGGGGGGGTGAGGGTCAGGAACGCTCTGTCTGGGAGGGGGGGGAGGGTCTGGAACGCTCTGTCTGGGAGGGGGGGGAGGGTCTGGAATGCTCTGTCTGGGAGGGGGGGAGAGGGTCTGGAACACTCTGTGTGGGAGGGGGGAGAGGGTCTGGAACGCTCTGTCTGGGAGGGGGGAGAGGGTCTGGAACACTCTGTGTGGGAGGGGGGAGAGGGTCTGGAACGCTCTGTCTGGGAGGGGGGATGCGGGTCTGGAACGCTCTGTCTGGGAGGGGGGGGAGGCGGGTCTGGAACGCTCTGTCTGGGAGGGGGGATGCGGGTCTGGAACGCTCTGTCTGGGAGGGGGTGAGAGGGTCTGGAACGCTCTGTCTGGGAGGGGGGGAGAGGCGGGTCTGGAACGCTCTGTCTGGGAGGGGGGAGAGGGTCTGGAACGCTCTGTCTGGGAGGGGGGGAGAGGGTCTGGAACGCTCTGTCTGGGAGGGGGGGGGAGGGTCTGGAACGCTCTGTCTGGGAGGGGGGGAGAGGGTCTGGAACGCTCTGTCTGGGAGGGGGGGGGAGGGTCAGGAACGCTCTGTCTTGGAGGGGGGGGGAGGGTCTGGAACACTCTGTCTGGGAGGGGGGTAGAGGGTCTGGAACGCTCTGTCTGGGAGTGGGGGGAGGGTCTGGAACGCTCTGTCTGGGAGGGGGGGGAGAGGCGGGTCTGGAACGCTCTGTCTGGGAGGGGGGGGGAGAGGCGAGTCTGGAACGCTCTGTCTGGGAGGGGGGGGGAGAGGCGAGTCTGGAACGCTCTGTCTGGGAGGGGGGAGAGGCGAGTCTGGAACGCTCTGTCTGGGAGGGGGGGGGGAGAGGGTCTGGAACGCGCTGTCTGGGAGGGGGGGAGAGGGTCTGGAACGCTCTGTCTGGGAGGGGGGGAGAGGGTCTGGAACGCTCTGTCTGGGAGGGGGGGGAGAGGGTCTGGAACGCTCTGTCTGGGAGGGGGGGGGAGGCGGGTCTGGAACGCTCTGTCTGGGAGGGGGGGGGAGAGGGTCTGGAACGCTCTGTCTGGGAGGGGGGGGGAGAGGGTCTGGAACGCTCTGTCTGGGAGGGGGGGGGAGAGGGTCTGGAACGCTCTGTCTGGGAGGGGGGGGAGAGGGTCTGGAACGCTCTGTCTGGGAGGGGGGGGAGAGGGTCTCCAACGCTCTGTCTGGGAGGGGGGTGGGAGAGGCGGGTCTGGAACGCTCTGTCTGGGAGGGGGGGGGAGAGGGTCTGGAACGCTCTGTCTTGGGGGGGGGGTCTGGAACGCTCTGTCTGGGAGGGTGGGAGAGGCGGGTCTGGAACGCTCTGTCTGGGAGGGGGGGGAGGGTCTAGAACGCTCTGTCTGGGAGGGGGGGAGAGGGTCTGGAACGCTCTGTCTGGGGGGGGAGAGGGTCTGGAACGCTCTGTCTGGGAGGGGGGGAGGGTCTAGAACGCTCTGTCTGGGAGGGGGGCAGAGGGTCTGGAACGCTCTGTCTGGGAGGGGGGGGAGGGTCTGGAACGCTCTGTCTGGGAGGGGGGGGTCTGGAACGCTCTGTCTGGGAGGGGGGGGGAGGGTCTGGAACGGTCTGTCTGGGAGGGGGGAGGGGGTCTGGAACGCTCTGTCTGGGAGGGGGGGAGAGGGTCTGGAACGCTCTGTCTGGGAGGGGGGGGAGGGTCTGGAACGCTCTGTCTGGGAGGGGGGGGTCTGGAACGCTCTGTCTGGGAGGGGGGGGAGGGTCTGGAACGGTCTGTCTGGGAGGGGGGGAGAGGGTCTGGAACGCTCTGTCTGGGAGGGGGGGAGAGGGTCTGGAACGCTCTGTCTGGGAGGGGGGGGAGGCGGGTCTGGAAAGCTCTGTCTGGGAGGGGGGGGGAGGGTCTGGAAAGCTCTGTCTGGGAGGGGGGGGAGGGTCTGGAACGCTCTGTCTGGGAGGAGGGGGAGGGTCTGGAACGCTCTGTCTGGGAGGGGGGGGAGAGGGTCTGGAACGCTCTGTCTGGGAGGGGGGGAGGGTCTGGAGCGCTCTGTCTGGGAGGGGGGGAGGGTCTGGAACGCTCTGTCTGGGAGGGGGGGGGAGGGGGTCTGGAACGCTCTGTCTGGGGGGGGTCTGGAACGCTCTGTCTGGGAGGGGGGGGTCTGGAACGCTCTGTCTGGGAGGGGTGGGTCTGGAACGCTCTGTCTGGGAGGGGGGAGGCGGGTCTGGAATGCTCTGTCTGGGAGGGGGGGGGAGAGGGTCTGGAACGCTCTTTCTGGGAGGGGGGGGGGAGAGGGTCTGGAACGCTCTGTCTGGGAGGGGGGGGAGGGTCTGGAACGCTCTGTCTGGGAGGGGGGGGGTCTTGAACGCTCTGTCTGGGAGGGGGGGTGAGGGTCTGGAACGCTCTGTCTGGGGGGGGTCTGGAACGCTCAGTCTGGGAGGGGGGAGGCGGGTCTGGAACGCTCTGTCTGGGAGGGGGGGAGGGGGTCTTGAACGCTCTGTCTGGGAGGGGGGGAGAGGGTCTGGAACGCTCTGTCTGGGGGGGGTCTGGAACGCTCAGTCTGGGAGGGGGGAGGCGGGTCTGGAACGCTCTGTCTGGGAGGAGGGGGAGGGTCTGGAACGCTCTGTCTGGGAGGGGGGGGAGAGGGTCTGGAACGCTCTGTCTGGGAGGGGGGGGGAGGGTCTGGAGCGCTCTGTCTGGGAGAGGGGGTCTGGAACGCTCTGTCTGGGAGGGGGGGGAGGGTCTGGAACGCTCTGTCTGGGAGGGGGGGGAGGGTCTGGAGCGCTCTGTCTGGGAGGGGGGGGAGGGTCTGGAACGCTCTGTCTGGGAGGGGGGGGGAGGGGGTCTGGAACGCTCTGTCTGGGGGGGGGTCTGGAACGCTCTGTCTGGGAGGGGGGGGGTCTGGAACGCTCTGTCTGGGAGGGGGGTCTGGAACGCTCTGTCTGGGAGGGGGGGAGGCGGGTCTGGAACGCTCTGTCTGGGAGGGGGGGGAGAGGGTCTGGAACGCTCTGTCTGGGAGGGGGGGGGAGAGGGTCTGGAACGCCCTGTCTGGGGGGGGTGGAGGGTCTGGAGCGCTCTGTCTGGGAGGGGGGGGAGAGGGTCTGGAACGCTCTGTCTGGGAGGGGGGAGAGGGGGTCTGGAACGCTCTGTCTGGGGGGGGGGGGAGAGGGTCTGGAACGCTCTGTCTGGGAGGGAGGGGGGGGAGGGTCTGGAGCGCTCTGTCTGGGAGGGGGGGGAGAGGGTCTGGAACGCTCTGTCTGGGGGGGGAGAGGCGGGTCTGGAACGCTCTGTCTGGGAGGGGGGGGAGAGGGTCTGGAACGCTCTGTCTGGGAGGGGGGGGAGAGGGTCTGGAACGCTCTGTCTGGGAGGGGGGGGGGGAGAGGGTCTGGAACGCTCTGTCTGGGAGGGGGGGGAGAGGGTCTGGAACGCTCTGTCTGGGAGGGGGGGGAGAGGGTCTGGAACGCTCAGTCTGGGAGGGGGGGAGGCGGGTCTGGAACGCTCTGTCTGGGAGGGGGGGGAGAGGGTCTGGAACGCTCTGTCTGGGAGGGGGGGGAGGGTCTGGAGCGCTCTGTCTGGGAGAGGGGGTCTGGAACGCTCTGTCTGGGAGGGGGGAAGAGGGTCTGGAACGCTCTGTCTGGGAGGGGGAGAGGGTCTGGAACGCTCTGTCTGGGAGGGGGGGGGGGTGAGGCTTGGCCGTCACAACATTGAAGGCGATGGACCAAGTGCTGGAAATGGGATCAGGTGTTGTTTATGTGTCCCGCAGGCTCGATTGACTCTCTCTCTCTCTCTCACTCACTCACTCACTCTCTCACTCGCTCACTCTCTCACTCGCTCACTCGCTCACTCACTCTCTCACTCTCTCACTCGCTCACTCGCTCACTCACTCTCTCACTCGCTCACTCGCTCGCTCGCTCACTCGCTCACTCGCTCACTCACTCGCTCACTCTCTCACTCGCTCACTCGCTCGCTCGCTCACTCGCTCGCTCACTCTCTCTCTCTCTCACTCACTCACTCACTCTCTCACTCGCTCACTCTCTCACTCGCTCACTCGCTCACTCACTCTCTCACTCTCTCACTCGCTCACTCGCTCACTCACTCTCTCACTCGCTCACTCGCTCGCTCGCTCACTCGCTCACTCGCTCACTCACTCGCTCACTCTCTCACTCTCTCACTCGCTCACTCGCTCGCTCACTCGCTCACTCACTCACTCACTCACTCACTCGCTCGCTCACTCACTCACTCACTCGCTCGCTCGCTCACTCTCTCACTCTCTCACTCGCTCACTCGCTCACTCACTCACTCACTCACTCACTCGCTCGCTCACTCACTCACTCACTCGCTCGCTCGCTCACTCACTCACTCACTCACTCACAGGAATACCTACTGCTCACCAGGATTTACACCCAATTACAGTGAATTTTATTGACCCGTTGACCTGACAGTGAGCACACAGTGCATTACATTGCAACAAAACTGTATTTTACACACAGAAAACTGGAAATACTCACCACTGACCGTCAACTGGAAGAAACTGTTGGCTTCACCATAAAGGCTGTTTGCAAAACAGGCGTAGATGCCAGAATCTGATTTTTGTGCCTTATCAATGATCAAAGTTGCGTTATTATCAATCAATCTGTATCGATCATCAAGAGAAACCTTTCCGATTACAAGCCACATTATAGATTTCACTGTTCCCGGCACTGAGCAGGTCAGAGCAATAATACTGTTCTCGCTGGAGGAATTACAGGATATTTGGGGGAACACTGCAGTTCCTAGATAGAGAGAGAGAGAACAGATAGTTTTCATATGACTGAAAGAATAGGTAACTCACATGGACGTTTCGAGATGAACAGGCTGGATCTGAAGCTGAATCGTGGAGAATAATAAGGTGCCTGGACTCAATAATAATACCGAGCATTCAATAAAACTGCTCAGAGAACACAGTCCTGCGATCTCACTCCAGGAACACAAACCAGCGATCTCACTTCAGGGAACACAAACCAGCGATCTCACTCCCAGAACACAAACCAGCGATCTCACTCCCAGAACACAAACCAGGGATCTCACTCCCAGAACGCAAACCAGCGATCTCACTCCAGGAACACAAAGCAGCGATCTCACACCAGAGAACACAAACCAGCGATCTCACTCCCAGAACACTAACCAGGGATCTCACTCCCAGAACGCAAACCAGCGATCTCCCTCAAGGAACACAAACCTGCGATCTCACTCCCAGAACACAAACCAGCGATCTCACTCCAGGAACACAAAGCAGCGATCACACTCCAGGGAACACAAACCAGCGATCTCACTCCCAGAACACTAACCAGGGATCTCACTCCCAGTACGCAAACCAGCGATCTCACTCTAGGAACACAAACCAGCGATCTCACTCCCAGACCACAAACCAGCAATCCCACTCCCAGAACACAAACCAGCGATCTCACTCCCAGAACACAAACCAGGGATCTCACTCCCAGAACACAAACCAGGGATCTCACTCCTAGAACGCAAACCAGCGATCTCAATCCCAGAACACAAACCAGCGATCTGACTCCCAGAACACAAACCAGCGATCTCACTCCCAGATCACAAACCAGCGATCTCACTCCCAGAACGCAAACCAGCGATCTCACTCCAGAGAACACAAACCAGCGATCTCACTCCCAGAACACAAACCAGCGATCTCACTCCAGGAACACAAACCAGCGATCTCACTCCCAGAAAACAAACCAGCGATCTCACTCCAGGAACAGAAACCAGGGATCTCACTCCCAGAACACAAACCAGCGTCTCACTCCCAGAACACATACCAGCGATCTCACTCCCAGAACACAAACCAGAGATGTCACTCCCAGAACACAAACCAGCGATCTCACTCCAGAGAACACAAACCAGCGATCTCACTCCCAGAAAACAAACCAGCGATCTCACTCCCAGAACACAAACCAGCGTCTCACTCCCAGAACACAAACCAGCGATCACACTCCCAGAACACAAACCAGAGATGTCACTCCCAGAACATAAACCAGCGATCTCACTCCAGAGAACACAAACCAGCGATCTCACTCCCAGAACACAAACCAGCGATCTCACTCCAAGGAACACCAACCAGCGATCTCACTCCAGAGACAACAAACCAGCGATCTCACTCCAGAGAACACAAACCAGCGATCTCACTCCAGGAACACAAACCAGCGATCTCACTCCCAGAACACTAACCAGGGATCTCACTCCCAGACGCAAACCAGCGATCTCACTCAAGGAACACAAACCAGCGATCTTACTCCCAGAACACAAACCAGGGATCTCACTCCCAGAACACGAACCAGGGATCTCACTCCCAGAACGCAAACCAGCGATCTCACTCAAGGAACACAAACTAGCGATCTCACTCCCAGAACACAAACCAGCGATCTCACTCCCAGACAACAAAACAGCGATCCCACTCCCAGAACACAAACCAGCGATCTCACTCCCAGAACACAAACCAGGGATTTCACTCCCAGAACACAAACCAGGGATCTCACTCCCAGAACGCAAACCAGCGATCTCACTCCCAGAACACAAACCAGCGATCTCACTCCCAGAACACAAACCAGCGATCTAACTCCCAGATCACAAACCAGCGATCTCACTCCCAGAACACAAACCAGCGATCTCACTCCCAGAACACTAACAGAGGGATCTCACTCCCAGAACGCAAACCAGCGATCTCACTCAAGGAACACGAACCAGCAATCTCACTCCCAGAACACAAACCAGCGATCTCACTCCCAGACCACAAACCAGCGATCCCATTCCCAGAACACAAACCAGCGATCTCACTCCCAGAACACAAACCAGGGATCTCACTCCCAGAACACAAACCAGGGATCTCACTCCCAGAACACAAACCAGGGATCTCACTCCCAGAACGCAAACCAGCGATCTCACTCCCAGAACACAAACCAGCGATCTCACTCCCAGAACACAAACCAGCGATCTCACTCCCAGATCACAAACCAGCGATCTCACTCCAGAGAACACAAACCAGCGATCTCACTCCCAGAACACAAACCAGCGATCTCACTCCAAGGAACACCAACCAGCGATCTCACTCCAGAGAACACAATCCAGCGATCTCACTCCAGAGAACACAAACCAGCGATCTCACTCCCAGAACACAAACCAACGATCTCACTCCAGAACACAAACCAGCGACCTCACTCTAGAGAACACAAACCAGCGATCTCACTCCCAGAACACAAACCAGCGATCTCAGACCCAGAACATAAACCAGCAATCTCACTCCCAGAACACAAACCAGCGATCTCACTCCCAGAACACAAACCAGCGATCTCACTCCAAGGAACACAAACCAGGGATCTCACTCCCAGAACACAAACCAGCGATCTCACTCCCAGAACACAAACCAGCGATCTCACTCCCAGAACACAAACCAGCGATCTCTCTCCAAGGAACACAAACCAGCGATCTCACTCCAGAGAACACAAACCAGCGATCGCAATCCAAGGAACACAAATTAGCGATCTCACTCCCAGAACACAAATCAGCGATCTCACTCCGGAGAACACAAACCAGCGATCTCACTCCCAGAACACAAACCAGCGATCTCACTCCCAGAAAACAAACCAGCGATCTCACTCCCAGAACACAAACCAGCGATCTCACTCCCAGAACACAAACCAGCGATCTCACTCCCAGAACACAAACCAGCGATCTCACTCCCAGAACACAAACCAGCGATCTCTCTCCAGAGAACACAAACCAGCGATCACACTCCAGAGAACACAAACCAGCGATAACACTCCAGAGAACACAAACCAGCGATCTCACTCCCAGAACACAAACCAGCGATCTCACTCCCAGAACACAAACCAGCGATCTCACTCCCAGAACACAAACCAGCGATCTCACTCCCAGAACACTAACCAGGGATCTCACTCCCAGAACACAAACCAGCGATCTCACTCAAGGAACACGAACCAGCAATCTCACTCCCAGAACACAAACCAGCGATCTCACTCCCAGACCACAAACCAACGATCCCATTCCCAGAACACAAACCAGCGATCTCACTCCCAGAACACAAACCAGGGATCTCACTCCCAGAACACAAACCAGCGATCTCACTCCCAGAACGCAAACCAGCGATCTCACTCCCAGAACACAAACCAGTGATCTCACTCCCAGAACACAAACCAGCGATCTCACTCCCAGGTCACAAACCAGCGATGTCACTCCCAGAACACAAACCAGCGATCTCACTCCAGAGAACACAAACCAGCGATCTCACTCCCAGAACACAAACCAGCGATCTCACTCCAAGGAACACCAACCAGCGATCTCACTCCAGAGAACACAATCCAGCGATCTCACTCCAGAGAACACAAACCAGCGATCTCACTCCCAGAACACAAACCAACGATCTCACTCCCAGAACACAAACCAGGGATCTCACTCCCAGAACACAAACCAGGGATCTCGCTCCCAGAACGCAAACCAGCGATCTCACTCCCAGAACACAAACCAGCGATCTCACTCCCAGAACACAAACCAGCGATCTCACCCCCAGATCACAAACTAGCGATCTCACTCCCAGAACACAAACCAGCGATGTCACTCCCAGAACACAAACCAGGGATCTCACTCCCAGAACACAAACCAGCGATGTCACTCCCAGAACACAAACCAGCGATCTCACTCCAGAGAACACAATCCAGCGATCTCACTCCAGAGAACACAAACCAGCGATCTCACTCCTAGAACACAAACCAGCGATCTCAGACCCAGAACATAAACCAGCGATCTCACTCCCAGAACACAAACCAGTGATCTCACTCCAGAACACAAACCAGCGACCTCACTCTAGAGAACACAAACCAGCGATCTCAGACCCAGAACACAAAGCAGCGATCTCACTCCAAGGAACACAAACCAGCGATCTCACTCCCATAACACAATCCAGCGATCTCACTCCCAGAACACAAACCAGCGATCTCACTCCCAGAACGCAAACCAGCGATCTCACTCCCAGAACACAAACCGGCGATCCACCTCCCAGAACACAAACCAGCGATCTCACTCCAGAAACACAAACCAGCGATCTCACTCCCAGAACACAAACCAGCGATCACACTCCAAAGAACACAACTCAGCGATTTCACTTCCAGAACACAAACCAGCGATCTCTCTCCAAGGAACACAAACCAGCGATCTCACTCCAGAGAACACAAACCAGCGATCGCAATCCAAGGAACACAAATTAGCGATCTCACTCCCAGAATACAAACCAGCGATCTCACTCCGGAGAACACAAACCAGCGATCTCACTCCCAGAACACAAACCAGCGATGTCACTCCCAGAACACAAACCAGGGATCTCACTCGCAGAACACAAACCAGCGATGTCACTCCCAGAACACAAACCAGCGATCGCACTCCAAGGAACACCAACCAGAGATCTCAGACCCAGAACATAAACCAGCGATCTCACTCCCAGAACACAAACCAGCGATCTCACTCCAGAACACAAACCAGCGACCTCACTCTAGAGAACACAAACCAGCGATCTCACACCCAGAACACAAACCAGCGATCTCACTCAAAGGAACACAAATCAGCGATCTCACTCCCAGAGCACAAACCAGCGATCTCACTCCCAGAAGGCAAACCAGCGATCTCACTCCCAGAAAACAAACCAGCGATCCCACTCCCAGAACACAAACCAGCGATGTCACTCAAAGGAACACAAATCAGCGATCTCACTCCCAGAGCACAAACCAGCGATCTCACTCCCAGATCACAAACCAGCGATCTCACTCCCAGAACACAAACCAGCGATGTCACTCCCAGAACACAAACCAGGGATCTCACTCCCAGAACACAAACCAGCGATGTCACTCCCAGAACACAAACCAGCGATCTCACTCCAGAGAACACAAACCAGCGATTTCACTCCCAGAACACAAACCAGCGATCTCACTCCAAGGAACACCAACCAGCGATCTCACTCCCAGAACACAAACCAGCGATCTCACTCCCAGAACACAAACCAGCGATCTCACTCCCAGAACGCAAACCAGCGATCTCACTCCCAGAACACAAACCAGCGATCCCACTCCCAGAACACAAACCAGCGATCTCACTCCAGAAACATAAACCAGCGATCTCACTCCCAGAACACAAACCAGCGATCTCACTCCAGAGAACACAAATCAGCGCTCACACTCCCAGAACACAAACCAGCGATCTCTCTCCAAGGAACACAAACCAGTGATCTCACTCCAGAGAACACAAACCAGCGAACGCAATCCAAGGAACACAAATTAGCGATCTCACTCCCAGTACACAAACCAGCGATCTCACTCCGGAGAACACAAACCAGCGATCTCACTCCCAGAACACAAACCAGCGATCTCACTCCCAGAACACAAACCAGCGATCTCACTCCCAGAACACAAACCAGCGATCTCACTCCCAGAACACAAACCAGCGATCTCACTCCCAGAACACAAACAAGCGATCTCACTCCCAGAACACAAACCAGCGATCACACTCCAGAGAACACAAACCAGCGATAATACTCCAGAGAACGCAAACCAGCGATCTCACTCAAGGACACAAACCAGCGATCTCACTCCCAGAACACAAACCAGCGATCTCACTCCCAGAACACTAACCAGGGATCTCACGCCCAGAACGCAAACCAGCGATCTCACTCAAGGAACACAAGCCAGCTATCTCACTCCCAGAACACAAACCAGCGATCTCACTCCCAGACCACAAACCAGCGATCCCACTCCCAGAACACAAACCAGCGATCTCACTCCAGAGAACACAAACCAGCGATCTCACTCCCAGAACACAAACCAGCGATCTCACTCCAAGGAACACCAACCAGCGATCTCACTCCAGAGAACACAATCCGGCGATCTCACTCCAGAGAACACAAACCAGCGATCTCACTCCAGGAACACAAACCAGCGATCTCACTCCCAGAACACTAACCAGGGATCTCACTCCCAGAACGCAAACCAGCGATCTCACTCAAGGAACACAAACCAGCGATCTCACTCCCAGAACACAAACCAGCGATCTCACTCCCAGACCACAAAACAGCGATCCCACTCCCAGAACACAAACCAGCGATCTCACTCCAGAGAACACAAACCAGCGATCTCACTCCCAGAACACAAACCAGCGATCTCACTCCAAGGAACACCAACCAGCGATCTCACTCCAGAGAGCACAATCCAGCGATCTCACTCCAGAGAACACAAACCAGCGATCTCACTCCCAGAACACAAACCAGCGATCTCAGACCCAGTACATAAACCAGCGATCTCACTCCCAGAACACAAACCAGCGATCTCACTCCAGAACACAAACCAGCGACCTCACTCTAGAGAACACAAACCAGCGATCTCACACCCAGAACACAAACCAGCGATCTCACTCCAAGGAACACAAACCAGCGATCTCACTCCCAGAACACAAACCAGCGACCTCACTCCCAGAACACAAACCAGCGATCTCACTCCCAGAACGCAAACCAGCGATCTCACTCCCAGAACACAAACCAGCGATCCCACTCCCAGAACACAAACCTGCGATCTCACTCCAGAAACACAAACCAGCGATCTCACTCCCAGAACACAAACCAGCGATCTCACTCCAGAGAACACAAATCAGCGATCACACTCCCAGAACACAAACCAGCGATCTCTCTCCAAGGAACACAAACCAGCGATCCCACTCCAGAGAACACAAACCAGCGAACGCAATCCAAGGAACACAAATTAGCGATCTCACTCCCAGAACACAAACCAGCGATCTCACTCCGGAGAACACAAACCAGCGATCTCACTCCCAGAACACAAACCAGCGATCTCACTCCCAGAACACAAACCAGCGATCTCACTCCCAGAACACATACCAGCGATCTCACTCCCAGAACACAAACCAGCGATCTCACTCCCAGAACACAAACAAGCGATCTCACTCCCAGAACACAAACCAGCGATCACACTCCAGAGAACACAAACCAGCGATAATACTCCAGAGAACACAAACCAGCGATTTCACTCAAGGAACACAAACCAGCGATCTCACTCCCAGAACACAAACCAGCGATCTCACTCCAGAGAACACAATCCAGCGATCTCACTCCAGAGAACACAAACCAGCGATCTCACTCCCAGAACACAAACCAGCGATCTCAGACCCAGAACATAAACCAGCGATCTCACTCCCAGAACACAAACCAGCGATCTCACTCCAGAACACAAACCAGCGACCTCACTCTAGAGAACACAAACCAGCGATCTCACACCCAGAACACAAACCAGCGATCTCACTCCAAGGAACACATACCAGCGATCTCACTCCCAGAACACAAACCAGCGATCTCACTCCCTGAACACAAACCAGCGATCTCACTCCCAGAACGCAAACCAGCGATCCCACTCCCAGAACACAAACCAGCGATCTCACTCCAGAAACACAAACCAGCGATTTCACTTCCAGAACACAAACCAGCGATCTCTCTCCAAGGAACACAAACCAGCGATCTCACTCCAGAGAACACAGACCAGCAATCGCAATCCAAGGAACACAAATTAGCAATCTCACTCCCAGAACACAAACCAGCAATCTCACTCCCAGAACACAAACCAGGGATCTCACTCGCAGAACACAAACCAGCGATGTCACTCCCAGAACACAAACCAGCGATCTCACTCCAAGAAACACCAACCAGCGATTTCACTCCAGAGAACACAATCCAGCGATCTCACTCCAGAGAACCCAAACAGCGATCTCACTCCCAGAACACGAACCAGCGGTCTCAGACCCAGAACATAAACCAGCGATCTCACTCCCAGAACACAAACCAGCGATCTCTCTCCAAGGAACACAAACCAGCGATCTCACTCCAGAGAACACAGACCAGCAATCGCAATCCAAGGAACACAAATTAGCAATCTCACTCCCAGAACACAAACCAGCAATCTCACTCCCAGAACACAAACCAGGGATCTCACTCGCAGAACACAAACCAGCGATGTCACTCCCAGAACACAAACCAGCGATCTCACTCCAAGAAACACCAACCAGCGATTTCACTCCAGAGAACACAATCCAGCGATCTCACTCCAGAGAACCCAAACAGCGATCTCACTCCCAGAACACGAACCAGCGGTCTCAGACCCAGAACATAAACCAGCGATCTCACTCCCAGAACACAAACCAGCGATCTCACACCAGAACACAAACCAGCGACCTCACTCTAGAGAACACAAACCAGCGATGTCACTCCCAGAACACAAACCAGGGATCTCACTCCCAGAACACAAACCAGCGATGTCACTCCCAGAACGCAAACCAGCGATCTCACTCCCAGAACACAAACCAGCGATCCCACTCCCAGAACACAAACCTGCGATCTCACTCCAGAAACACAAACCAGCGATCTCACTCCCAGAACACAAACCAGCGATCTCACTCCAGAGAACACAAATCAGCGATCACACTCCCAGAACACAAACCAGCGATCTCTCTCCAAGGAACACAAACCAGCGATCCCACTCCAGAGAACACAAACCAGCGAACGCAATCCAAGGAACACAAATTAGCGATCTCACTCCCAGAACACAAACCAGCGATCTCACTCCGGAGAACACAAACCAGCGATCTCACTCCCAGAACACAAACCAGCGATCTCACTCCCAGAACACAAACCAGCGATCTCACTCCCAGAACACATACCAGCGATCTCACTCCCAGAACACAAACCAGCGATCTCACTCCCAGAACACAAACAAGCGATCTCACTCCCAGAACACAAACCAGCGATCACACTCCAGAGAACACAAACCAGCGATAATACTCCAGAGAACACAAACCAGCGATTTCACTCAAGGAACACAAACCAGCGATCTCACTCCCAGAACACAAACCAGCGATCTCACTCCAGAGAACACAATCCAGCGATCTCACTCCAGAGAACACAAACCAGCGATCTCACTCCCAGAACACAAACCAGCGATCTCAGACCCAGAACATAAACCAGCGATCTCACTCCCAGAACACAAACCAGCGATCTCACTCCAGAACACAAACCAGCGACCTCACTCTAGAGAACACAAACCAGCGATCTCACACCCAGAACACAAACCAGCGATCTCACTCCAAGGAACACATACCAGCGATCTCACTCCCAGAACACAAACCAGCGATCTCACTCCCTGAACACAAACCAGCGATCTCACTCCCAGAACGCAAACCAGCGATCCCACTCCCAGAACACAAACCAGCGATCTCACTCCAGAAACACAAACCAGCGATTTCACTTCCAGAACACAAACCAGCGATCTCTCTCCAAGGAACACAAACCAGCGATCTCACTCCAGAAACACAAACCAGCGATTTCACTTCCAGAACACAAACCAGCGATCTCTCTCCAAGGAACACAAACCAGCGATCTCACTCCAGAGAACACAGACCAGCAATCGCAATCCAAGGAACACAAATTAGCAATCTCACTCCCAGAACACAAACCAGCAATCTCACTCCCAGAACACAAACCAGGGATCTCACTCGCAGAACACAAACCAGCGATGTCACTCCCAGAACACAAACCAGCGATCTCACTCCAAGAAACACCAACCAGCGATTTCACTCCAGAGAACACAATCCAGCGATCTCACTCCAGAGAACCCAAACAGCGATCTCACTCCCAGAACACGAACCAGCGGTCTCAGACCCAGAACATAAACCAGCGATCTCACTCCCAGAACACAAACCAGCGATCTCACACCAGAACACAAACCAGCGACCTCACTCTAGAGAACACAAACCAGCGATGTCACTCCCAGAACACAAACCAGGGATCTCACTCCCAGAACACAAACCAGCGATGTCACTCCCAGAACACAAACCAGCGATCTCACTTCAGAGAACACAAACCAGCGATCTCACTCCCAGAACACAAACCAGCGATCTCACTCCAAGGAACACCAACCAGCGATCTCACTCCAGAGAACACAATCCAGCGATCTCACTCCAGAGAACACAAACCAGCGATCTCACTCCCAGAACACAAACCAGCGATCTCAGACCCAGTACATAAACCAGCGATCTCACTCCCAGAACACAAACCAGCGATCTCACTCCAGAACACAAACCAGCGACCTCACTCTAGAGAACACAAACCAGCGATCTCACACCCAGAACACAAACCAGCGACCTCACTCCAAGGAACACAAACCAGCGATCTCACTCCCAGAACACAAACCAGCGATCTCACTCCTAGAGCACAAACCATCGATCGCACTCCCAGAACGCAAACCAGCGATCTCAATCCCAGAACACAAACCAGCGATCCCACTCCCAGAACACAAACCAGCGATCTCACTCCAGAAACACAAACCAGCGATCTCACTCCCAGAACACAAACCAGCGATCTCACTCCAGAGAACACAAATCAGCGATCACACTCCCAGAACACAAACCAGCGATCTCTCTCCAAGGAACACAAACCAGCGATCTCACTCCAGAGAACAAAACCAGCGATCGCAATCCAAGGAACACAAACCAGCGATCTCACTCCCAGAACACAAACCAGGGATTTCACTCCCAGAACACAAACCAGGGATCTCACTCCCAGAACGCAAACCAGCGATCTCACTCCCAGAACACAAACCAGCGATCTCACTCCCAGAACACAAACCAGCGATCTCACTCCCAGATCACAAACCAGCGATCTCACTCCCAGAACACAAACCAGCGATCTCACTCCCAGAACACTAACAGAGGGATCTCACTCCCAGAACGCAAACCAGCGATCTCACTCAAGGAACACGAACCAGCAATCTCACTCCCAGAACACAAACCAGCGATCTCACTCCCAGACCACAAACCAGCGATCCCATTCCCAGAACACAAACCAGCGATCTCACTCCCAGAACACAAACCAGGGATCTCACTCCCAGAACACAAACCAGGGATCTCACTCCCAGAACACAAACCAGGGATCTCACTCCCAGAACGCAAACCAGCGATCTCACTCCCAGAACACAAACCAGCGATCTCACTCCCAGAACACAAACCAGCGATCTCACTCCCAGATCACAAACCAGCGATCTCACTCCAGAGAACACAAACCAGCGATCTCACTCCCAGAACACAAACCAGCGATCTCACTCCAAGGAACACCAACCAGCGATCTCACTCCAGAGAACACAATCCAGCGATGTCACTCCAGAGAACACAAACCAGCGATCTCACTCCCAGAACACAAACCAACGATCTCACTCCAGAACACAAACCAGCGACCTCACTCTAGAGAACACAAACCAGCGATCTCACTCCCAGAACACAAACCAGCGATCTCAGACCCAGAACATAAACCAGCGATCTCACTCCCAGAACACAAACCAGCGATCTCACTCCCAGAACACAAACCAGCGATCTCACTCCAAGGAACACAAACCAGCGATCTCACTCCCAGAACACAAACCAGCGATCTCACTCCCAGAACACAAACCAGCGATCTCACTCCCAGAACACAAACCAGCGATCTCTCTCCAAGGAACACAAACCAGCGATCTCACTCCAGAGAACACAAACCAGCGATCGCAATCCAAGGAACACAAATTAGCGATCTCACTCCCAGAACACAAATCAGCGATCTCACTCCGGAGAACACAAACCAGCGATCTCACTCCCAGAACACAAACCAGCGATCTCACTCCCAGAAAACAAACCAGCGATCTCACTCCCAGAACACAAACCAGCGATCTCACTCCCAGAACACAAACCAGCGATCTCACTCCCAGAACACAAACCAGCGATCTCACTCCCAGAACACAAACCAGCGATCTCTCTCCAGAGAACACAAACCAGCGATCACACTCCAGAGAACACAAACCAGCGATAACACTCCAGAGAACACAAACCAGCAATCTCACTCCCAGAACACAAACCAGCGATCTCACTCCCAGAACACAAACCAGCGATCTCACTCCCAGAACACAAACCAGCGATCTCACTCCCAGAACACTAACCAGGGATCTCACTCCCAGAACACAAACCAGCGATCTCACTCAAGGAACACGAACCAGCAATCTCACTCCCAGAACACAAACCAGCGATCTCACTCCCAGACCACAAACCAACGATCCCATTCCCAGAACACAAACCAGCGATCTCACTCCCAGAACACAAACCAGGGATCTCACTCCCAGAACACAAACCAGCGATCTCACTCCCAGAACGCAAACCAGCGATCTCACTCCCAGAACACAAACCAGTGATCTCACTCCCAGAACACAAACCAGCGATCTCACTCCCAGGTCACAAACCAGCGATGTCACTCCCAGAACACAAACCAGCGATCTCACTCCAGAGAACACAAACCAGCGATCTCACTCCCAGAACACAAACCAGCGATCTCACTCCAAGGAACACCAACCAGCGATCTCACTCCAGAGAACACAATCCAGCGATCTCACTCCAGAGAACACAAACCAGCGATCTCACTCCCAGAACACAAACCAACGATCTCACTCCCAGAACACAAACCAGGGATCTCACTCCCAGAACACAAACCAGGGATCTCGCTCCCAGAACGCAAACCAGCGATCTCACTCCCAGAACACAAACCAGCGATCTCACTCCCAGAACACAAACCAGCGATCTCACCCCCAGATCACAAACTAGCGATCTCACTCCCAGAACACAAACCAGCGATGTCACTCCCAGAACACAAACCAGGGATCTCACTCCCAGAACACAAACCAGCGATGTCACTCCCAGAACACAAACCAGCGATCTCACTCCAGAGAACACAATCCAGCGATCTCACTCCAGAGAACACAAACCAGCGATCTCACTCCTAGAACACAAACCAGCGATCTCAGACCCAGAACATAAACCAGCGATCTCACTCCCAGAACACAAACCAGTGATCTCACTCCAGAACACAAACCAGCGACCTCACTCTAGAGAACACAAACCAGCGATCTCAGACCCAGAACACAAAGCAGCGATCTCACTCCAAGGAACACAAACCAGCGATCTCACTCCCATAACACAATCCAGCGATCTCACTCCCAGAACACAAACCAGCGATCTCACTCCCAGAACGCAAACCAGCGATCTCACTCCCAGAACACAAACCGGCGATCCACCTCCCAGAACACAAACCAGCGATCTCACTCCAGAAACACAAACCAGCGATCTCACTCCCAGAACACAAACCAGCGATCACACTCCAAAGAACACAACTCAGCGATTTCACTTCCAGAACACAAACCAGCGATCTCTCTCCAAGGAACACAAACCAGCGATCTCACTCCAGAGAACACAAACCAGCGATCGCAATCCAAGGAACACAAATTAGCGATCTCACTCCCAGAATACAAACCAGCGATCTCACTCCGGAGAACACAAACCAGCGATCTCACTCCCAGAACACAAACCAGCGATGTCACTCCCAGAACACAAACCAGGGATCTCACTCGCAGAACACAAACCAGCGATGTCACTCCCAGAACACAAACCAGCGATCGCACTCCAAGGAACACCAACCAGAGATCTCAGACCCAGAACATAAACCAGCGATCTCACTCCCAGAACACAAACCAGCGATCTCACTCCAGAACACAAACCAGCGACCTCACTCTAGAGAACACAAACCAGCGATCTCACACCCAGAACACAAACCAGCGATCTCACTCAAAGGAACACAAATCAGCGATCTCACTCCCAGAGCACAAACCAGCGATCTCACTCCCAGAAGGCAAACCAGCGATCTCACTCCCAGAAAACAAACCAGCGATCCCACTCCCAGAACACAAACCAGCGATGTCACTCAAAGGAACACAAATCAGCGATCTCACTCCCAGAGCACAAACCAGCGATCTCACTCCCAGATCACAAACCAGCGATCTCACTCCCAGAACACAAACCAGCGATGTCACTCCCAGAACACAAACCAGGGATCTCACTCCCAGAACACAAACCAGCGATGTCACTCCCAGAACACAAACCAGCGATCTCACTCCAGAGAACACAAACCAGCGATTTCACTCCCAGAACACAAACCAGCGATCTCACTCCAAGGAACACCAACCAGCGATCTCACTCCAGAGAACACAATCCAGCGATCTCACTCCAGAGAACACAAACCAGCGATCTCACTCCCAGAACACAAACCAGCGAACTCAGACCCAGAACATAAACCAGCGATCTCACTCCCAGAACACAAACCAGCGATCTCACTCCCAGAACACAAACCAGCGATCTCACTCCAGAACACAAACCAGCGACCTCACTCTAGAGAACACAAACCAGCGATCTCACACCCAGAACACAAACCAGCGATCTCACTCCAAGGAACACAAACCAGCGATCTCACTCCCAGAACACAAACCAGCGATCTCACTCCCAGAACACAAACCAGCGATCTCACTCCCAGAACGCAAACCAGCGATCT
This sequence comes from Scyliorhinus torazame, assembly GCF_047496885.1. Lineage (NCBI taxonomy): Eukaryota > Metazoa > Chordata > Chondrichthyes > Carcharhiniformes > Scyliorhinidae > Scyliorhinus > Scyliorhinus torazame. The sequence continues at coordinate 225,212,384 of NC_092720.1, forward strand.
CACTCCCAGAACACAAACCAGCGATCCCACTCCCAGAACACAAACCAGCGATCTCACTCCAGAAACATAAACCAGCGATCTCACTCCCAGAACACAAACCAGCGATCTCACTCCAGAGAACACAAATCAGCGCTCACACTCCCAGAACACAAACCAGCGATCTCTCTCCAAGGAACACAAACCAGTGATCTCACTCCAGAGAACACAAACCAGCGAACGCAATCCAAGGAACACAAATTAGCGATCTCACTCCCAGTACACAAACCAGCGATCTCACTCCGGAGAACACAAACCAGCGATCTCACTCCCAGAACACAAACCAGCGATCTCACTCCCAGAACACAAACCAGCGATCTCACTCCCAGAACACAAACCAGCGATCTCATTCCCAGAACACAAACCAGCGATCTCACTCCCAGAACACAAACAAGCGATCTCACTCCCAGAACACAAACCAGCGATCACACTCCAGAGAACACAAACCAGCGATAATACTCCAGAGAACGCAAACCAGCGATCTCACTCAAGGACACAAACCAGCGATCTCACTCCCAGAACACAAACCAGCGATCTCACTCCCAGAACACTAACCAGGGATCTCACGCCCAGAACGCAAACCAGCGATCTCACTCAAGGAACACAAGCCAGCTATCTCACTCCCAGAACACAAACCAGCGATCTCACTCCCAGACCACAAACCAGCGATCCCACTCCCAGAACACAAACCAGCGATCTCACTCCAGAGAACACAAACCAGCGATCTCACTCCCAGAACACAAACCAGCGATCTCACTCCAAGGAACACCAACCAGCGATCTCACTCCAGAGAACACAATCCAGCGATCTCACTCCAGAGAACACAAACCAGCGATCTCACTCCAGGAACACAAACCAGCGATCTCACTCCCAGAACACTAACCAGGGATCTCACTCCCAGAACGCAAACCAGCGATCTCACTCAAGGAACACAAACCAGCGATCTCACTCCCAGAACACAAACCAGCGATCTCACTCCCAGACCACAAAACAGCGATCCCACTCCCAGAACACAAACCAGCGATCTCACTCCAGAGAACACAAACCAGCGATCTCACTCCCAGAACACAAACCAGCGATCTCACTCCAAGGAACACCAACCAGCGATCTCACTCCAGAGAGCACAATCCAGCGATCTTACTCCAGAGAACACAAACCAGCGATCTCACTCCCAGAACACAAACCAGCGATCTCAGACCCAGTACATAAACCAGCGATCTCACTCCCAGAACACAAACCAGCGATCTCACTCCAGAACACAAACCAGCGACCTCACTCTAGAGAACACAAACCAGCGATCTCACACCCAGAACACAAACCAGCGATCTCACTCCAAGGAACACAAACCAGCGATCTCACTCCCAGAACACAAACCAGCGATCTCACTCCCAGAACACAAACCAGCGATCTCACTCCCAGAACGCAAACCAGCGATCTCACTCCCAGAACACAAACCAGCGATCCCACTCCCAGAACACAAACCTGCGATCTCACTCCAGAAACACAAACCAGCGATCTCACTCCCAGAACACAAACCAGCGATCTCACTCCAGAGAACACAAATCAGCGATCACACTCCCAGAACACAAACCAGCGATCTCTCTCCAAGGAACACAAACCAGCGATCTCACTCCAGAGAACACAAACCAGCGAACGCAATCCAAGGAACACAAATTAGCGATCTCACTCCCAGAACACAAACCAGCGATCTCACTCCGGAGAACACAAACCAGCGATCTCACTCCCAGAACACAAACCAGCGATCTCACTCCCAGAACACAAACCAGCGATCTCACTCCCAGAACACATACCAGCGATCTCACTCCCAGAACACAAACCAGCGATCTCACTCCCAGAACACAAACAAGCGATCTCACTCCCAGAACACAAACCAGCGATCACACTCCAGAGAACACAAACCAGCGATAATACTCCAGAGAACACAAACCAGCGATTTCACTCAAGGAACACAAACCAGCGATCTCACTCCCAGAACACAAACCAGCGATCTCACTCCAGAGAACACAATCCAGCGATCTCACTCCAGAGAACACAAACCAGCGATCTCACTCCCAGAACACAAACCAGCGATCTCAGACCCAGAACATAAACCAGCGATCTCACTCCCAGAACACAAACCAGCGATCTCACTCCAGAACACAAACCAGCGACCTCACTCTAGAGAACACAAACCAGCGATCTCACACCCAGAACACAAACCAGCGATCTCACTCCAAGGAACACATACCAGCGATCTCACTCCCAGAACACAAACCAGCGATCTCACTCCCTGAACACAAACCAGCGATCTCACTCCCAGAACGCAAACCAGCGATCTCACTCCCAGAACACAAACCAGCGATCCCACTCCCAGAACACAAACCAGCGATCTCACTCCAGAAACACAAACCAGCGATTTCACTTCCAGAACACAAACCAGCGATCTCTCTCCAAGGAACACAAACCAGCGATCTCACTCCAGAGAACACAGACCAGCAATCGCAATCCAAGGAACACAAATTAGCAATCTCACTCCCAGAACACAAACCAGCAATCTCACTCCCAGAACACAAACCAGGGATCTCACTCGCAGAACACAAACCAGCGATGTCACTCCCAGAACACAAACCAGCGATCTCACTCCAAGAAACACCAACCAGCGATTTCACTCCAGAGAACACAATCCAGCGATCTCACTCCAGAGAACCCAAACAGCGATCTCACTCCCAGAACACGAACCAGCGGTCTCAGACCCAGAACATAAACCAGCGATCTCACTCCCAGAACACAAACCAGCGATCTCACACCAGAACACAAACCAGCGACCTCACTCTAGAGAACACAAACCAGCGATGTCACTCCCAGAACACAAACCAGGGATCTCACTCCCAGAACACAAACCAGCGATGTCACTCCCAGAACACAAACCAGCGATCTCACTTCAGAGAACACAAACCAGCGATCTCACTCCCAGAACACAAACCAGCGATCTCACTCCAAGGAACACCAACCAGCGATCTCACTCCAGAGAACACAATCCAGCGATCTCACTCCAGAGAACACAAACCAGCGATCTCACTCCCAGAACACAAACCAGCGATCTCAGACCCAGTACATAAACCAGCGATCTCACTCCCAGAACACAAACCAGCGATCTCACTCCAGAACACAAACCAGCGACCTCACTCTAGAGAACACAAACCAGCGATCTCACACCCAGAACACAAACCAGCGACCTCACTCCAAGGAACACAAACCAGCGATCTCACTCCCAGAACACAAACCAGCGATCTCACTCCCAGAGCACAAACCAGCGATCGCACTCCCAGAACGCAAACCAGCGATCTCAATCCCAGAACACAAACCAGCGATCCCACTCCCAGAACACAAACCAGCGATCTCACTCCAGAAACACAAACCAGCGATCTCACTCCCAGAACACAAACCAGCGATCTCACTCCAGAGAACACAAATCAGCGATCACACTCCCAGAACACAAACCAGCGATCTCTCTCCAAGGAACACAAACCAGCGATCTCACTCCAGAGAACAAAACCAGCGATCGCAATCCAAGGAACACAAATTAGCGATCTCACTCCCAGAACACAAACCAGCGATCTCACTCCGGAGAACACAAACCAGCGATCTCACTCCCAGAACACAAACCAGCGATCTCACTCCCAGAACACAAACCAGCGATCTCACTCCCAGAACACAAACCAGCGATCTCACTCCCAGAACACAAACCAGCGATCTCACTCCCAGAACACAAACAAGCGATCTCACTCCCAGAACACAAACCAGCGATCACACTCCAGAGAACACAAACCAGCGATAATACTCCAGAGAACACAAACCAGCGATCTCACTCAAGGAACACAAACCAGCGATCGCACTCCCAGAACACAAACCAGCGATCTCACTCCCAGAACACTAACCAGGGATCTCACTTCCAGAACGCAAACCAGCGATCTCACTCAAGGAACACAAGCCAGCAATCTCACTCCCAGACCACAAACCAGCGATCCCACTCCCAGAACACAAACCAGCGATCTCACTCCCAGAACACAAACCAGGGATCTCACTCCCAGAACACAAACCAGGGATCTCACTCACAGAACGCAAACCAGCGATCTCACTCCCAGAACACAAACCAGCGATCTCACTCCCAGAACACAAACCAGCGATCTCACTCCCAGATCACAAACTAGCGATCTCACTCCCAGAACACAAACCAGCGATGTCAACCCAGAACACAAACCAGGGATCTCACTCCCAGAACACAAACCAGCGATGTCACTCCCAGAACACAAACCAGCGATCTCACTCCAGAGAACACAATCCAGCGATCTCACTCCAGAGAACACAAACCAGCGATCTCACTCCCAGAACACAAACCAGCGATCTCACTCCAGAACACAAACCAGCGATCTCACTCCAGAACACAAACCAGCGACCTCACTCTAGAGAACACAAACCAGCGATCTCACACCCAGAACACAAACCAGCGATCTCACTCCAAGGAACACAAACCAGCGATCTCACTCCCAGAACACAAACCAGCGATTTCACTTCCAGAACACAAACCAGCGATCTCTCTCCAAGGAACACAAACCAGCGATCTCACTCCAGAGAACACAGACCAGCAATCGCAATCCAAGGAACACAAATTAGCGATCTCACTCCCAGAACACAAACCAGCAATCTCACTCCGGAGAACACAAACCAGCGATCTCACTCCCAGAACACAAACCAGCGATGTCACTCCGAGAACACAAACCAGGGATCTCACTCGCAGAACACAAACCAGCGATGTCACTCCCAGAACACAAACCAGCGATCTCACTCCAAGGAACACCAACCAGCGATTTCACTCCAGAGAACACAATCCAGCGATCTCACTCCCGAGAACACAAACCAGCGATCTCACTCCCAGAACACGAACCAGCGATCTCAGACCCAGAACATAAACCAGCGATCTCACTCCCAGAACACAAACCAGCGATCTCACTCCAGAACACAAACCAGCGACCTCACTCTCGAGAACACAAACCAGCGATCTCACACCCAGAACACAAACCAGCGATCTCACTCAAAGGAACACAAATCAGCGATCTCACTACCAGAACACAAACCAGCGATCTCACTCCCAGAGCACAAACCAGCGATCTCACTCCCAGAACGCAAACCAGCGATCTCACTCCCAGAAAACAAACCATCGAACCCACTCCCAGAACACAAACCAGCGATCTCACTCCAGAAACACAAATCAGCGATCTCACTCCCAGAACACAAATCAGCGATTTCACTCCCAGAACACAAACCAGCGATCTCTCTCCAAGGAACACAAACCAGCGATCTCACGCCAGAGAACACAAACCAGCGATCAAACCAGCGACCTCACTCCAAGGAACACAAACCAGCGATCTCACTCCCAGAACACAAACCAGCAATCTCACTCCAGAGAACACAAACCAGCGATCTCACTCCAGAGAACACAAACCAGCGATATCACTCCAGAGAACACAAAACAGCGATCTCACTCCAGAGACCATAAACCAGTGATGTCAATGCAGGGAACACAAACCAGCGATCTCACTCCCAGAACACGAACCAGCGATCTCACTTCAGAGAACACAAACCAGCGATCTCACTCCAGAGAACACAAAACAGCGATCTCAGTCCTGGGAACACAATCCACCGATCTCACTCCAGAGAACACAAACCAGCGATCTCACTCCCAGAACACAGACCAGCGATCTCACTCCAGAGAACACAAACCAGCGATCTCACTCCCAGAACACAAACCAGCGATCTCACTCCAGGAACACAAACCAGCGATCTCACTCCAGGGAAGACAAACCAGCGATCTCACTCCCAGAACACAAACCAGCTATCTCACTTCCAGAACACAAACCAGCGATCTCACTCCCAGAACACAAACCAGGGATCTCACTCCAGGGAACACAAACCAGGGATCTCACTCCTAGAACACAAACCAGGGATCTCACTCCCAGAACACAAACCAGCGATCTCACTCCCAGAACACAAACCAGCGATCTCACTCACAGAACACAAACCAGCGATCTCACTCCCAGAACACAAACCAGCGATCTCACTCCCAGAACACAAACCAGCGATCTCACTCCCAGAACACAAACCAGCGATATCACTCACAGAACACAAACCAGCGATCTCACTCCCAGAACACAAACCAGCGATCTCACTCCCAGAACACAAACCAGGGATCTCACTCCAGGGAACACAAACCAGGGATCTCACTCCTAGAACACAAACCAGGGATCTCACTCCCAGACAACAAACCAGCGATCTCACTCACAGAACACAAACCAGCGATCTCACTCCCAGGACACAAACCAGCGATCTCACTCCCAGAACACAAACCAGCGACCTCACTCACAGAACACAAACCAGCGATCTCACTCCCAGAACACAAACCAGCGATCTCACTCAAGGGAACACAAACCAGCGATCTCACTCCCAGAACACAAACCAGCGATCTCACTCCAGAGAACACAAACCAGCGATCTCACTCCCAGAACACAAACCAGCGATCTCACTCCAGAGAAGACAAACCAGCGATCTCACTCCAGAGAACACAAACCAGCGATATCACTCCAGAGAACACAAACCAGCGATCTCACTCCCAGAACACAAACCAGCGATCTCACTCCAGAGAAGACAAACCAGCGATCTCACTACAGAGAACACAAACCAGCGATATCACTCCAGAGAACACAAAACAGCGATCTCACTCCAGAGACCATAAACCAGTGATGTCACTGCAGGGAACACAAACCAGCGATCTCACTCCCAGAACACGAACCAGCGATCTCACTCCTGAGAACACAAACCAGCGATCTCACTCCCAGAGCACAAACCAGCGATCTCACTCCCAGAACACGAACCAGCGATCTCACTCCAGAGAATACAAACCAGCGATCTCAGTCCTGGGAACACAATCCACCGATCTCACTCCAGAGAGCACAAACCAGCGATCTCACTCCCAGAACACAAACCAGCGATCTCACTCCAGAGAACACAAACCAGCGATCTCACTCTCAGAACACAAACCAGCGATCTCACTCCCAGAACACAAACCAGCTATCTCACTTCCAGAACACAAACCAGCGATCTCACTCCCAGAACACAAACCAGTGATCTCACTCCAGGGAACACAAACCAGGGATCTCACTCCCAGAACACAAACCAGGGATCTCACTCCCAGAACACAAAACAGCGATCTCACTCCCAGACAACAAACCAGCGATCTCACTCCCAGAACACAAACCAGCGATCTCACTCCCAGAACACAAACCAGCGATCTCACTCCCTGAACACAAACCAGGGATCTCACTTCCAGAACACAAACCATCGATCTCACTCCAGAAAACACAAACCATCGATCTCACTCCCAGAACACAACCCAGCGATCTCACTCCAAGGAACAGAAACCAGCGATCTCACTCCCAGAACACAAGCCAGCGATCTCACTCTAGGGAACACAAACCAGCGATCTCACTCCCAGAACACAAACCAGCGATCTCACTCCCAGAACACAAACCAGTGATCTCACTCCCAGAACACAAAAAAGCAATCTCATTCCCAGAACACAAACCAGCGATCTCACTCCCAAGAACACAAACCAGAAATCTCTCTCCAGGGAACACAAACCAGCTATCTCACTCCCAGAACACAACCCAGCGATCTCACTCCAAGGAACACAAACCAGCGATCTCACACCCAGAACACAAACCAGCAAACTCACTCTCAGAACACAAACCAGCGATCTCACTCCCAGAACATAAACCAGCGATCTCACACCCAGAACATAAACCAGCGATCTCACTCCCTGTACACAAACCAGAGATCTCACTCCCAGAACACAAACCAGCGATCTCACTCCCAGAACACAAACCAGCGATCTCACTCCCAGAACACAAACCAGCGATCTCACTCCCAGAACACAAACCAGCGATCTCACTCCCAGAACACAAACCAGCGATCTCACTCCCAGAACACAAACCAGCGATCTCACTCCCAGAACACAAACCAGCTATCTCACTTGCAGAACACAAACCAGCGATCTCACTCCCAGAACACAAACCAGGGATCTCACTCCAGGGAACACAAACCAGGGATCTCACTCCTAGAACACAAACCAGGGATCTCACTCCCAGAACACAAACCAGCGATCTCACTCCCAGACAACAAACCAGCGATCTCACTCACAGAACACGAACCAGCGATCTCACTCCAGAGAACACAAAACAGCGATCTCAGTCCTGGGAACACAATCCACCGATCTCACTCCAGAGAACACAAACCAGCGATCTCACTCCCAGAACACAAACCAGCGATCTCACTCCAGAGAACACAAACCAGCGATCTCACTCCCAGAACACAAACCAGCGATCTCACTCCAGGAACATAAACCAGCTATCTCACTCCAGGGAACACAAACCAGCGATCTCACTCTCAGAACACAAACCAGCGATCTCACTCCCAGAACACAAACCAGCTATCTCACTTCCAGAACACAAACCAGCGATCTCACTCCCAGAACACAAACCAGCGATCTCACTCCAGGGAACACAAACCAGCGTCTCACTCCCAGACAACAAACCAGCGATCTCACTCCCAGAACACAAACCAGCGATCTCACTTCCTGAACACAAACCAGGGATCTCACTTCCAGAACACAAACCATCGATCTCACTCCAGAAAACACAAACCATCGATCTCAATCCCAGAACACAACCCAGCGATCTCACTCCAAGGAACAGAAACCAGCGATCTCACTCCCAGAACACAAGCCAGCGATCTCACTCTAGGGAACACAAACCAGCGATCTCACTCCAGCGAACACAAACCAGCGATCTCACTCCCAGAACACAAGCCAGCGATCTCACTCTAGGGAACACAAACCAGCGATCTCACTCTAGGGAACACAAACCAGCAATCTCACTTCAATGAACACAAACCAGCGATCTCACTCCCAGAACACAAACCAGCGATCTCACTCCCAGAACACAAACCAGTGATCTCACTCCCAGAACACAAAAAAGCGATCTCATTCCCAGAACACAAACCAGCGATCTCACTCCCAAGAACACAAACCAGAAATCTCACTCCAGGGAACACAAACCAGCTATCTCACTACCAGAACACAACCCAGCGATCTCACTCCAAGGAACACAAACCAGCGATCTCACACCCAGAACATAAACCAGCAATCTCACTCTCAGAACACAAACCAGCGATCTCACTCCAAGGAACACAAACCAGCGATATCACTCCCAGAACACAAACCAGCGATCTCACTCCAGAGAACACAAACCAGCGATATCACTCCAGAGAACACAAAGCAGCGATCTCACTCCAGAGACCATAAACCAGTGATGTCAATGCAGGGAACACAAACCAGCGATCTCACTCCCAGAACACGAACCAGCGATCTCACTCCAGAGAACATAAACCAGCGATCTCACTCCAGAGAACACAAAACAGCGATCTCAGTCCTGGGAACACAATCCACCGATCTCACTCCAGAGAACACAAACCAGCGATCTCACTCCCAGAACACAAACCAGCGATCTCACTCCAGAGAACACAAACCAGCGATCTCACTCCCAGAACACAAACCAGCGATCTCACTCCAGGAACACAAACCAGCGATCTCACTCCAGGGAAGTCAAACCAGCGATCTCACTCCCAGAACACAAACCAGCGATCTCACTCCAGGGAACACAAACCAGCGATCTCACTCTCAGAACACAAACCAGCGATCTCCCTCCCAGAACACAAACCAGCTATCTCACTTCCAGAACACAAACCAGCGATCTCACTCCCAGAACACAAACCAGGGATCTCACTCCAGGGAACACAAACCAGGGATCTCACTCCTAGAACACAAACCAGGGATCTCACTCCCAGACAACAAACCAGCGATCTCACTCACAGAACACAAACCAGTGATCTCACTCTAGGGAACACAAACCAGCGATCTCACTCCCAGAACACAAACCAGCGATCTCACTCCAGAGAACACAAACCAGCGATCTCACTCCCAGAACACAAACCAGCGATCTCACTCCAGAGAAGACAAACCAGCGTCTCACTCCCAGAACACAAACCAGCGATCTCACTCCAGAGAAGACAAACCAGCGATCTCACTACAGAGAACACAAACCAGCGATATCACTCCAGAGAACACAAAACAGCGATCTCACTCCAGAGACCATAAACCAGTGATGTCACTGCAGGGAACACAAACCAGTGATCTCACTCCCAGAACACGAACCAGCGATCTCACTTCCAGAGAACACAAACCAGCGATGTCACTCCAGAGTACACAAAACAGCGATCTCAGTCCTGGGAACACAATCCACCGATCTCACTCCAGAGAACACAAACCAGCGATCTCACTCCCAGAACACAAACCAGCGATCTCACTCCAGAGAACACAAACCAGCGATCTCACTCCCAGAACACAAACCAGCGATCTCACTCCAGAGAACACAAACCAGGGATCTCACTCCCAGAATACAAACCAGCGATCTCACTCCCAGAACACAAACCAGCGATCTTACTCCAGGGAACACAAACCAGCGATCTCACTCCCAGAACACAAACCAGCGATCTCACTCCCAGAACACAAACCAGCGATCTCACTCCAGAGAACACAAACCAGGGATCTCACTCCCAGAACACAAACCAGCGATCTCACTCCAGGAACACAAACCAGCGATCTTACTCCAGGGAACACAAACCAGCGATCTCACTCTCAGGACACAAACCAGCGATCTCACTCCCAGAACACAAACCAGCGATCTCACTCCCAGAGCACAAACCAGGGATCTCACTCCAGGGAACACAAACCAGGGATCTCACTCCCAGAACACAAACCAGGGATCTCACTCCCAGAACACAAACCAGCGATCTCACTCCCAGACAACAAACCAGCGATCTCACTCCCAGAACACAAACCAGCGATCTCACTTCCAGAACACAAACCAGCGATCTCACTCCCAGAACACAAACCAGCGATCTCACTCCCAGAGCACAAACCAGGAATCTCACTCCCTGAACACAAACCAGGGATCTCACTCCCAGAACACAAACCATCGATCTCACTCCCAGAACACAACCCAGCGATCTCACTCTAGGGAACACAAACCAGCGATCTCACTCCAGCGAACACAAACCAGCGATCTCACTTCAATGAACACAAACCAGCGATCTCACTCCCAGAACACAAAAAAGCGATCTCATTCCCAGAACACAAACCAGCGATCTCACTCCCAAGAACACAAACCAGAAATCTCACTCCAGGGAACACAAACCAGCTATCTCACTCCCAGAACACAACCCAGCGATCTCACTCCCAGAACACAAACCAGCGATCTCACTCCCAGACCACAAAACAGCGATCCCACTCCCAGAACACAAACCAGCGATCTCACTCCAGAGAACACAAACCAGCGATCTCACTCCCAGAACACAAACCAGCGATCTCACTCCAAGGAACACCAACCAGCGATCTCACTCCAGAGAGCACAATCCAGCGATCTTACTCCAGAGAACACAAACCAGCGATCTCACTCCCAGAACACAAACCAGCGATCTCAGACCCAGTACATAAACCAGCGATCTCACTCCCAGAACACAAACCAGCGATCTCACTCCAGAACACAAACCAGCGACCTCACTCTAGAGAACACAAACCAGCGATCTCACACCCAGAACACAAACCAGCGATCTCACTCCAAGGAACACAAACCAGCGATCTCACTCCCAGAACACAAACCAGCGATCTCACTCCCAGAACACAAACCAGCGATCTCACTCCCAGAACGCAAACCAGCGATCTCAGTCCCAGAACACAAACCAGCGATCCCACTCCCAGAACACAAACCTGCGATCTCACTCCAGAAACACAAACCAGCGATCTCACTCCCAGAACACAAACCAGCGATCTCACTCCAGAGAACACAAATCAGCGATCACACTCCCAGAACACAAACCAGCGATCTCTCTCCAAGGAACACAAACCAGCGATCTCACTCCAGAGAACACAAACCAGCGAACGCAATCCAAGGAACACAAATTAGCGATCTCACTCCCAGAACACAAACCAGCGATCTCACTCCGGAGAACACAAACCAGCGATCTCACTCCCAGAACACAAACCAGCGATCTCACTCCCAGAACACAAACCAGCGATCTCACTCCCAGAACACATACCAGCGATCTCACTCCCAGAACACAAACCAGCGATCTCACTCCCAGAACACAAACAAGCGATCTCACTCCCAGAACACAAACCAGCGATCACACTCCAGAGAACACAAACCAGCGATAATACTCCAGAGAACACAAACCAGCGATTTCACTCAAGGAACACAAACCAGCGATCTCACTCCCAGAACACAAACCAGCGATCTCACTCCAGAGAACACAATCCAGCGATCTCACTCCAGAGAACACAAACCAGCGATCTCACTCCCAGAACACAAACCAGCGATCTCAGACCCAGAACATAAACCAGCGATCTCACTCCCAGAACACAAACCAGCGATCTCACTCCAGAACACAAACCAGCGACCTCACTCTAGAGAACACAAACCAGCGATCTCACACCCAGAACACAAACCAGCGATCTCACTCCAAGGAACACATACCAGCGATCTCACTCCCAGAACACAAACCAGCGATCTCACTCCCTGAACACAAACCAGCGATCTCACTCCCAGAACGCAAACCAGCGATCTCACTCCCAGAACACAAACCAGCGATCCCACTCCCAGAACACAAACCAGCGATCTCACTCCAGAAACACAAACCAGCGATTTCACTTCCAGAACACAAACCAGCGATCTCTCTCCAAGGAACACAAACCAGCGATCTCACTCCAGAGAACACAGACCAGCAATCGCAATCCAAGGAACACAAATTAGCAATCTCACTCCCAGAACACAAACCAGCAATCTCACTCCCAGAACACAAACCAGGGATCTCACTCGCAGAACACAAACCAGCGATGTCACTCCCAGAACACAAACCAGCGATCTCACTCCAAGAAACACCAACCAGCGATTTCACTCCAGAGAACACAATCCAGCGATCTCACTCCAGAGAACCCAAACAGCGATCTCACTCCCAGAACACGAACCAGCGGTCTCAGACCCAGAACATAAACCAGCGATCTCACTCCCAGAACACAAACCAGCGATCTCACACCAGAACACAAACCAGCGACCTCACTCTAGAGAACACAAACCAGCGATGTCACTCCCAGAACACAAACCAGGGATCTCACTCCCAGAACACAAACCAGCGATGTCACTCCCAGAACACAAACCAGCGATCTCACTTCAGAGAACACAAACCAGCGATCTCACTCCCAGAACACAAACCAGCGATCTCACTCCAAGGAACACCAACCAGCGATCTCACTCCAGAGAACACAATCCAGCGATCTCACTCCAGAGAACACAAACCAGCGATCTCACTCCCAGAACACAAACCAGCGATCTCAGACCCAGTACATAAACCAGCGATCTCACTCCCAGAACACAAACCAGCGATCTCACTCCAGAACACAAACCAGCGACCTCACTCTAGAGAACACAAACCAGCGATCTCACACCCAGAACACAAACCAGCGACCTCACTCCAAGGAACACAAACCAGCGATCTCACTCCCAGAACACAAACCAGCGATCTCACTCCCAGAGCACAAACCAGCGATCGCACTCCCAGAACGCAAACCAGCGATCTCAATCCCAGAACACAAACCAGCGATCCCACTCCCAGAACACAAACCAGCGATCTCACTCCAGAAACACAAACCAGCGATCTCACTCCCAGAACACAAACCAGCGATCTCACTCCAGAGAACACAAATCAGCGATCACACTCCCAGAACACAAACCAGCGATCTCTCTCCAAGGAACACAAACCAGCGATCTCACTCCAGAGAACAAAACCAGCGATCGCAATCCAAGGAACACAAATTAGCGATCTCACTCCCAGAACACAAACCAGCGATCTCACTCCGGAGAACACAAACCAGCGATCTCACTCCCAGAACACAAACCAGCGATCTCACTCCCAGAACACAAACCAGCGATCTCACTCCCAGAACACAAACCAGCGATCTCACTCCCAGAACACAAACCAGCGATCTCACTCCCAGAACACAAACAAGCGATCTCACTCCCAGAACACAAACCAGCGATCACACTCCAGAGAACACAAACCAGCGATAATACTCCAGAGAACACAAACCAGCGATCTCACTCAAGGAACACAAACCAGCGATCGCACTCCCAGAACACAAACCAGCGATCTCACTCCCAGAACACTAACCAGGGATCTCACTTCCAGAACGCAAACCAGCGATCTCACTCAAGGAACACAAGCCAGCAATCTCACTCCCAGACCACAAACCAGCGATCCCACTCCCAGAACACAAACCAGCGATCTCACTCCCAGAACACAAACCAGGGATCTCACTCCCAGAACACAAACCAGGGATCTCACTCACAGAACGCAAACCAGCGATCTCACTCCCAGAACACAAACCAGCGATCTCACTCCCAGAACACAAACCAGCGATCTCACTCCCAGATCACAAACTAGCGATCTCACTCCCAGAACACAAACCAGCGATGTCAACCCAGAACACAAACCAGGGATCTCACTCCCAGAACACAAACCAGCGATGTCACTCCCAGAACACAAACCAGCGATCTCACTCCAGAGAACACAATCCAGCGATCTCACTCCAGAGAACACAAACCAGCGATCTCACTCCCAGAACACAAACCAGCGATCTCACTCCAGAACACAAACCAGCGATCTCACTCCAGAACACAAACCAGCGACCTCACTCTAGAGAACACAAACCAGCGATCTCACACCCAGAACACAAACCAGCGATCTCACTCCAAGGAACACAAACCAGCGATCTCACTCCCAGAACACAAACCAGCGATTTCACTTCCAGAACACAAACCAGCGATCTCTCTCCAAGGAACACAAACCAGCGATCTCACTCCAGAGAACACAGACCAGCAATCGCAATCCAAGGAACACAAATTAGCGATCTCACTCCCAGAACACAAACCAGCAATCTCACTCCGGAGAACACAAACCAGCGATCTCACTCCCAGAACACAAACCAGCGATGTCACTCCGAGAACACAAACCAGGGATCTCACTCGCAGAACACAAACCAGCGATGTCACTCCCAGAACACAAACCAGCGATCTCACTCCAAGGAACACCAACCAGCGATTTCACTCCAGAGAACACAATCCAGCGATCTCACTCCCGAGAACACAAACCAGCGATCTCACTCCCAGAACACGAACCAGCGATCTCAGACCCAGAACATAAACCAGCGATCTCACTCCCAGAACACAAACCAGCGATCTCACTCCAGAACACAAACCAGCGACCTCACTCTCGAGAACACAAACCAGCGATCTCACACCCAGAACACAAACCAGCGATCTCACTCAAAGGAACACAAATCAGCGATCTCACTACCAGAACACAAACCAGCGATCTCACTCCCAGAGCACAAACCAGCGATCTCACTCCCAGAACGCAAACCAGCGATCTCACTCCCAGAAAACAAACCATCGAACCCACTCCCAGAACACAAACCAGCGATCTCACTCCAGAAACACAAACCAGCGATCTCACTCCCAGAACACAAATCAGCGATTTCACTCCCAGAACACAAACCAGCGATCTCTCTCCAAGGAACACAAACCAGCGATCTCACGCCAGAGAACACAAACCAGCGATCAAACCAGCGACCTCACTCCAAGGAACACAAACCAGCGATCTCACTCCCAGAACACAAACCAGCAATCTCACTCCAGAGAACACAAACCAGCGATCTCACTCCAGAGAACACAAACCAGCGATATCACTCCAGAGAACACAAAACAGCGATCTCACTCCAGAGACCATAAACCAGTGATGTCAATGCAGGGAACACAAACCAGCGATCTCACTCCCAGAACACGAACCAGCGATCTCACTTCAGAGAACACAAACCAGCGATCTCACTCCAGAGAACACAAAACAGCGATCTCAGTCCTGGGAACACAATCCACCGATCTCACTCCAGAGAACACAAACCAGCGATCTCACTCCCAGAACACAGACCAGCGATCTCACTCCAGAGAACACAAACCAGCGATCTCACTCCCAGAACACAAACCAGCGATCTCACTCCAGGAACACAAACCAGCGATCTCACTCCAGGGAAGACAAACCAGCGATCTCACTCCCAGAACACAAACCAGCTATCTCACTTCCAGAACACAAACCAGCGATCTCACTCCCAGAACACAAACCAGGGATCTCACTCCAGGGAACACAAACCAGGGATCTCACTCCTAGAACACAAACCAGGGATCTCACTCCCAGAACACAAACCAGCGATCTCACTCCCAGAACACAAACCAGCGATCTCACTCACAGAACACAAACCAGCGATCTCACTCCCAGAACACAAACCAGCGATCTCACTCCCAGAACACAAACCAGCGATCTCACTCCCAGAACACAAACCAGCGATATCACTCACAGAACACAAACCAGCGATCTCACTCCCAGAACACAAACCAGCGATCTCACTCCCAGAACACAAACCAGGGATCTCACTCCAGGGAACACAAACCAGGGATCTCACTCCTAGAACACAAACCAGGGATCTCACTCCCAGACAACAAACCAGCGATCTCACTCACAGAACACAAACCAGCGATCTCACTCCCAGAACACAAACCAGCGATCTCACTCCCAGAACACAAACCAGCGACCTCACTCACAGAACACAAACCAGCGATCTCACTCCCAGAACACAAACCAGCGATCTCACTCAAGGGAACACAAACCAGCGATCTCACTCCCAGAACACAAACCAGCGATCTCACTCCAGAGAACACAAACCAGCGATCTCACTCCCAGA
The DNA here is from genome assembly GCF_047496885.1 of Scyliorhinus torazame. Classification (NCBI taxonomy): domain Eukaryota; kingdom Metazoa; phylum Chordata; class Chondrichthyes; order Carcharhiniformes; family Scyliorhinidae; genus Scyliorhinus; species Scyliorhinus torazame. The sequence continues at coordinate 225,229,437 of NC_092720.1, forward strand.
ACACAAACCAGCGATCTCACTCCAGAGAAGACAAACCAGCGATCTCACTCCAGAGAACACAAACCAGCGATATCACTCCAGAGAACACAAACCAGCGATCTCACTCCCAGAACACAAACCAGCGATCTCACTCCAGAGAAGACAAACCAGCGATCTCACTACAGAGAACACAAACCAGCGATATCACTCCAGAGAACACAAAACAGCGATCTCACTCCAGAGACCATAAACCAGTGATGTCACTGCAGGGAACACAAACCAGCGATCTCACTCCCAGAACACGAACCAGCGATCTCACTCCTGAGAACACAAACCAGCGATCTCACTCCCAGAGCACAAACCAGCGATCTCACTCCCAGAACACGAACCAGCGATCTCACTCCAGAGAATACAAACCAGCGATCTCAGTCCTGGGAACACAATCCACCGATCTCACTCCAGAGAGCACAAACCAGCGATCTCACTCCCAGAACACAAACCAGCGATCTCACTCCAGAGAACACAAACCAGCGATCTCACTCTCAGAACACAAACCAGCGATCTCACTCCCAGAACACAAACCAGCTATCTCACTTCCAGAACACAAACCAGCGATCTCACTCCCAGAACACAAACCAGTGATCTCACTCCAGGGAACACAAACCAGGGATCTCACTCCCAGAACACAAACCAGGGATCTCACTCCCAGAACACAAAACAGCGATCTCACTCCCAGACAACAAACCAGCGATCTCACTCCCAGAACACAAACCAGCGATCTCACTCCCAGAACACAAACCAGCGATCTCACTCCCTGAACACAAACCAGGGATCTCACTTCCAGAACACAAACCATCGATCTCACTCCAGAAAACACAAACCATCGATCTCACTCCCAGAACACAACCCAGCGATCTCACTCCAAGGAACAGAAACCAGCGATCTCACTCCCAGAACACAAGCCAGCGATCTCACTCTAGGGAACACAAACCAGCGATCTCACTCCCAGAACACAAACCAGCGATCTCACTCCCAGAACACAAACCAGTGATCTCACTCCCAGAACACAAAAAAGCAATCTCATTCCCAGAACACAAACCAGCGATCTCACTCCCAAGAACACAAACCAGAAATCTCTCTCCAGGGAACACAAACCAGCTATCTCACTCCCAGAACACAACCCAGCGATCTCACTCCAAGGAACACAAACCAGCGATCTCACACCCAGAACACAAACCAGCAAACTCACTCTCAGAACACAAACCAGCGATCTCACTCCCAGAACATAAACCAGCGATCTCACACCCAGAACATAAACCAGCGATCTCACTCCCAGAACACAAACCAGCGATCTCACTCCCAGAACACAAACCAGCGATCTCACTCCCAGAACACAAACCAGCGATCTCACTCCCAGAACACAAACCAGCGATCTCACTCCCAGAACACAAACCAGCGATCTCACTCCCAGAACACAAACCAGCTATCTCACTTGCAGAACACAAACCAGCGATCTCACTCCCAGAACACAAACCAGGGATCTCACTCCAGGGAACACAAACCAGGGATCTCACTCCTAGAACACAAACCAGGGATCTCACTCCCAGAACACAAACCAGCGATCTCACTCCCAGACAACAAACCAGCGATCTCACTCACAGAACACGAACCAGCGATCTCACTCCAGAGAACACAAAACAGCGATCTCAGTCCTGGGAACACAATCCACCGATCTCACTCCAGAGAACACAAACCAGCGATCTCACTCCCAGAACACAAACCAGCGATCTCACTCCAGAGAACACAAACCAGCGATCTCACTCCCAGAACACAAACCAGCGATCTCACTCCAGGAACATAAACCAGCTATCTCACTCCAGGGAACACAAACCAGCGATCTCACTCTCAGAACACAAACCAGCGATCTCACTCCCAGAACACAAACCAGCTATCTCACTTCCAGAACACAAACCAGCGATCTCACTCCCAGAACACAAACCAGCGATCTCACTCCAGGGAACACAAACCAGCGTCTCACTCCCAGACAACAAACCAGCGATCTCACTCCCAGAACACAAACCAGCGATCTCACTTCCTGAACACAAACCAGGGATCTCACTTCCAGAACACAAACCATCGATCTCACTCCAGAAAACACAAACCATCGATCTCAATCCCAGAACACAACCCAGCGATCTCACTCCAAGGAACAGAAACCAGCGATCTCACTCCCAGAACACAAGCCAGCGATCTCACTCTAGGGAACACAAACCAGCGATCTCACTCCAGCGAACACAAACCAGCGATCTCACTCCCAGAACACAAGCCAGCGATCTCACTCTAGGGAACACAAACCAGCGATCTCACTCTAGGGAACACAAACCAGCAATCTCACTTCAATGAACACAAACCAGCGATCTCACTCCCAGAACACAAACCAGCGATCTCACTCCCAGAACACAAACCAGTGATCTCACTCCCAGAACACAAAAAAGCGATCTCATTCCCAGAACACAAACCAGCGATCTCACTCCCAAGAACACAAACCAGAAATCTCACTCCAGGGAACACAAACCAGCTATCTCACTACCAGAACACAACCCAGCGATCTCACTCCAAGGAACACAAACCAGCGATCTCACACCCAGAACATAAACCAGCAATCTCACTCTCAGAACACAAACCAGCGATCTCACTCCAAGGAACACAAACCAGCGATATCACTCCCAGAACACAAACCAGCGATCTCACTCCAGAGAACACAAACCAGCGATATCACTCCAGAGAACACAAAGCAGCGATCTCACTCCAGAGACCATAAACCAGTGATGTCAATGCAGGGAACCCAAACCAGCGATCTCACTCCCAGAACACGAACCAGCGATCTCACTCCAGAGAACATAAACCAGCGATCTCACTCCAGAGAACACAAAACAGCGATCTCAGTCCTGGGAACACAATCCACCGATCTCACTCCAGAGAACACAAACCAGCGATCTCACTCCCAGAACACAAACCAGCGATCTCACTCCAGAGAACACAAACCAGCGATCTCACTCCCAGAACACAAACCAGCGATCTCACTCCAGGAACACAAACCAGCGATCTCACTCCAGGGAAGTCAAACCAGCGATCTCACTCCCAGAACACAAACCAGCGATCTCACTCCAGGGAACACAAACCAGCGATCTCACTCTCAGAACACAAACCAGCGATCTCCCTCCCAGAACACAAACCAGCTATCTCACTTCCAGAACACAAACCAGCGATCTCACTCCCAGAACACAAACCAGGGATCTCACTCCAGGGAACACAAACCAGGGATCTCACTCCTAGAACACAAACCAGGGATCTCACTCCCAGACAACAAACCAGCGATCTCACTCACAGAACACAAACCAGTGATCTCACTCTAGGGAACACAAACCAGCGATCTCACTCCCAGAACACAAACCAGCGATCTCACTCCAGAGAACACAAACCAGCGATCTCACTCCCAGAACACAAACCAGCGATCTCACTCCAGAGAAGACAAACCAGCGTCTCACTCCCAGAACACAAACCAGCGATCTCACTCCAGAGAAGACAAACCAGCGATCTCACTACAGAGAACACAAACCAGCGATATCACTCCAGAGAACACAAAACAGCGATCTCACTCCAGAGACCATAAACCAGTGATGTCACTGCAGGGAACACAAACCAGTGATCTCACTCCCAGAACACGAACCAGCGATCTCACTTCCAGAGAACACAAACCAGCGATGTCACTCCAGAGTACACAAAACAGCGATCTCAGTCCTGGGAACACAATCCACCGATCTCACTCCAGAGAACACAAACCAGCGATCTCACTCCCAGAACACAAACCAGCGATCTCACTCCAGAGAACACAAACCAGCGATCTCACTCCCAGAACACAAACCAGCGATCTCACTCCAGAGAACACAAACCAGGGATCTCACTCCCAGAATACAAACCAGCGATCTCACTCCCAGAACACAAACCAGCGATCTTACTCCAGGGAACACAAACCAGCGATCTCACTCCCAGAACACAAACCAGCGATCTCACTCCCAGAACACAAACCAGCGATCTCACTCCAGAGAACACAAACCAGGGATCTCACTCCCAGAACACAAACCAGCGATCTCACTCCAGGAACACAAACCAGCGATCTTACTCCAGGGAACACAAACCAGCGATCTCACTCTCAGGACACAAACCAGCGATCTCACTCCCAGAACACAAACCAGCGATCTCACTCCCAGAGCACAAACCAGGGATCTCACTCCAGGGAACACAAACCAGGGATCTCACTCCCAGAACACAAACCAGGGATCTCACTCCCAGAACACAAACCAGCGATCTCACTCCCAGACAACAAACCAGCGATCTCACTCCCAGAACACAAACCAGCGATCTCACTTCCAGAACACAAACCAGCGATCTCACTCCCAGAACACAAACCAGCGATCTCACTCCCAGAGCACAAACCAGGAATCTCACTCCCTGAACACAAACCAGGGATCTCACTCCCAGAACACAAACCATCGATCTCACTCCCAGAACACAACCCAGCGATCTCACTCTAGGGAACACAAACCAGCGATCTCACTCCAGCGAACACAAACCAGCGATCTCACTTCAATGAACACAAACCAGCGATCTCACTCCCAGAACACAAAAAAGCGATCTCATTCCCAGAACACAAACCAGCGATCTCACTCCCAAGAACACAAACCAGAAATCTCACTCCAGGGAACACAAACCAGCTATCTCACTCCCAGAACACAACCCAGCGATCTCACTCCAAGGAACACAAACCAGCGATCTCACACCCAGAACACAAACCAGCAATCTCACTCTCAGAACACAAACCAGCGATCTCACTCCAAGGAACACAAACCAGCGATATCACTCCCAGAACACAAACCAGCGATCTCACTCCAGAGAACACAAACCAGCGATATCACTCCAGAGAACACAAAACAGCGATCTCACTCCAGAGACCATAAACCAGTGATGTCAATGCAGGGAACACAAACCAGCGATCTCACTCCCAGAACACGAACCAGCGATCTCACTCCAGAGAACACAAACCAGCGATCTCACTCCAGAGAACACAAAACAGCGATCTCAGTCCTGGGAACACAATCCACCGATCTCACTCCAGAGAACACAAACCAGCGATCTCACTCCCAGAACTCAAACCAGCGATCTCACTCCAGAGAACACAAACCAGCGATCTCACTCCCAGAACACAAACCAGCGATCTCACTCCAGGAACACAAACCAGCGATCTCACTCCCAGAACACAAACCAGCGATCTCACTCCAGGGAAGACAAACCAGCGACCTCACTCCCAGAACACAAACCAGCGATCTCACTCCCAGAACACAAACCAGCGATCTCACTCCCAGAACACAAACCAGCGATCTCACTCCAAGGAACACAAACCAGCGATATCACTCCCAGAACACAAACCAGCGATCTCACTCCAGAGAACACAAACCAGCGATATCACTCCAGAGAACACAAAACAGCGATCTCACTCCAGAGACCATAAACCAGTGATGTCAATGCAGGGAACACAAACCAGCGATCTCACTCCCAGAACACGAACCAGCGATCTCACTCCAGAGAACACAAACCAGCGATCTCACTCCAGAGAACACAAAACAGCGATCTCAGTCCTGGGAACACAATCCACCGATCTCACTCCAGAGAACACAAACCAGCGATCTCACTCCCAGAACACAAACCAGCGATCTCACTCCAGAGAACACAAACCAGCGATCTCACTCCCAGAACACAAACCAGCGATCTCACTCCAGGAACACAAACCACGATCTCACTCTCAGAACACAAACCAGCGATCTCCCTCCCAGAACACAAACCAGCTATCTCACTTCCAGAACACAAACCAGCGATCTCACTCCCAGAACACAAACCAGGGATCTCACTCCAGGGAACACAAACCAGGGGTCTCACTCCTAGAACACAAACCAGGGATCTCACTCCCAGAACACAAACCAGCGATCTCACTCCCAGACAACAAACCAGCTATCTCACTCCCTGAACACAAACCAGGGATCTCACTCCAGGGAACACAAACCAGGGGTCTCACTCCTAGAACACAAACCAGGGATCTCACTCCCAGAACACAAACCAGCGATCTCACTCCCAGACAACAAACCAGCGATCTCACTCACAGAACATAAACCAGTGAACTCACTCGAGGGAACACAAACCAGTGATCTCACTCTAGGGAACACAAACCAGCGATCTCACTCCCAGAACACAAACCAGCGATCTCACTCCAGAGAACACAAACCAGCGATCTCACTCCCAGAACACAAACCAGCGATCTCACTACAGAGAACACAAACCAGCGATATCACTCCAGAGAACACAAAACAGCGATCTCACTCCAGAGACCATAAACCAGTGATGTCACTGCAGGGAACACAAACCAGCGATCTCACTCCCAGAACACGAACCAGCGATCTCACTCCAGAGAACACAAACCAGCGATGTCACTCCAGAGAACACAAAACAGCGATCTCAGTCCTGGGAACACAATCCACCGATCTCACTCCAGAGAACACAAACCAGCGATCTCACTCCAGGGAAGACAAACCAGCGACCTCACTCCCAGAACACAAACCAGCGATCTCACTCCCAGAACACAAACCAGCGATCTCACTCCCAGAACACAAACCAGCGATCTCACTCCAAGGAACACAAACCAGCGATATCACTCCCAGAACACAAACCAGCGATCTCACTCCAGAGAACACAAACCAGCGATATCACTCCAGAGAACACAAAACAGCGATCTCACTCCAGAGACCATAAACCAGTGATGTCAATGCAGGGAACACAAACCAGCGATCTCACTCCCAGAACACGAACCAGCGATCTCACTCCAGAGAACACAAACCAGCGATCTCACTCCAGAGAACACAAAACAGCGATCTCAGTCCTGGGAACACAATCCACCGATCTCACTCCAGAGAACACAAACCAGCGATCTCACTCCCAGAACACAAACCAGCGATCTCACTCCAGAGAACACAAACCAGCGATCTCACTCCCAGAACACAAACCAGCGATCTCACTCCAGGAACACAAACCAGCGATCTCACTCTCAGAACACAAACCAGCGATCTCCCTCCCAGAACACAAACCAGCTATCTCACTTCCAGAACACAAACCAGCGATCTCACTCCCAGAACACAAACCAGGGATCTCACTCCAGGGAACACAAACCAGTGGTCTCACTCCTAGAACACAAACCAGGGATCTCACTCCCAGAACACAAACCAGCGATCTCACTCCCAGACAACAAACCAGCTATCTCACTCCCTGAACACAAACCAGGGATCTCACTCCAGGGAACACAAACCAGGGGTCTCACTCCTAGAACACAAACCAGGGATCTCACTCCCAGAACACAAACCAGCAATCTCACTCCCAGACAACAAACCAGCGATCTCACTCACAGAACATAAACCAGTGATCTCACTCGAGGGAACACAAACCAGTGATCTCACTCTAGGGAACACAAACCAGCGATCTCACTCCCAGAACACAAACCAGCGATCTCACTCCAGAGAACACAAACCAGCGATCTCACTCCCAGAACACAAACCAGCGATCTCACTACAGAGAACACAAACCAGCGATATCACTCCAGAGAACACAAAACAGCGATCTCACTCCAGAGACCATAAACCAGTGATGTCACTGCAGGGAACACAAACCAGCGATCTCACTCCCAGAACACGAACCAGCGATCTCACTCCAGAGAACACAAACCAGCGATGTCACTCCAGAGAACACAAAACAGCGATCTCAGTCCTGGGAACACAATCCACCGATCTCACTCCAGAGAACACAAACCAGCGATCTCACTCCCAGAACACAAACCAGCGATCTCACTCCCAGAACACAAACCAGCGATCTCACTCCAGAGAACACAAACCAGCGATCTCACTCCCAGAACACAAACCAGCGATCTCACTCCAGAGAACACAAACCAGGGATCTCACTCCCAGAACACAAACCAGCGATCTCACTCCCAGAACACAAACCAGGGATCTCACTCCAGGGAACACAAACCAGGGGTCTCACTCCTAGAACACAAACCAGGGATCTCACTCCCAGAACACAAACCAGCGATCTCACTCCCAGACAACAAACCAGCTATCTCACTCCCTGAACACAAACCAGGGATCTCACTCCAGGGAACACAAATCAGGGGTCTCATTCCTAGAACACAAACCAGGGATCTCACTCCCAGAACACAAACCAGCGATCTCACTCCCAGACAACAAACCAGCGATCTCACTCACAGAACATAAACCAGTGATCTCACTCGAGGGAACACAAACCAGTGATCTCACTCTAGGGAACACAAACCAGCGATCTCACTCCCAGAACACAAACCAGCGATCTCACTCCAGAGAACACAAACCAGCGATCTCACTCCCAGAACACAAACCAGCGATCTCACTCCAGAGGAGACAAACCAGCGATCTCACTACAGAGAACACAAACCAGCGATATCAGTCCAGAGAACACAAAACAGCGATCTCACTCCAGAGACCATAAACCAGTGATGTCACTGCAGGGAACACAAACCAGCGATCTCACTCCCAGAACACGAACGAGCGATCTCACTCCAGAGAACACAAACCAGTGATGTCACTCCAGAGAACACAAAACAGCGATCTCAGTCCTGGGAACACAATCCACCGATCTCACTCCAGAGAACACAAACCAGCGATCTCACTCCCAGAACACAAACCAGCGATCTCACTCCAGAGAACACAAACCAGGGATCTCACTCCCAGAACACAAACCAGCGATCTCACTCCAGGAACACAAACCAGCGATCTCACTCCAGGGAACACAAACCAGCGATCTCACTCCCAGAACACAAACCAGCGATCTCACTCCCAGAACACAAACCAGCGATCTCACTCCAGGAACACAAACCAGCGATCTCACTCCAGGGAACACAAACCAGCGATCTCACTCTCAGAACACAAACCAGTGATCTCACTCCCAGAACACAAACCAGCTATCTCACTTCCAGAACACAAACCAGCGATCTCACTCCCAGAACACAAACCAGCGATCTCACTCCAGGGAACACAAACCAGGGATCTCACTCCCAGAACACAAACCAGGGATCTCACTCCCAGAACACAAACCAGCGATCTCACTCCCAGACAACAAACCAGCGATCTCACTCCCAGAACACAAACCAGCGATCTCACTTCCAGAACACAAACCATCGATCTCACTCCAGAAAACACAAACCATCGATCTCACTCCCAGAACACAACCCAGCGATCTCACTCCAAGGAACAGAAACCAGCGATCTCACTCCCAGAACACAAGCCAGCGATCTCACTCTAGGGAACACAAACCAGCGATCTCACTCCAGCGAACACAAACCAGCGATCTCACTTCAATGAACACAAACCAGCGATCTCACTCCCAGAACACAAACCAGCGATCTCACTCCCAGAACAGAAACCAGTGATCTCACTCCCAGAACACAAAAAAGCGATCTCATTCCCAGAACACAAACCAGCGATCTCACTCCCAAGAACACAAACCAGAAATCTCACTCCAGGGAACACAAACCAGCTATCTCACTCCCAGAACACAACCCAGCGATCTCACTCCAAGGAACACAAACCAGCGATCTCACACCCAGAACACAAACCAGCAATCTCACTCTCAGAACACAAACCAGCGATCTCACTCCAAGGAACACAAACCAGCGATCTCACTCCCAGAACACAAACCAGCGATCTCACTCCAGAGAACACAAACCAGCGATCTCACTCCAGAGAACACAAACCAGCGATATCACTCCAGAGAACACAAAACAGCGATCTCACTCCAGAGACCATAAACCAGTGATGTCACTGCAGGGAATACAAACCAGCGATCTCACTCCCAGAACACGAACCAGCGATCTCACTCCTGAGAACACAAACCAGCGATCTCACTCCAGAGAACACAAAACAGCGATCTCAGTCCTGGGAACACAATCCACCGATCTCACTCCAGAGAACACAAACCAGCGATCTCACTCCCAGAACACAAACCAGCGATCTCACTCCAGAGAACACAAACCAGCGATCTCACTCCCAGAACACAAACCAGCGATCTCCCTCCCAGAACACAAACCAGCTATCTCACTTCCAGAACACAAACCAGGGATCTCACTCCCAGAACACAAACCAGCGATCTCACTCCCAGACAACAAACCAGCGATCTCACTCACAGAACACAAACCAGTGATCTCACTCTAGGGAACACAAACCAGCGATCTCACTCCCAGAACACAAACCAGCGATCTCACTCCAGAGAACACAAACCAGCGATCTCACTCCCAGAACACAAACCAGCGATCTCACTCCAGAGAAGACAAACCAGCAATCTCACTCCAGAGAACACAAACCAGCGATATCACTCCAGAGAACACAAAACAGCGATCTCACTCCAGAGACCATAAACCAGTGATGTCACTGCAGGGAACACAAACCAGCGATCTCACCCCCAGAACACGAACCAGCGATCTCACTCCAGAGAACACAAACCAGCGATCTCACTCCCAGAACACAAACCAGCGATCTCACTCCAGAGAACTCAAACCAGCGATCTCACTCCCAGAACACAAACCAGCGATCTCACTCCAGGAACACAAACCAGCGATCTCACTCCAGGGAACACAAACCAGCGACCTCACTCTCAGAACACAAACCAGCGATCTCACTCCCAGAACACAAACCAGCGATCTCACTCCAGGGAACACAAACCAGGGATCTCACTCCCAGAACACAAACCAGGGATCTCACTCCCAGAACACAAACCAGCGATCTCACTCCCAGACAACAAACCAGCGATCTCACTCCCAGAACACAAACCAGCGATCTCACTCCCTGAACACAAACCAGGGATCTCACTTCCAGAACACAAACCATCGATCTCACTCCAGAAAACACAAACCATCGATCTCACTCCCAGAACACAACCCAGCGATCTCACTCCAAGGAACAGAAACCAGCGAACTCACTCCCAGAACACAAGCCAGCGATCTCACTCTAGGGAACACAAACCAGCGATCTCACTCCAGCGAACACAAACCAGCAATCTCACTTCAATGAACACAAACCAGCGATCTCACTCCCAGAACACAAACCAGCGATCTCACTCCCAGAACACAAACCAGCGAACTCACTCCCAGAACACAAGCCAGCGATCTCACTCTAGGGAACACAAACCAGCGATCTCACTCCAGCGAACACAAACCAGAAATCTCACTTCAATGAACACAAACCAGCGATCTCACTCCCAGAACACAAACCAGCGATCTCACTCCCAAGAACACAAATCAGAAATCTCACTCCAGGGAACACAAACCAGCTATCTCACTCCCAGAACACAACCCAGCGATCTCACTCCAAGGAACACAAACCAGCGATCTCACACCCAGAACACATACCAGCAATCTCACTCTCAGAACACAAACCAGCGATCTCACTCCAAGGAACACAAACCAGCGATCTCACTCCCAGAACACAAACCAGCGATCTCACTCCAGAGAACACAAACCAGCGATATCACTCCAGAGAACACAAAACAGCGATCTCACTCCAGAGACCATAAACCAGTGATGTCACTGCAGGGAATACAAACCAGCGATCTCACTCCCAGAACACGAACCAGCGATCTCACTCCTGAGAACACAAACCAGCGATCTCACTCCAGAGAACACAAAACAGCGATCTCAGTCCTGGGAACACAATCCACCGATCTCACTCCAGAGAACACAAACCAGCGATCTCACTCCCAGAACACAAACCAGCGATCTCACTCCAGAGAACACAAACCAGGGATCTCACTCCCAGAACACAAACCAGCGATCTCACTCCAGGAACACAAACCAGCGATCTCACTCCAGGAACACAAACCAGCGATCTCACTCCAGGGACACAAACCAGCGATCTCACTCCCAGAACACAAACCAGCGATCTCACTCCAGGGAACACAAACCAGCGATCTCACTCTCAGAACACAAACCAGCGTCTCACTCCCAGAACACAAACCAGCGATCTCACTCCCAGAACACAAACCAGCGATCTCCCTCCCAGAACACAAACCAGCTATCTCACTTCCAGAACACAATCCAGCGATCTCACTCCCAGAACACAAACCAGGGATCTCACTCGAGGGAACACAAACCAGCGATCTCACTCCCAGAACACAAACCAGCGATCTCACTCCAGAGAACACAAACCAGCGATCTCACTCCCAGAACACAAACCAGCGATCTCACTCCAGAGAACACAAACCAGCGATCTCACTCCCAGAACACAAACCAGCGATCTCACTCCAGAGAAGACAAACCAGCGATCTCACTCCCAGAACACAAACCAGCGATCTCACTCCCAGAACACAAACCAGCGATCTCACTCCAGGAACACAAACCAGCGATCTCACTCCAGGGAACACAAACCAGCTATCTCACTTCCAGAACACAAACCAGCGATCTCACTCCCAGAACACAAACCAGCGATCTCACTCCAGAGAACACAAACCAGCGATCTCACTCCCAGAACACAAACCAGCGATCTCACTCCAGAGAATACAAACCAGCGATATCACTCCAGAGAATACAAACCAGCGATATCACTCCAGAGAACACAAATCAGCGATCTCACTCCAGAGACCATAAACCAGTGATGTCACTGCAGGGAACACAAACCAGCGATCTCACTCCCAGAACACGAACCAGCGATCTCACTCCAGAGAACACAAACCAGCGATCTCACTCCAGAGAACACAATACAGCGATCTCAGTCCTGGGAACACAATCCACCGATCTCACTCCAGAGAACACAAACCAGCTATCTCACTCCCAGAACACAAACCAGCGATCTCACTCCAGAGAACACAAACCAGCGACCTCACTCCCAGAACACAAACCAGCGATCTCACTCCAGGAACACAAACCAGCGATCTCACTCCAGGGAACACAAACCAGCGATCTCACTCTCAGAACACAAACCAGCGATCTCACTCCCAGAACACAAACCAGCTATCTCACTTCCAGAACACAAACCAGCGATCTCACTCGCAGAACACAAACCAGGGATCTCACTCCCAGAACACAAACCAGGGATCTCACTCCCAGAACACAAACCAGCGATCTCACTCCCAGACAACAAACCAGCGATCTCACTCCCAGAACACAAACCAGCGATCTCACTCCCTGAACACAAACCAGGGATCTCACTTCCAGAACACAAACCATCGATCTCACTCCAGAAAACACAAACCATCGATCTCACTCCCAGAACACAACCCAGCGATCTCACTCCAAGGAACAGAAACCAGCGATCTCACTCCCAGAACACAAGACAGCGATCTCACTCTAGGGAACACAAACCAGCGATCTCACTCCAGCGAACACAAACCAGCGATCTCACTTCAATGAACACAAACCAACGATCTCACTCCCAGAACACAAACCAGCGATCTCACTCCCAGAACACAAACCAGTGATCTCACTCCCAGAACACAAAAAAGCGATCTCATTCCCAGAATACAAACCAGCGATCTCACTCCCAAGAACACAAACCAGAAATCTCACTCCAGGGAACACAAACCAGCTATCTCACTCCCAGAACACAACCCAGCGATCTCACTCCAAGGAACACAAACCAGCGATCTCACACCCAGAACACAAACCAGCAATCTCACTCTCAGAACACATACCAGCGATCTCACTCCAAGGAACACAAACCAGCGATCTCACTCCCAGAACACAAAAAAGCGATCTCACCCCCAGAACACAAACCAGCGATCTCACTCCCAGAACACAAACCAGCGATCTCACTCCGGGAACACAAACCAGCGATCTCACTACGGGAACACAAACCAGCGATCTCACTCCCAGAACACAAACCAGCGATCTCACTCCAGAAAAAACAAACCAGCGATCTCACTCCAGGAACACAAACCAGCGATCTCACTCCAGGGAACACAAACCAGCGATCTCACTCCCAGAACACAAACCAGCGATCTCCCTCCCAGAACACAAACCAGATATCTCACTCCCTGAACACAAACCAGCGATCTCACTCCCAGAACACAAACCAGCGATCTCACTCCAGAGAACACAAACCAGCGATCTCACTCCCAGAACACAAACCAGCGATCTCACTCCCAGACCACAAACTAGCGATCTAACTCCAGAGACCACAAACCAATGATGTCACTGCAGGGAACACAAACCAGCGATCTCACTCCCAGAACACGAACCAGCGATCTCACTCCAGAGAACACAAACCAGCGATCTCACTCCAGAGAACATAAACCAGCGATCTCAGTCCTGGGAACACAATCCAGCGATCTCACTCCCAGAACACAAACCAGCGATCTCACTCCAGAGAACACAAACCAGCGATCTCACTCCCATAACACAAACCAGCGATCTCACTCCAGGAACACAAACCAGCGATCTCACTCCAGGGAACACAAACCAGCGATCTCACTCCCAGAACACAAACCAGCGATCTCCCTCCCAGAACACAAACCAGCGATCTCACTCCAGAGAACACAAACCAGCGATCTCACTCCCAGAACACAAACCAGTGAGCTCACTCCAGGGATCACAAACCAGCGATCTCACTCCCAGAACGCAAACCAGCGATCTCACTCCAGTGAACACAAACCAGCGATCTCACTCCCAGAACACAAACCAGCGATCTCACTCCCAGAACACAAGCCAGCGATCTCAATCCTGGGAACACAATCAAGCGATCTCACTCACAGAACACAAACCAGCGATCTCACTCCAGGAACACAAACGAGCGATCTCACTCCAGAGAACACAAACCAGCGATGTCACTCCCTGAACACAAACCAGCGATCTCACTCCAGGAAAACAAACCAGCGATCTCACTCCAGGGAACACAAACCAGCGATCTCACTCCCAGAACACAAACCAGTGATCTCACTCCCAGAACACATAGCAGCGATCGCACTCCAGGAACACAAACCAGCGATCTCACTCCCAGACAACACAAACCAGCGATCTCATTCCAGAGAAACACAACCCAGCGATCTCACTCGAAAGAACACAAACCAGGGATCTCACTCCCAGAACACAAACCAGGGATCTCACTCCCAGAACACAAACCAGCGATCTCACTCCCAGAACACATACCAGCGATCGCACTCCAGGAACACAAACCAGCGATCTCACTCCCAGACAACACAAACCAGCGATCTCATTCCAGAGAAACACAACCCAGCGATCTCACTCGAGAGAACACAAACCAGGGATCTCACTCCCAGAACACAAACCAGGGATCTCACTCCCAGAACACAAACCAGCGATCTTACTCCCAGAACACAAACCAGCGATCTCACTCCCAGAACACAAACCAGCGATCTCACTCCCTGAACACAAACCAGGGATCTCACTCCCAGAACACAAACCAACGATCTCACTCCAGAAAACACAAACCAGCGATCTCACTCCCAGAACACAACCCAGCGATCTCACTCCAAGGAACAGAAAACAGCGATCTCACTCCCAGAACACAAACCAGCGATCTCACTCCAGAGAACACAAACCAGCGATCTCACTCCCAGAACGCAAAATAACGATCTCACTACCAGAACACAAACCAGCGATCTCACTCCCAGAACACAAACCAGAAATCTCACTCCAGGGAACACAAACCAGCGATCTCACTCCCAGAACACAACCCAGCGATCTCACTCCAAGGAACACAAACCAGCGATCTCACACCCAGAACACAAACCAGCGATCTCACTCTCAGAACACAAACCAGCCATCTCACTCCAAGGAACACAAACCAGCGATCTCACTCCCAGAACACAAAAAACGATCTCACCCCCAGAACACAAACCAGCGATCTCACTCCCAGAACACAATCCAGCGATCTCACTCCGGGAACACAAACCAGCGATCTCACTCTGGGAACACAAACCAGCAATCTCACTCCCAGAACACAAACCAGCGATCTCACTCCAGAAAACACAAACCAGCGATCTCACTCCCAGAACACAAACCTGCTATCTCATTCCAGCGAACACAAACCAGCGATCTCACTTCAATGAACGCAAACCAGCGATCTCACTCCAGTGAACACAAACCAGCGATCTCACTCCCAGAACACAAACCAGCGATCTCACTCCCAGAACACAAGCCAGCGATCTCAGTCCTGGGAACACAATCAAGCGATCTCACTCCCAGACAACACAAACCAGCGATCTCATTCCAGAGAAACACAACCCAGCGATCTCACTCGAAAGAACACAAACCAGGGATCTCACTCCCAGAACACAAACCAGGGATCTCACTCCCAGAACACAAACCAGCGATCTCACTCCCAGAACACATTCCAGCGATCGCACTCCAGGAACACAAACCAGCGATCTCACTCCCAGACAACACAAACCAGCGATCTCGTTCCAGAGAAACACAACCCAGCGATCTCACTCGAGAGAACACAAACCAGGGATCTCACTCCCAGAACACAAACCAGGGATCTCACTCCCAGAACACAAACCAGCGATCTTACTCCCAGAACACAAACCAGCGATCTCACTCCCAGAATACAAACCAGCGATCTCACTCCCTGAACACAAACCAGGGATCTCACTCCCAGAACACAAACCAACGATCTCACTCCAGAAAACACAAACCAGCGATCTCACTCCCAGAACACAACCCAGCGATCTCACTCCAAGGAACAGAAACCAGCGATCTCACTCCCAGAACACAAACCAGCGATCTCACTCCAGAGAACACAAACCAGCGATCTCACTCCAGCGAACACAAACCAGCGATCTCACTTCAATGAACACAAACCAGCGATCTCACTCCCAGAACTCAAACCAGCGATCTCACTCCCAGAACACAAACCAGCGATCTCACTCCCAGAACACAAACCAGTGATCTCACTCCCAGAATGCAAAATAACGATCTCACTACCAGAACACAAACCAGCGATCTCACTCCCAGAACACAAACCAGAAATCTCACTCCAGGGAACACAAACCAGCGATCTCACTCCCAGAACACAACCCAGCGATCTCACTCCAAGGAACACAAACCAGCGATCTCACACCCAGAACACAAACCAGCGATCTCACTCTCAGAACACAAACCAGCGATCTCACTCCAAGGAACACAAACCAGCGATCTCACTCCAAGGAACACAAACCAGCGATCTCACTCCCAGAAAACAAAAAAGCGATCTCACCCCCAGAACACAAACCAGCGATCTCACTCCCAGAACACAAACCAGCGATCTCACTCCGGGAACACAAACCAGCGATCTCACTCCGGGAACACAAACCAGCGATCTCAATCCCAGAACACAAACCAGCGATCTCACTCCAGAAAACACAAAGCAGCGATCTCACTCACAGAACACAAACCAGCGATCTCACTCCAGCGAACACAAACCAGCGATCTCACTTCAATGAACGCAAACCAGCGATCTCACTCAAGTGAACACAAACCAGCGATCTCACTCCCAGAACACAAACCAGCGATCTCACTGCCAGAACACAAGCCAGCGATCTCAGTCCTGGGAACACAATCAAGCGATCTCACTCCCAGAACACAAACCAGCGATCTCACTCCAGGAACACAAACCAGCGATTTCACTCCAGGGAACACAAACCAGCGATCTCACTCCAGGAACACAAACCAGCGATCTCACTCCAGGGAACACAAACAAGCGATCTCACTCCAGGGAACACAAACCAGCGATCTCACTCCCAGAACACAAACCAGTGATGTCACTCCCAGAACACAATCAAGCGATCTCACTCCCAGAACACAAACCAGCGATCTCACTCCAGGGAACACAAACCAGCGATCTCACTCCCAGTACACAAACCAGCGATCTCACTCCAGGGAACACAAACCAGCGATCTCACTCCAGGAACACAAACCAGCGATCTCACTCCAGGGAACACAAACCAGCGATCTCACTCCCAGTACACAAACCAGCGATCTCACTCCCAGAACACATACCAGCGATCTAACTCCCAGAACACAAACCAGCGATCTCACTCCCAGAACACAAACCAGTGATCTCACTCCCAGAACGCAAAAAAACGATCTCACTCCCAGAACACAAACCAGCGATCTCACTCCCAGAACACAAACCAGAAATCTCACTCCAGGGAACACAAACCAGCGATCTCACTCCCAGAACACAACCCAGCGATCTCACTCCAAGGAACACAAACCAGCGATCTCACACCCAGAAGACAAACCAGCGATCTCACTCGCAGAACACAAACCAGCGATCTCACTCCAAGCAACACAAACTAGCGATCTCACTCCCAGAACACAAAAAAGCGATCTCACTCCCAGAACACAAACCAGCGATCTCACTCCGGGAACACAAACCAGCGATCTCACTCCGGGAACACAAACCAGCGATCTCACTCCCAGAACACAAACCAGCGATCTCACTCCAGAAAACACAAACCAGTGATCTCACTCCCAGAACACAAACCAGCGATCTCACTGCAGCGAACACAAACCAGCGATCTCACTTCAATGAACGCAAACCAGCGATCTCACTCCAGTGAACACAAACCAGCGATCTCACTCCAAGAACACAAGCCAGCGATCTCAGTCCTGGGAACACAATCAAGCGATCTCACTCCCAGAACACAAACCAGCGATCTCACTCCAGGAACACAAACCAGTGATCTCACTCCAGGGAACACAAACCAGCGATCTCACTCCAGGAACACAAACCAGCGATCTCACTGCCAGAACACAAGCCAGCGATCTCAGTCCTGGGAACACAATCAAGCGATCTCACTCCCAGAACACAAACCAGCGATCTCACTCCAGGAACACAAACCAGCGATTTCACTCCAGGGAACACAAACCAGCGATCTCACTCCAGGAACACAAACCAGCGATCTCACTCCAGGGAACACAAACAAGCGATCTCACTCCAGGGAACACAAACCAGCGATCTCACTCCCAGAACACAAACCAGTGATGTCACTCCCAGAACACAATCAAGCGATCTCACTCCCAGAACACAAACCAGCGATCTCACTCCAGGGAACACAAACCAGCGATCTCACTCCCAGTACACAAACCAGCGATCTCACTCCAGGGAACACAAACCAGCGATCTCACTCCAGGAACACAAACCAGCGATCTCACTCCAGGGAACACAAACCAGCGATCTCACTCCCAGAACACAAACCAGCGATCTCACTCCCAGAACACATACCAGCGATCTAACTCCCAGAACACAAACCAGCGATCTCACTCCCAGAACACAAACCAGTGATCTCACTCCCAGAACGCAAAAAAACGATCTCACTCCCAGAACACAAACCAGCGATCTCACTCCCAGAACACAAACCAGCGATCTCACTCCCAGAGCACAAACCAGAAATCTCACTCCAGGGAACACAAACCAGCGATCTCACTCCCAGAACACAACCCAGCGATCTCACTCCAAGGAACACAAACCAGCGATCTCACACCCAGAACACAAACCAGCGATCTCACTCTCAGAACACAAACCAGCGATCTCACTCCAGAGAACACAACCCAGCGATATCACTCCAGAGAACACAAAACAACGATCTCACTCCAGAGACCATAAACCAGTGATGTCACTGCAGGGAATACAAACCAGCGATCTCACTCCCAGAACACGAACCAGCGATCTCACTCCTGAGAACACAAACCAGCGATCTCACTCCAGAGAACACAAAACAGCGATCTCACTCCAGGGAACACAAACCAGCGATCTCACTCTCAGAACACAAACCAGCGATCTCCCTCCCAGAACACAAACCAGCGATCTCACTCCCAGAACACAAACCAGCGGTCTCACTCCCAGAACACAATCCAGCGATCTCACTCCCAGAACACAAACCAGGGATCTCACTCCAGGGAACACAAACCAGCGATCTCAGTCCTGGGAACACAATCCACCGATCTCACTCCAGAGAACACAAACCAGCGATCTCACTCCCAGAACACAAACCAGCGATCTCACTCCCAGAACACAAACCAGCGATCTCACTCCAGGAACACAAACCAGCGATCTCACTCCAGGGAACACAAACCAGCGATCTCACTCTCAGAACACAAACCAGCGATCTCCCTCCCAGAACACAAACCAGCTATCTCACTTCCAGAACACAATCCAGCGATCTCACTCCCAGAACACAAACCAGGGATCTCACTCCAGGGAACACAAACCAGGGATCTCACTCCTAGAACACAAACCAGGGATCTCACTCCCAGAACACAAACCAGCGATCTCACTCCAAGGAACACAAACCAGCGATCTCACACCCAGAACACAAACCAGCGATCTCACTCTCAGAACACAAACCAGCCATCTCACTCCAAGGAACACAAACCAGCGATCTCACTCCCAGAACACAAAAAAGCGATCTCACCCCCAGAACACAAACCAGCGATCTCACTCCCAGAACTCAATCCAGCGATCTCACTCCGGGAACACAAACCAGCGATCTCACTCTGGGAACACAAACCAGCAATCTCACTCCCAGAACACAAACCAGCGATCTCACTCCAGAAAACACAAACCAGCGATCTCACTCCCAGAACACAAACCTGCGATCTCACTCCAGCGAACACAAACCAGCGATCTCACTTCAATGAACGCAAACCAGCGATCTCACTCCAGTGAACACAAACCAGCGATCTCACTCCCAGAACACAAACCAGCGATCTCACTCCCAGAACACAAGCCAGCGATCTCAGTCCTGGGAACACAATCAAGCGATCTCACTCCCAGACAACACAAACCAGCGATCTCATTCCAGAGAAACACAACCCAGCGATCTCACTCGAAAGAACACAAACCAGGGATCTCACTCCCAGAACACAAACCAGGGATCTCACTCCCAGAACACAAACCAGCGATCTTACTCCCAGAACACAAACCAGCGATCTCACTCCCAGAACACAAACCAGCGATCTCACTCCCTGAACACAAACCAGGGATCTCACTCCCAGAACACAAACCAACGATCTCACTCCAGAAAACACAAACCAGCGATCTCACTCCCAGAACACAACCCAGCGATCTCACTCCAAGGAACAGAAACCAGCGATCTCACTCCCAGAACACAAACCAGCGATCTCACTCCAGAGAACACAAACCAGCGATCTCACTCCAGCGAACACAAACCAGCGATCTCACTTCAATGAACACAAACCAGCGATCTCACTCCCAGAACACAAACCAGCGATCTCACTCCCAGAACACAAACCAGCGATCTCACTCCCAGAACACAAACCAGTGATCTCACTCCCAGAATGCAAAATAACGATCTCACTACCAGAACACAAACCAGCGATCTCACTCCCAGAACACAAACCAGAAATCTCACTCCAGGGAACACAAACCAGCGATCTCACTCCCACAACACAACCCAGCGATCTCACTCCTAGGAACACAAACCAGCGATCTCACACCCAGAACACAAACCAGCGATCTCACTCTCAGAACACAAACCAGCGATCTCACTCCAAGGAACACAAACCAGCGATCTCACTCCCAGAAAACAAAAAAGCGATCTCACCCCCAGAACACAAACCAGCGATCTCACTCCCAGAACACAAACCAGCGATCTCACTCCGGGAACACAAACCAGCGATCTCACTCCGGGAACACAAACCAGCGATCTCAATCCCAGAACACAAACCAGCGATCTCACTCCAGGGAACACAAACCAGCGATCTCACTCCAGGAACACAAACCAGCGATCTCACTCCAGGGAACACAAACCAGCGATCTCACTCCCAGAACACAAACCAGCGATCTCACTCCCAGAACACATACCAGCGATCTAACTCCCAGAACACAAACCAGCGATCTCACTCCCAGAACACAAACCAGTGATCTCACTCCCAGAACGCAAAAAAACGATCTCACTCCCAGAACACAAACCAGCGATCTCACTCCCAGAACACAAACCAGCGATCTCACTCCCAGAGCACAAACCAGAAATCTCACTCCAGGGAACACAAACCAGCGATCTCACTCCCAGAACACAACCCAGCGATCTCACTCCAAGGAACACAAACCAGCGATCTCACACCCAGAACACAAACCAGCGATCTCACTCTCAGAACACAAACCAGCGATCTCACTCCAGAGAACACAACCCAGCGATATCACTCCAGAGAACACAAAACAGCGATCTCACTCCAGAGACCATAAACCAGTGATGTCACTGCAGGGAATACAAACCAGCGATCTCACTCCCAGAACACGAACCAGCGATCTCACTCCTGAGAACACAAACCAGCGATCTCACTCCAGAGAACACAAAACAGCGATCTCACTCCAGGGAACACAAACCAGCGATCTCACTCTCAGAACACAAACCAGCGATCTCCCTCCCAGAACACAAACCAGCGATCTCACTCCCAGAACACAAACCAGCGGTCTCACTCCCAGAACACAATCCAGCGATCTCACTCCCAGAACACAAACCAGGGATCTCACTCCAGGGAACACAAACCAGCGATCTCAGTCCTGGGAACACAATCCACCGATCTCACTCCAGAGAACACAAACCAGCGATCTCACTCCCAGAACACAAACCAGCGATCTCACTCCAGAGAACACAAACCAGCGATCTCACTCCCAGAACACAAACCAGCGATCTCACTCCAGGAACACAAACCAGCGATCTCACTCCAGGGAACACAAACCAGCGATCTCACTCTCAGAACACAAACCAGCGATCTCCCTCCCAGAACACAAACCAGCTATCTCACTTCCAGAACACAATCCAGCGATCTCACTCCCAGAACACAAACCAGGGATCTCACTCCAGGGAACACAAACCAGGGATCTCACTCCTAGAACACAAACCAGGGATCTCACTCCCAGAACACAAACCAGCGATCTCACTCCAAGGAACACAAACCAGCGATCTCACACCCAGAACACAAACCAGCGATCTCACTCTCAGAACACAAACCAGCCATCTCACTCCAAGGAACACAAACCAGCGATCTCACTCCCAGAACACAAAAAAGCGATCTCACCCCCAGAACACAAACCAGCGATCTCACTCCCAGAACACAATCCAGCGATCTCACTCCGGGAACACAAACCAGCGATCTCACTCTGGGAACACAAACCAGCAATCTCACTCCCAGAACACAAACCAGCGATCTCACTCCAGAAAACACAAACCAGCGATCTCACTCCCAGAACACAAACCTGCGATCTCACTCCAGCGAACACAAACCAGCGATCTCACTTCAATGAACGCAAACCAGCGATCTCACTCCAGTGAACACAAACCAGCGATCTCACTCCCAGAACACAAACCAGCGATCGCACTCCCAGAACACAAGCCAGCGATCTCAGTCCTGGGAACACAATCAAGCGATCTCACTCCCAGACAACACAACCCAGCGATCTCACTCGAAAGAACACAAACCAGGGATCTCACTCCCAGAACACAAACCAGGGATCTCACTCCCAGAACACAAACCAGCGATCTCACTCCCAGAACACATTCCAGCGATCGCACTCCAGGAACACAAACCAGCGATCTCACTCCCAGACAACACAAACCAGCGATCTCGTTCCAGAGAAACACAACCCAGCGATCTCACTCGAGAGAAGACAAACCAGGGATCTCACTCCCAGAACACAAACCAGGGATCTCACTCCCAGAACACAAACCAGCGATCTTACTCCCAGAACACAAACCAGCGATCTCACTCCCAGAACACAAACCAGCGATCTCACTCCCTGAACACAAACCAGGGATCTCACTCCCAGAACACAAACCAACGATCTCACTCCAGAAAACACAAACCAGCGATCTCACTCCCAGAACACAACCCAGCGATCTCACTCCAAGGAACAGAAACCAGCGATCTCACTCCCAGAACACAAACCAGCGATCTCACTCCAGAGAACACAAACCAGCGATCTCACTCCAGCGAACACAAACCAGCGATCTCACTTCAATGAACACAAACCAGCGATCTCACTCCCAGAACACAAACCAGCGATCTCACTCCCAGAACACAAACCAGCGATCTCACTCCCAGAACACAAACCAGTGATCTCACTCCCAGAATGCAAAATAACGATCTCACTACCAGAACACAAACCAGCGATCTCACTCCCAGAACACAAACCAGAAATCTCACTCCAGGGAACACAAACCAGCGATCTCACTCCCAGAACACAACCCAGCGATCTCACTCCTAGGAACACAAACCAGCGATCTCACACCCAGAACACAAACCAGCGATCTCACTCTCAGAACACAAACCAGCGATCTCACTCCAAGGAACACAAACCAGCGATCTCACTCCCAGAAAACAAAAAAGCGATCTCACCCCCAGAACACAAACCAGCGATCTCACTCCCAGAACACAAACCAGCGATCTCACTCCGGGAACACAAACCAGCGATCTCACTCCGGGAACACAAACCAGCGATCTCAATCCCAGAACACAAACCAGCGATCTCACTCCAGAAAACACAAAGCAGCGATCTCACTCACAGAACACAAACCAGCGATCTCACTCCAGCGAACACAAACCAGCGATCTCACTTCAATGAACGCAAACCAGCGATCTCACTCAAGTGAACACAAACCAGCGATCTCACTCCCAGAACACAAACCAGCGATCTCACTGCCAGAACACAAGCCAGCGATCTCAGTCCTGGGAACACAATCAAGCGATCTCACTCCCAGAACACAAACCAGCGATCTCACTCCAGGAACACAAACCAGCGATTTCACTCCAGGGAACACAAACCAGCGATCTCACTCCAGGAACACAAACCAGCGATCTCACTCCAGGGAACACAAACAAGCGATCTCACTCCAGGGAACACAAACCAGCGATCTCACTCCCAGAACACAAACCAGTGATGTCACTCCCAGAACACAATCAAGCGATCTCACTCCCAGAACACAAACCAGCGATCTCACTCCAGGGAACACAAACCAGCGATCTCACTCCCAGTACACAAACCAGCGATCTCACTCTAGGGAACACAAACCAGCGATCTCACTCCAGGAACACAAACCAGCGATCTCACTCCAGGGAACACAAACCAGCGATCTCACTCCCAGTACACAAACCAGCGATCTCACTCCCAGAACACATACCAGCGATCTAACTCCCAGAACACAAACCAGCGATCTCACTCCCAGAACACAAACCAGTGATCTCACTCCCAGAACGCAAAAAAACGATCTCACTCCCAGAACACAAACCAGCGATCTCACTCCCAGAACACAAACCA
The DNA here is from genome assembly GCF_047496885.1 of Scyliorhinus torazame. Lineage (NCBI taxonomy): Eukaryota > Metazoa > Chordata > Chondrichthyes > Carcharhiniformes > Scyliorhinidae > Scyliorhinus > Scyliorhinus torazame. The sequence continues at coordinate 225,254,816 of NC_092720.1, forward strand.
GAAATCTCACTCCAGGGAACACAAACCAGCGATCTCACTCCCAGAACACAACCCAGCGATCTCACTCCAAGGAACACAAACCAGCGATCTCACACCCAGAAGACAAACCAGCGATCTCACTCGCAGAACACAAACCAGCGATCTCACTCCAAGCAACACAAACTAGCGATCTCACTCCCAGAACACAAAAAAGCGATCTCACTCCCAGAACACAAACCAGCGATCTCACTCCGGGAACACAAACCAGCGATCTCACTCCGGGAACACAAACCAGCGATCTCACTCCCAGAACACAAACCAGCGATCTCACTCCAGAAAACACAAACCAGTGATCTCACTCCCAGAACACAAACCAGCGATCTCACTGCAGCGAACACAAACCAGCGATCTCACTTCAATGAACGCAAACCAGCGATCTCACTCCAGTGAACACAAACCAGCGATCTCACTCCCAGAACACAAACCAGCGATCTCACTCCCAGAACACAAGCCAGCGATCTCAGTCCTGGGAACACAATCAAGCGATCTCACTCCCAGAACACAAACCAGCGATCTCACTCCAGGAACACAAACCAGCGATCTCACTCCAGGGAACACAAACCAGCGATCTCACTCCAGGAACACAAACCAGCGATCTCACTGCCAGAACACAAGCCAGCGATCTCAGTCCTGGGAACACAATCAAGCGATCTCACTCCCAGAACACAAACCAGCGATCTCACTCCAGGAACACAAACCAGCGATTTCACTCCAGGGAACACAAACCAGCGATCTCACTCCAGGAACACAAACCAGCGATCTCACTCCAGGGAACACAAACAAGCGATCTCACTCCAGGGAACACAAACCAGCGATCTCACTCCCAGAACACAAACCAGTGATGTCACTCCCAGAACACAATCAAGCGATCTCACTCCCAGAACACAAACCAGCGATCTCACTCCAGGGAACACAAACCAGCGATCTCACTCCCAGTACACAAACCAGCGATCTCACTCCCAGAACACAAACCAGCGATCTCACTCCCAGTACACATACCAGCGATCTAACTCCCAGAACACAAACCAGCGATCTCACTCCCAGAACACAAACCAGTGATCTCACTCCCAGAACGCAAAAAAACGATCTCACTCCCAGAACACAAACCAGCGATCTCACTCCCAGAGCACAAACCAGAAATCTCACTCCAGGGAACACAAACCAGCGATCTCACTCCCAGAACACAACCCAGCGATCTCACTCCAAGGAACACAAACCAGCGATCTCACACCCAGAACACAAACCAGCGATCTCACTCTCAGAACACAAACCAGCGATCTCACTCCAGAGAACACAACCCAGCGATATCACTCCAGAGACCATAAACCAGTGATGTCACTGCAGGGAATACAAACCAGCGATCTCACTCCCAGAACACGAACCAGCGATCTCACTCCTGAGAACACAAACCAGCGATCTCACTCCAGAGAACACAAAACAGCGATCTCAGTCCTGGGAACACAATCCACCGATCTCACTCCAGAGAACACAAACCAGCGATCTCACTCCCAGAACACAAACCAGCGATCTCACTCCGGAGAACACAAACCAGCGATCTCACTCCCAGAACACAAACCAGCGATCTCACTCCAGGAACACAAACCAGCGATCTCACTCCAGGGAACACAAACCAGCGATCTCACTCTCAGAACACAAACCAGCGATCTCACTCCCAGAACACAAACCAGCTATCTCACTTCCAGAACACAATCCAGCGATCTCACTCCCAGAACACAAACCAGGGATCTCACTCCAGGGAACACAAACCAGGGATCTCACTCCTAGAACACAAACCAGGGATCTCACTCCCAGAACACAAACCAGCGATCTCACTCCCAGACAACAAACCAGCGATCTCACTCCCAGAACACAAACCAGTGATCTCACTCGAGGGAACACAAACCAGTGATCTCACTCGAGGGAACACAAACCAGTGATCTCACTCGAGGGAACACAAACCAGCGATCTCACTCCCAGAACACAAACCAGCGATCTCACTCCAGAGAACACAAACCAGCGATCTCACTCCCAGAACACAAACCAGCGATCTCACTCCAGAGAAGACAAACCAGCGATCTCACTCCAGAGAACACAAACCAGCGCTATCACTCCAGAGAACACAAAACAGCGATCTCACTCCAGAGGCCATAAACCAGTGATGTCACTGCAGGGAACACAAACCAGCGATCTCACTCCAGAGAACACAAACCAGCGATCTCACTCCAGAAAACACAAAACAGCGATCTCAGTCCTGGGAACACAATCCACCGATCTCACTCCAGAGAACACAAACCAGCGATCTCACTCCCAGAACACAAACCAGCGATCTCACTCCAGAGAACACAAACCAGCGACCTCACTCCCAGAACACAAACCAGCGATCTCACTCCAGGAACACAAACCAGCGATCTCACTCCAGGGAACACAAACCAGCGATCTCACTCTCAGAACACAAACCAGCGATCTCACTCCAGGGAACACAAACCAGCGATCTCACTCCCAGAACACAAACCAGCTATCTCACTTCCAGAACACAAACCAGCGATCTCACTCCCAGAACACAAACCAGCGATCTCACTCCAGAGAACACAAACCAGCGATCTCACTCCCAGAACACAAACCAGCGATCTCACTCCAGAGAAGACAAACCAGCGATCTCACTCCAGAGAACACAAACCAGCGTCTCACTCCAGAGAACACAAACCAGCGATCTCACTCCCAGAACACAAGCCAGCGATCTCACTCCAGAGAACACAAACCAGCGATCTCACTCCAGAGAATACAAACCAGCGATCTCACTCCAGAGAATACAAACCAGCGATATCACTCCAGAGAACACAAAACAGCGATCTCACTCCAGAGACCATAAACCAGTGATGTCACTGCAGGGAACACAAACCAGCGATCTCACTCCCAGAACACGAACCAGCGATCTCACTCCAGAGAACACAAACCAGCGATCTCACTCCAGAGAACACAAAACAGCGATCTCACTCCCAGAACACAAACCAGCGATCTCACTCCAGGAACACAAACCAGCGATCTCACTCCAGGGAACACAAACCAGCGATCTCACTCCAGGAACACAAACCAGCGATCTCACTGCCAGAACACAAGCCAGCGATCTCAGTCCTGGGAACACAATCAAGCGATCTCACTCCCAGAACACAAACCAGCGATCTCACTCCAGGAACACAAACCAGCGATTTCACTCCAGGGAACACAAACCAGCGATCTCACTCCAGGAACACAAACCAGCGATCTCACTCCAGGGAACACAAACAAGCGATCTCACTCCAGGGAACACAAACCAGCGATCTCACTCCCAGAACACAAACCAGTGATGTCACTCCCAGAACACAATCAAGCGATCTCACTCCCAGAACACAAACCAGCGATCTCACTCCAGGGAACACAAACCAGCGATCTCACTCCCAGTACACAAACCAGCGATCTCACTCCCAGAACACAAACCAGCGATCTCACTCCCAGTACACATACCAGCGATCTAACTCCCAGAACACAAACCAGCGATCTCACTCCCAGAACACAAACCAGTGATCTCACTCCCAGAACGCAAAAAAACGATCTCACTCCCAGAACACAAACCAGCGATCTCACTCCCAGAGCACAAACCAGAAATCTCACTCCAGGGAACACAAACCAGCGATCTCACTCCCAGAACACAACCCAGCGATCTCACTCCAAGGAACACAAACCAGCGATCTCACACCCAGAACACAAACCAGCGATCTCACTCTCAGAACACAAACCAGCGATCTCACTCCAGAGAACACAACCCAGCGATATCACTCCAGAGACCATAAACCAGTGATGTCACTGCAGGGAATACAAACCAGCGATCTCACTCCCAGAACACGAACCAGCGATCTCACTCCTGAGAACACAAACCAGCGATCTCACTCCAGAGAACACAAAACAGCGATCTCAGTCCTGGGAACACAATCCACCGATCTCACTCCAGAGAACACAAACCAGCGATCTCACTCCCAGAACACAAACCAGCGATCTCACTCCGGAGAACACAAACCAGCGATCTCACTCCCAGAACACAAACCAGCGATCTCACTCCAGGAACACAAACCAGCGATCTCACTCCAGGGAACACAAACCAGCGATCTCACTCTCAGAACACAAACCAGCGATCTCACTCCCAGAACACAAACCAGCTATCTCACTTCCAGAACACAATCCAGCGATCTCACTCCCAGAACACAAACCAGGGATCTCACTCCAGGGAACACAAACCAGGGATCTCACTCCTAGAACACAAACCAGGGATCTCACTCCCAGAACACAAACCAGCGATCTCACTCCCAGACAACAAACCAGCGATCTCACTCCCAGAACACAAACCAGTGATCTCACTCGAGGGAACACAAACCAGTGATCTCACTCGAGGGAACACAAACCAGTGATCTCACTCGAGGGAACACAAACCAGCGATCTCACTCCCAGAACACAAACCAGCGATCTCACTCCAGAGAACACAAACCAGCGATCTCACTCCCAGAACACAAACCAGCGATCTCACTCCAGAGAAGACAAACCAGCGATCTCACTCCAGAGAACACAAACCAGCGCTATCACTCCAGAGAACACAAAACAGCGATCTCACTCCAGAGGCCATAAACCAGTGATGTCACTGCAGGGAACACAAACCAGCGATCTCACTCCAGAGAACACAAACCAGCGATCTCACTCCAGAAAACACAAAACAGCGATCTCAGTCCTGGGAACACAATCCACCGATCTCACTCCAGAGAACACAAACCAGCGATCTCACTCCCAGAACACAAACCAGCGATCTCACTCCAGAGAACACAAACCAGCGACCTCACTCCCAGAACACAAACCAGCGATCTCACTCCAGGAACACAAACCAGCGATCTCACTCCAGGGAACACAAACCAGCGATCTCACTCTCAGAACACAAACCAGCGATCTCACTCCAGGGAACACAAACCAGCGATCTCACTCCCAGAACACAAACCAGCTATCTCACTTCCAGAACACAAACCAGCGATCTCACTCCCAGAACACAAACCAGCGATCTCACTCCAGAGAACACAAACCAGCGATCTCACTCCCAGAACACAAACCAGCGATCTCACTCCAGAGAAGACAAACCAGCGATCTCACTCCAGAGAACACAAACCAGCGTCTCACTCCAGAGAACACAAACCAGCGATCTCACTCCCAGAACACAAGCCAGCGATCTCACTCCAGAGAACACAAACCAGCGATCTCACTCCAGAGAATACAAACCAGCGATCTCACTCCAGAGAATACAAACCAGCGATATCACTCCAGAGAACACAAAACAGCGATCTCACTCCAGAGACCATAAACCAGTGATGTCACTGCAGGGAACACAAACCAGCGATCTCACTCCCAGAACACGAACCAGCGATCTCACTCCAGAGAACACAAACCAGCGATCTCACTCCAGAGAACACAAAACAGCGATCTCACTCCCAGTACACGAACCAGCGATCTCACTCCAGAGAACACAAACCAGCGATCTCACTCCAGAGAACACAAAACAGCGATCTCAGTCCTGGGAACACAATCCACCGATCTCACTCCAGAGAACACAAACCAGCGATCTCACTCCCAGAACACAAACCAGCGATCTCACTCCAGAGAACACAAACCAGCGACCTCACTCCCAGAACACAAACCAGCGATCTCACTCCAGGAACACAAACCAGCGATCTCACTCCAGGGAACACAAACCAGCGATCTCACTCTCAGAACACAAACCAGCGATCTCACTCCCAGAACACAAACCAGCTATCTCACTTCCAGAACACAAACCAGCGATCTCACTCCCAGAACACAAACCAGCGATCTCACTCCAGGGAACACAAACCAGGGATCTCACTCCCAGAACACAAACCAGGGATCTCACTCCCAGAACACAAACCAGCGATCTCACTCCCAGACAACAAACCAGCGATCTCACTCCCAGAACACAAACCAGCGATCTCACTCCCTGAACACAAACCAGGGATCTCACTTCCAGAACACAAACCATCGATCTCACTCCAGAAAACACAAACCATCGATCTCACTCCCAGAACACAACCCAGTGATCTCACTCCAAGGAACAGAAACCAGCGATCTCACTCCCAGAACACAAGACAGCGATCTCACTCTAGGGAACACAAACCAGCGATCTCACTCTAGGGAACACAAACCAGCGATCTCACTCCAGCGAACACAAACCAGCGATCTCACTTCAATGAACACAAACCAACGATCTCACTCCCAGAACACAAACCAGCGATCTCACTCCCAGAACACAAACCAGTGATCTCACTCCCAGAACACAAAAAAGCGATCTCATTCCCAGAATACAAACCAGCGATCTCACTCCCAAGAACACAAACCAGAAATCTCACTCCAGGGAACACAAACCAGCTATCTCACTCCCAGAACACAACCCAGCGATCTCACTCCAAGGAACACAAACCAGCGATCTCACACCCAGAACACAAACCAGCAATCTCACTCTCAGAACACAAACCAGCGATCTCACTCCAAGGAACACAAACCAGCGATCTCACTCCCAGAACACAAAAAAGCGATCTCACCCCCAGAACACAAACCAGCGATCTCACTCCCAGAACACAAACCAGCGATCTCACTCCGGGAACACAAACCAGCGATCTCACTACGGGAACACAAACCAGCGATCTCACTCCCAGAACACAAACCAGCGATCTCACTCCAGAAACAACAAACCAGCGATCTCACTCCAGGAACACAAACCAGCGATCTCACTCCAGGGAACACAAACCAGCGATCTCACTCCCAGAACACAAACCAGCGATCTCCCTCCCAGAACACAAACCAGCTATCTCACTCCCTGAACACAAACCAGCGATCTCACTCCCAGAACACAAACCAGCGATCTCACTCCAGAGAACACAAACCAGCGATCTCACTCCCAGAACACAAACCAGCGATCTCACTCCCAGACCACAAACTAGCGATCTAACTCCAGAGACCACAAACCAATGATGTCACTGCAGGGAACACAAACCAGCGATCTCACTCCCAGAACACGAACCAGCGATCTCACTCCAGAGAACACAAACCAGCGATCTCACTCCAGAGAACATAAACCAGCGATCTCAGTCCTGGGAACACAATCCAGCGATCTCACTCCCAGAACACAAACCAGCGATCTCACTCCAGAGAACACAAACCAGCGATCTCACTCCCATAACACAAACCAGCGATCTCACTCCAGGAACACAAACCAGCGATCTCACTCCAGGGAACACAAACCAGCGATCTCACTCCCAGAACACAAACCAGCGATCTCCCTCGCAGAACACAAACCAGCGATCTCACTCCAGAGAACACAAACCAGCGATCTCACTCCCAGAACACAAACCAGTGAGCTCACTCCAGGGATCACAAACCAGCGATCTCACTCCCAGAACGCAAACCAGCGATCTCACTCCAGTGAACACAAACCAGCGATCTCACTCCCAGAACACAAACCAGCGATGTCACTCCCAGAACACAAGCCAGCGATCTCAATCCTGGGAACACAATCAAGCGATCTCACTCCCAGAACACAAACCAGCGATCTCACTCCAGGAACACAAACCAGCGATCTCACTCCCAGAACACGAACCAGCGATCTCACTCCAGAGAACACAAACCAGCGATCTCACTCCAGAGAACACAAAACAGCGATCTCAGTCCTGGGAACACAATCCACCGATCTCACTCCAGAGAACACAAACCAGCGATCTCACTCCCAGAACACAAACCAGCGATCTCACTCCAGAGAACACAAACCAGCGACCTCACTCCCAGAACACAAACCAGCGATCTCACTCCAGGAACACAAACCAGCGATCTCACTCCAGAGAACACAAACCAGCGATCTCACTCCCAGAACACAAACCAGCGATCTCACTCCAGAGAACACAAACCAGAGACCTCACTCCCAGAACACAAACCAGCGATCTCACTCCAGGAACACAAACCAGCGATCTCACTCCAGGAACACAAACCAGCGATCTCACTCTCAGAACACAAACCAGCGATCTCACTCCCAGAACACAAACCAGCTATCTCACTTCCAGAACACAAACCAGCGATCTCACTCCCAGAACACAAACCAGCGATCTCACTCCAGGGAACACAAACCAGGGATCTCACTCCCAGAACACGAACCAGCGATCTCACTCCAGAGAACACAAACCAGCGATCTCACTCCAGAAAACACAAAACAGCGATCTCAGTCCTGGGAACACAATCCACTGATCTCACTCCCTGAACACAAACCAGGGATCTCACTTCCAGAACACAAACCATCGATCTCACTCCAGAAAACACAAACCATCGATCTCACTCCCAGAACACAACCCAGCGATCTCACTCCAAGGAACAGAAACCAGCGATCTCACTCCCAGAACACAAGACAGCGATCTCACTCTAGGGAACACAAACCAGCGATCTCACTCCAGCGAACACAAACCAGCGATCTCACTTCAATGAACACAAACCAACGATCTCACTCCCAGAACACAAACCAGCGATCTCACTCCCAGAACACAAACCAGTGATCTCACTCCCAGAACACAAAAAAGCGATCTCATTCCCAGAATACAAACCAGCGATCTCACTCCCAAGAACACAAACCAGAAATCTCACTCCAGGGAACACAAACCAGCTATCTCACTCCCAGAACACAACCCAGCGATCTCACTCCAAGGAACACAAACCAGCGATCTCACACCCAGAACACAAACCAGCAATCTCACTCTCAGAACACAAACCAGTGATCTCACTCCAAGGAACACAAACCAGCGATCTCACTCCCAGAACACAAAAAAGCGATCTCACCCCCAGAACACAAACCAGCGATCTCACTCCCAGAACACAAACCAGCGATCTCACTCCGGGAACACAAACCAGCGATCTCACTACGGGAACACAAACCAGCGATCTCACTCCCAGAACACAAACCAGCGATCTCACTCCAGAAAAAACAAACCAGCGATCTCACTCCAGGAACACAAACCAGCGATCTCACTCCAGGGAACACAAACCAGCGATCTCACTCCCAGAACACAAACCAGCGATCTCCCTCCCAGAACACAAACCAGCTATCTCACTCCCTGAACACAAACCAGCGATCTCACTCCCAGAACACAAACCAGCGATCTCACTCCAGAGAACACAAACCAGCGATCTCACTCCCAGAACACAAACCAGCGATCTCACTCCCAGACCACAAACTAGCGATCTAACTCCAGAGACCACAAACCAATGATGTCACTGCAGGGAACACAAACCAGCGATCTCACTCCCAGAACACGAACCAGCGATCTCACTCCAGAGAACACAAACCAGCGATCTCACTCCAGAGAACATAAACCAGCGATCTCAGTCCTGGGAACACAATCCAGCGATCTCACTCCCAGAACACAAACCAGCGATCTCACTCCAGAGAACACAAACCAGCGATCTCACTCCCATAACACAAACCAGCGATCTCACTCCAGGAACACAAACCAGCGATCTCACTCCAGGGAACACAAACCAGCGATCTCACTCCCAGAACACAAACCAGCGATCTCCCTCCCAGAACACAAACCAGCGATCTCACTCCAGAGAACACAAACCAGCGATCTCACTCCCAGAACACAAACCAGTGAGCTCACTCCAGGGATCACAAACCAGCGATCTCACTCCCAGAACGCAAACCAGCGATCTCACTCCAGTGAACACAAACCAGCGATCTCACTCCCAGAACACAAACCAGCGATCTCACTCCCAGAACACAAGCCAGCGATCTCAATCCTGGGAACACAATCAAGCGATCTCACTCCCAGAACACAAACCAGCGATCTCACTCCAGGAACACAAACGAGCGATCTCACTCCAGAGAACACAAACCAGCGATGTCACTCCCTGAACACAAACCAGCGATCTCACTCCAGGAAAACAAACCAGCGATCTCACTCCAGGGAACACAAACCAGCGATCTCACTCCCAGAACACAAACCAGTGATCTCACTCCCAGAACACATAGCAGCGATCGCACTCCAGGAACACAAACCAGCGATCTCACTCCCAGACAACACAAACCAGCGATCTCATTCCAGAGAAACACAACCCAGCGATCTCACTCGAAAGAACACAAACCAGGGATCTCACTCCCAGAACACAAACCAGGGATCTCACTCCCAGAACACAAACCAGCGATCTCACTCCCAGAACACATACCAGCGATCGCACTCCAGGAACACAAACCAGCGATCTCACTCCCAGACAACACAAACCAGCGATTTCATTCCAGAGAAACACAACCCAGCGATCTCACTCGAGAGAACACAAACCAGGGATCTCACTCCCAGAACACAAACCAGGGATCTCACTCCCAGAACACAAACCAGCGATCTTACTCCCAGAACACAAACCAGCGATCTCACTCCCAGAACACAAACCAGCGATCTCACTCCCTGAACACAAACCAGGGATCTCACTCCCAGAACACAAACCAACGATCTCACTCCAGAAAACACAAACCAGCGATCTCACTCCCAGAACACAACCCAGCGATCTCACTCCAAGGAACAGAAAACAGCGATCTCACTCCCAGAACACAAACCAGCGATCTCACTCCAGAGAACACAAACCAGCGATCTCACTCCCAGAACGCAAAATAACGATCTCACTACCAGAACACAAACCAGCGATCTCACTCCCAGAACACAAACCAGAAATCTCACTCCAGGGAACACAAACCAGCGATCTCACTCCCAGAACAGAACCCAGCGATCTCACTCCAAGGAACACAAACCAGCGATCTCACACCCAGAACACAAACCAGCGATCTCACTCTCAGAACACAAACCAGCCATCTCACTCCAAGGAACACAAACCAGCGATCTCACTCCCAGAACACAAAAAAGCGATCTCACCCCCAGAACACAAACCAGCGATCTCACTCCCAGAACACAATCCAGCGATCTCACTCCGGGAACACAAACCAGCGATCTCACTCTGGGAACACAAACCAGCAATCTCACTCCCAGAACACAAACCAGCGATCTCACTCCAGAAAACACAAACCAGCGATCTCACTCCCAGAACACAAACCTGCGATCTCACTCCAGCGAACACAAACCAGCGATCTCACTTCAATGAACGCAAACCAGCGATCTCACTCCAGTGAACACAAACCAGCGATCTCACTCCCAGAACACAAACCAGCGATCTCACTCCCAGAACACAAGCCAGCGATCTCAGTCCTGGGAACACAATCAAGCGATCTCACTCCCAGACAACACAAACCAGCGATCTCATTCCAGAGAAACACAACCCAGCGATCTCACTCGAAAGAACACAAACCAGGGATCTCACTCCCAGAACACAAACCAGGGATCTCACTCCCAGAACACAAACCAGCGATCTCACTCCCAGAACACATTCCAGCGATCGCACTCCAGGAACACAAACCAGCGATCTCACTCCCAGACAACACAAACCAGCGATCTCGTTCCAGAGAAACACAACCCAGCGATCTCACTCGAGAGAACACAAACCAGGGATCTCACTCCCAGAACACAAACCAGGGATCTCACTCCCAGAACACAAACCAGCGATCTTACTCCCAGAACACAAACCAGCGATCTCACTCCCAGAACACAAACCAGCGATCTCACTCCCTGAACACAAACCAGGGATCTCACTCCCAGAACACAAACCAACGATCTCACTCCAGAAAACACAAACCAGCGATCTCACTCCCAGAACACAACCCAGCGATCTCACTCCAAGGAACAGAAACCAGCGATCTCACTCCCAGAACACAAACCAGCGATCTCACTCCAGAGAACACAAACCAGCGATCTCACTCCAGCGAACACAAACCAGCGATCTCACTTCAATGAACACAAACCAGCGATCTCACTCCCAGAATACAAACCAGCGATCTCACTCCCAGAACACAAACCAGCGATCTCACTCCCAGAACACAAACCAGTGATCTCACTCCCAGAATGCAAAATAACGATCTCACTACCAGAACACAAACCAACGATCTCACTCCCAGAACACAAACCAGAAATCTCACTCCAGGGAACACAAACCAGCGATCTCACTCCCAGAACACAACCCAGCGATCTCACTCCAAGGAACACAAACCAGCGATCTCACACCCAGAACACAAACCAGCGATCTCACTCTCAGAACACAAACCAGCCATCTCACTCCAAGCAACACAAACCAGCGATCTCACTCCCAGAACACAAACCAGCGATCTCACTCCCAGAACACAAACCAGCGATCTCACTCCCAGAAAACAAAAAAGCGATCTCACCCCCAGAACACAAACCAGCGATCTCACTCCCAGAACACAAACCAGCGATCTCACTCCGGGAACACAAACCAGCGATCTCACTCCGGGAACACAAACCAGCGATCTCAATCCCAGAACACAAACCAGCGATCTCACTCCAGAAAACACAAAGCAGCGATCTCACTCACAGAACACAAACCAGCGATCTCACTCCAGCGAACACAAACCAGCGATCTCACTTCAATGAACGCAAACCAGCGATCTCACTCAAGTGAACACAAACCAGCGATCTCACTCCCAGAACACAAACCAGCGATCTCACTGCCAGAACACAAGTCAGCGATCTCAGTCCTGGGAACACAATCAAGCGATCTCACTCCCAGAACACAAACCAGCGATCTCACTCCAGGAACACAAACCAGCGATTTCACTCCAGGGAACACAAACCAGCGATCTCACTCCAGGAACACAAACCAGCGATCTCACTCCAGGGAACACAAACAAGCGATCTCACTCCAGGGAACACAAACCAGCGATCTCACTCCCAGAACACAAACCAGTGATGTCACTCCCAGAACACAATCAAGCGATCTCACTCCCAGAACACAAACCAGCGATCTCACTCCAGGGAACACAAACCAGCGATCTCACTCCCAGTACACAAACCAGCGATCTCACTCCAGGGAACACAAACCAGCGATCTCACTCCAGGAACACAAACCAGCGATCTCACTCCAGGGAACACAAACCAGCGATCTCACTCCCAGTACACAAACCAGCGATCTCACTCCCAGAACACAAACCAGTGATCTCACTCCCAGAACGCAAAAAAACGATCTCACTCCCAGAACACAAACCGGCGATCTCACTCCCAGAACACAAACCAGAAATCTCACTCCAGGGAACACAAACCAGCGATCTCACTCCCAGAACACAACCCAGCGATCTCACTCCAAGGAACACAAACCAGCGATCTCACACCCAGAAGACAAACCAGCGATCTCACTCGCAGAACACAAACCAGCGATCTCACTCCAAGCAACACAAACTAGCGATCTCACTCCCAGAACACAAAAAAGCGATCTCACTCCCAGAACACAAACCAGCGATCTCACTCCGGGAACACAAACCAGCGATCTCACTCCGGGAACACAAACCAGCGATCTCACTCCCAGAACACAAACCAGCGATCTCACTCCAGAAAACACAAACCAGTGATCTCACTCCCAGAACACAAACCAGCGATCTCACTGCAGCGAACACAAACCAGCGATCTCACTTCAATGAACGCAAACCAGCGATCTCACTCCAGTGAACACAAACCAGCGATCTCACTCCAGAGAACACAAACCAGAGACCTCACTCCCAGAACACAAACCAGCGATCTCACTCCAGGAACACAAACCAGCGATCTCACTCCAGGAACACAAACCAGCGATCTCACTCTCAGAACACAAACCAGCGATCTCACTCCCAGAACACAAACCAGCTATCTCACTTCCAGAACACAAACCAGCGATCTCACTCCCAGAACACAAACCAGCGATCTCACTCCAGGGAACACAAACCAGGGATCTCACTCCCAGAACACGAACCAGCGATCTCACTCCAGAGAACACAAACCAGCGATCTCACTCCAGAAAACACAAAACAGCGATCTCAGTCCTGGGAACACAATCCACTGATCTCACTCCCTGAACACAAACCAGGGATCTCACTTCCAGAACACAAACCATCGATCTCACTCCAGAAAACACAAACCATCGATCTCACTCCCAGAACACAACCCAGCGATCTCACTCCAAGGAACAGAAACCAGCGATCTCACTCCCAGAACACAAGACAGCGATCTCACTCTAGGGAACACAAACCAGCGATCTCACTCCAGCGAACACAAACCAGCGATCTCACTTCAATGAACACAAACCAACGATCTCACTCCCAGAACACAAACCAGCGATCTCACTCCCAGAACACAAACCAGTGATCTCACTCCCAGAACACAAAAAAGCGATCTCATTCCCAGAATACAAACCAGCGATCTCACTCCCAAGAACACAAACCAGAAATCTCACTCCAGGGAACACAAACCAGCTATCTCACTCCCAGAACACAACCCAGCGATCTCACTCCAAGGAACACAAACCAGCGATCTCACACCCAGAACACAAACCAGCAATCTCACTCTCAGAACACAAACCAGTGATCTCACTCCAAGGAACACAAACCAGCGATCTCACTCCCAGAACACAAAAAAGCGATCTCACCCCCAGAACACAAACCAGCGATTTCACTCCCAGAACACAAACCAGCGATCTCACTCCGGGAACACAAACCAGCGATCTCACTACGGGAACACAAACCAGCGATCTCACTCCCAGAACACAAACCAGCGATCTCACTCCAGAAAAAACAAACCAGCGATCTCACTCCAGGAACACAAACCAGCGATCTCACTCCAGGGAACACAAACCAGCGATCTCACTCCCAGAACACAAACCAGCGATCTCCCTCCCAGAACACAAACCAGCTATCTCACTCCCTGAACACAAACCAGCGATCTCACTCCCAGAACACAAACCAGCGATCTCACTCCAGAGAACACAAACCAGCGATCTCACTCCCAGAACACAAACCAGCGATCTCACTCCCAGACCACAAACTAGCGATCTAACTCCAGAGACCACAAACCAATGATGTCACTGCAGGGAACACAAACCAGCGATCTCACTCCCAGAACACGAACCAGCGATCTCACTCCAGAGAACACAAACCAGCGATCTCACTCCAGAGAACATAAACCAGCGATCTCAGTCCTGGGAACACAATCCAGCGATCTCACTCCCAGAACACAAACCAGCGATCTCACTCCAGAGAACACAAACCAGCGATCTCACTCCCATAACACAAACCAGCGATCTCACTCCAGGAACACAAACCAGCGATCTCACTCCAGGGAACACAAACCAGCGATCTCACTCCCAGAACACAAACCAGCGATCTCCCTCCCAGAACACAAACCAGCGATCTCACTCCAGAGAACACAAACCAGCGATCTCACTCCCAGAACACAAACCAGTGAGCTCACTCCAGGGATCACAAACCAGCGATCTCACTCCCAGAACGCAAACCAGCGATCTCACTCCAGTGAACACAAACCAGCGATCTCACTCCCAGAACACAAGCCAGCGATCTCAATCCTGGGAACACAATCAAGCGATCTCACTCCCAGAACACAAACCAGCGATCTCACTCCAGGAACACAAACGAGCGATCTCACTCCAGAGAACACAAACCAGCGATGTCACTCCCTGAACACAAACCAGCGATCTCACTCCAGGAAAACAAACCAGCGATCTCACTCCAGGGAACACAAACCAGCGATCTCACTCCCAGAACACAAACCAGTGATCTCACTCCCAGAACACATAGCAGCGATCGCACTCCAGGAACACAAACCAGCGATCTCACTCCCAGACAACACAAACCAGCGATCTCATTCCAGAGAAACACAACCCAGCGATCTCACTCGAAAGAACACAAACCAGGGATCTCACTCCCAGAACACAAACCAGGGATCTCACTCCCAGAACACAAACCAGCGATCTCACTCCCAGAACACATACCAGCGATCGCACTCCAGGAACACAAACCAGCGATCTCACTCCCAGACAACACAAACCAGCGATTTCATTCCAGAGAAACACAACCCAGCGATCTCACTCGAGAGAACACAAACCAGGGATCTCACTCCCAGAACACAAACCAGGGATCTCACTCCCAGAACACAAACCAGCGATCTTACTCCCAGAACACAAACCAGCGATCTCACTCCCAGAACACAAACCAGCGATCTCACTCCCTGAACACAAACCAGGGATCTCACTCCCAGAACACAAACCAACGATCTCACTCCAGAAAACACAAACCAGCGATCTCACTCCCAGAACACAACCCAGCGATCTCACTCCAAGGAACAGAAAACAGCGATCTCACTCCCAGAACACAAACCAGCGATCTCACTCCAGAGAACACAAACCAGCGATCTCACTCCCAGAACGCAAAATAACGATCTCACTACCAGAACACAAACCAGCGATCTCACTCCCAGAACACAAACCAGAAATCTCACTCCAGGGAACACAAACCAGCGATCTCACTCCCAGAACAGAACCCAGCGATCTCACTCCAAGGAACACAAACCAGCGATCTCACACCCAGAACACAAACCAGCGATCTCACTCTCAGAACACAAACCAGCCATCTCACTCCAAGGAACACAAACCAGCGATCTCACTCCCAGAACACAAAAAAGCGATCTCACCCCCAGAACACAAACCAGCGATCTCACTCCCAGAACACAATCCAGCGATCTCACTCCGGGAACACAAACCAGCGATCTCACTCTGGGAACACAAACCAGCAATCTCACTCCCAGAACACAAACCAGCGATCTCACTCCAGAAAACACAAACCAGCGATCTCACTCCCAGAACACAAACCTGCGATCTCACTCCAGCGAACACAAACCAGCGATCTCACTTCAATGAACGCAAACCAGCGATCTCACTCCAGTGAACACAAACCAGCGATCTCACTCCCAGAACACAAACCAGCGATCTCACTCCCAGAACACAAGCCAGCGATCTCAGTCCTGGGAACACAATCAAGCGATCTCACTCCCAGACAACACAAACCAGCGATCTCATTCCAGAGAAACACAACCCAGCGATCTCACTCGAAAGAACACAAACCAGGGATCTCACTCCCAGAACACAAACCAGGGATCTCACTCCCAGAACACAAACCAGCGATCTCACTCCCAGAACACATTCCAGCGATCGCACTCCAGGAACACAAACCAGCGATCTCACTCCCAGACAACACAAACCAGCGATCTCGTTCCAGAGAAACACAACCCAGCGATCTCACTCGAGAGAACACAAACCAGGGATCTCACTCCCAGAACACAAACCAGGGATCTCACTCCCAGAACACAAACCAGCGATCTTACTCCCAGAACACAAACCAGCGATCTCACTCCCAGAACACAAACCAGCGATCTCACTCCCTGAACACAAACCAGGGATCTCACTCCCAGAACACAAACCAACGATCTCACTCCAGAAAACACAAACCAGCGATCTCACTCCCAGAACACAACCCAGCGATCTCACTCCAAGGAACAGAAACCAGCGATCTCACTCCCAGAACACAAACCAGCGATCTCACTCCAGAGAACACAAACCAGCGATCTCACTCCAGCGAACACAAACCAGCGATCTCACTTCAATGAACACAAACCAGCGATCTCACTCCCAGAATACAAACCAGCGATCTCACTCCCAGAACACAAACCAGCGATCTCACTCCCAGAACACAAACCAGTGATCTCACTCCCAGAATGCAAAATAACGATCTCACTACCAGAACACAAACCAACGATCTCACTCCCAGAACACAAACCAGAAATCTCACTCCAGGGAACACAAACCAGCGATCTCACTCCCAGAACACAACCCAGCGATCTCACTCCAAGGAACACAAACCAGCGATCTCACACCCAGAACACAAACCAGCGATCTCACTCTCAGAACACAAACCAGCCATCTCACTCCAAGCAACACAAACCAGCGATCTCACTCCCAGAACACAAACCAGCGATCTCACTCCCAGAACACAAACCAGCGATCTCACTCCCAGAAAACAAAAAAGCGATCTCACCCCCAGAACACAAACCAGCGATCTCACTCCCAGAACACAAACCAGCGATCTCACTCCGGGAACACAAACCAGCGATCTCACTCCGGGAACACAAACCAGCGATCTCAATCCCAGAACACAAACCAGCGATCTCACTCCAGAAAACACAAAGCAGCGATCTCACTCACAGAACACAAACCAGCGATCTCACTCCAGCGAACACAAACCAGCGATCTCACTTCAATGAACGCAAACCAGCGATCTCACTCAAGTGAACACAAACCAGCGATCTCACTCCCAGAACACAAACCAGCGATCTCACTGCCAGAACACAAGTCAGCGATCTCAGTCCTGGGAACACAATCAAGCGATCTCACTCCCAGAACACAAACCAGCGATCTCACTCCAGGAACACAAACCAGCGATTTCACTCCAGGGAACACAAACCAGCGATCTCACTCCAGGAACACAAACCAGCGATCTCACTCCAGGGAACACAAACAAGCGATCTCACTCCAGGGAACACAAACCAGCGATCTCACTCCCAGAACACAAACCAGTGATGTCACTCCCAGAACACAATCAAGCGATCTCACTCCCAGAACACAAACCAGCGATCTCACTCCAGGGAACACAAACCAGCGATCTCACTCCCAGTACACAAACCAGCGATCTCACTCCAGGGAACACAAACCAGCGATCTCACTCCAGGAACACAAACCAGCGATCTCACTCCAGGGAACACAAACCAGCGATCTCACTCCCAGTACACAAACCAGCGATCTCACTCCCAGAACACAAACCAGTGATCTCACTCCCAGAACGCAAAAAAACGATCTCACTCCCAGAACACAAACCGGCGATCTCACTCCCAGAACACAAACCAGAAATCTCACTCCAGGGAACACAAACCAGCGATCTCACTCCCAGAACACAACCCAGCGATCTCACTCCAAGGAACACAAACCAGCGATCTCACACCCAGAAGACAAACCAGCGATCTCACTCGCAGAACACAAACCAGCGATCTCACTCCAAGCAACACAAACTAGCGATCTCACTCCCAGAACACAAAAAAGCGATCTCACTCCCAGAACACAAACCAGCGATCTCACTCCGGGAACACAAACCAGCGATCTCACTCCGGGAACACAAACCAGCGATCTCACTCCCAGAACACAAACCAGCGATCTCACTCCAGAAAACACAAACCAGTGATCTCACTCCCAGAACACAAACCAGCGATCTCACTGCAGCGAACACAAACCAGCGATCTCACTTCAATGAACGCAAACCAGCGATCTCACTCCAGTGAACACAAACCAGCGATCTCACTCCCAGAACACAAACCAGCGATCTCACTCCCAGAACACAAACCAGCGATCTCACTCCAGGAACACAAACCAGCGATCTCACTCCAGGGAACACAGACCAGCGATCTCACTCCAGGAACACAAACCAGCGATCTCACTGCCAGAACACAAGCCAGCGATCTCAGTCCTGGGAACACAATCAAGCGATCTCACTCCCAGAACACAAACCAGCGATCTCACTCCAGGAACACAAACCAGCGATTTCACTCCAGGGAACACAAACCAGCGATCTCACTCCAGGAACACAAACCAGCGATCTCACTCCAGGGAACACAAACAAGCGATCTCACTCCAGGGAACACAAACCAGCGATCTCAATCCCAGAACACAAACCAGTGATGTCACTCCCAGAACACAATCAAGCGATCTCACTCCCAGAACACAAACCAGCGATCTCACTCCAGGGAACACAAACCAGCGATCTCACTCCCAGTACACAAACCAGCGATCTCACTCCAGGGAACACAAACCAGCGATCTCACTCCAGGAACACAAACCAGCGATCTCACTCCAGGGAACACAAACCAGCGATCTCACTCCCAGAACACAAACCAGCGATCTCACTCCCAGAACACATACCAGCGATCTAACTCCCAGAACACAAACCAGCGATCTCACTCCCAGAACACAAACCAGTGATCTCACTCCCAGACGCAAAAAAACGATCTCACTCCCAGAACACAAACCAGCGATCTCACTCCCAGAACACAAACCAGCGATCTCACTCCCAGAGCACAAACCAGAAATCTCACTCCAGGGAACACAAACCAGCGATCTCACTCCCAGAACACAACCCAGCGATCTCACTCCAAGGAACACAAACCAGCGATCTCACACCCAGAACACAACCAGCGATCTCACACCCAGAACACAAACCAGCGATCTCACACCCAGAACACAAACCAGCGATCTCACACCCAGAACACAAACCAGCGATCTCACTCCCAGAACACAAACCAGCGATCTCACTCCAAGCAACACAAACTAGCGATCTCACTCCCAGAACACAAAAAAGCGATCTCACCCCCAGAACACAAACCAGCGATCTCACTCCCAGAACACAAACCAGCGATCTCACTCCGGGAACACAAACCAGCGATCTCACTCCAGGAACACAAACCAGCGATCTCACTCCCAGAACACAAACCAGCGATCTCACTCCAGAAAACACAAACCAGTGATCTCACTCCCAGAACACAAACCACCGATCTCACTGCAGCGAACACAAACCAGCGATCTCACTTCAATGAACGCAAACCAGCGATCTCACACCCAGAACACAAACCAGCGATCTCACACCCAGAACACAAACCAGCGATCTCACACCCAGAACACAAACCAGCGATCTCACACCCAGAACACAAACCAGCGATCTCACTCCCAGAACACAAACCAGCGATCTCACTCCAAGCAACACAAACTAGCGATCTCACTCCCAGAACACAAAAAAGCGATCTCACCCCCAGAACACAAACCAGCGATCTCACTCCCAGAACACAAACCAGCGATCTCACTCAGGGAACACAAACCAGCGATCTCACTCCAGGAACACAAACCAGCGATCTCACTACCAGAACACAAACCAGCGATCTCACTCCAGAAAACACAAACCAGTGATCTCACTCCCAGAACACAAACCACCGATCTCACTGCAGCGAACACAAACCAGCGATCTCACTTCAATGAACGCAAACCAGCGATCTCACTCCAGTGAACACAAACCAGCGATCTCACTCCCAGAACACAAACCAGCGATCTCACTCCCAGAACACAAGCCAGCGATCTCAGTCCTGGGAACACAATCAAGCGATCTCACTCCCAGAACACAAACCAGTGATCTCACTCCAGGAACACAAACCAGCGATCTCACTCCAGGGAACACAAACCAGCGATCTCACTCCAGGAACACAAACCAGCGATCTTACTCCAGGGAACACAAACCAGCGATCTCACTCCCAGAACACAAACCAGCGATGTCACTCCCAGAACACAATCAAGCGATCTCACTCCCAGAACACAAACCAGCGATCTCTCTCCAGGAACACAAAAGAGCGATCTCACTCCAGGGAACACAAACCAGCGATCTCACTCCCAGAACACAAACCAGCGATCTCACTCCAGGGAACACAAACCAGCGATCTCACTCCAGGAACACAAACCAGCGATCTCACTCCAGAGAACACAAACCAGCGATGTCACTCCAAGAACACAAACCAGCGATCTCACTCCAGGAACACAAACCAGCGATCTCACTCCAGGGAACACAAACCAGCGATCTCACTCCCAGAACACAAACCAGCGATCTCACTCCCAGAACACATACCAGCGATCTCACTCCAGGAACACAAACCAGCGATCTCACTCCCAGACACAAACCAGCGATCTCACTCCAGAAAACACAAACCAGCGATCTCATTCCCGAGAAACACAACCCAGCGATCTCACTCCAGAGAACACAAACCAGGGATCTCACTCCCTGAACACAAACCAGGGATCTCACTCCCAGAACAAAAACCAGCGATCTCACTCCCAGAACACAAACCAGCGATCTCACTCGCAGAACACAAACCAGCGATCTCACTCCCTCAACACAAACCAGGGATCTCACTCCCAGAACACAAACCAGCGACTCACTCCAGAAAACACAAACCAGCGATCTCACTCCCAGGACACAAACCAGCGATCTCACTCCAGAGAACACAAACCAGCGATCTCACTCCAGCGAACACAAACCAGCGATCTCACTTCAATGAACACAAACCAGCGATCTCACTCCCAGAACACAAACCAGCGATCTCACTCCCAGAACACAAACCAGTGATCTGACTCCCAGAACAGAAAAAAACGATCTCACTCCCAGAACACAAACCAGCGATCTCACTCCCAGAACACAAACCATTAATCTCACTCCAGGGAACACAAACCAGCGATCTCACTCCCAGAACACAACCCAGCGATCTCAATCCAAGGAACACAAACCAGTGATCTGACTCCCAGAACAGAAAAAAACGATCTCACTCCCAGAACACAAACCAGCGATCTCACTCCCAGAACACAAACCATTAATCTCACTCCAGGGAACACAAACCAGCGATCTCACTCCCAGAACACAACCCAGCGATCTCACTCCAAGGAACACAAACCAGGGATCTCACACCCAGAACACAAACCAGCGATCTCACTCCCAGAGCACAAAACAGCGATCTCACCCCCAGAAGACAAACCAGCGATCTCACTCCCAGGACACAAACCAGCGATTTCACTCCGGGAACACAAACCAGCGATCTCACTCCGGGAACACAAACCAGCGATCTCACTCCCAGAATACAAACCAGCGATCTCACTCCAGCGAACACAAACCATCGACCTCACTTCAATGAACACAAACCAGCGATCTCACTCCAGCGAACACAAACCAGCGATCTCACTTCAATGAACACAAACCAGCGATCTCACTCCCAGAACACAAACCAGCGATCTCACTCCCAGAACACAAACCAGTGATCTCACTCACAGAACACAAAAAGGCGATCTCACTCCCAGAACACAAACAAGCGATCTCACTCCAGAGAACACAAACCAGCGATCTCACTCCCAGAACACAAACCAGCGATCTCACTCCCAGAACACAAACCAGCGATCTCACTCCAGAGAATACAAACCAGCGATCTCACTCCAGCGAACACAAACCAGCGATCTCACTTCAATGAACACAAACCAGCGATCTCACTCCCAGAACACAAACCAGCGATCTCACTCCCAGAACACAAACCAGTGATCTCACTCCCAGAACACAAAAAAACGATCTCACTCCCAGAACACAAACCAGCGATCTCACTCCCAGAACACAAACCAGAAATCTCACTCCAGGGAACACAAACCAGCGATCTCACTTCCAGAACACAACCCAGCGATCTCACTCCAAGGAACACAAACCAGCGATCTCACACCCAGAACACAAACCAGCGATCTCACACCAAGGAACACAAACCAGCGATCTCACTCCCAGAACACAAAAAAGCGATCTCACCCCCAGAACACAAACCAGCGATCTCACCCCCAGAACACAAACCAGCGATTTCACTCCGGGAACACAAACCAGCGATCTCACTCCGGGAACACAAACCAGCGATCTCACTCCCAGAACACAGTCGATTTCGGCGGGAGAACAGCTGGTGAGTGGTGAGTCAGTTTCAGCGGGAGCATTGCGGAAGGAGGTTGCTGGGAGGTAAGTCAACCTTTAAAAGCACTTGTCTTTGCAGGGGCAGGCCAGTCGATTTCGGCGGGAGTGGAGCTGGCTGGTTAGTCAATTTCAGCAGGAGCTGAGAATTTTTTCTTTTTTTTTATTTTAAATTAGTTTTTTAGGCGGGAACAGGAAGTCGACCCGCGGACGTCTGGGAAGACCCTCACCAATAAATTCTGGTGGAGAGGAAACCCGAGACACTACACGTGTAGTGTCTCCCACCCGCCCTCCTCCTCTAACCTAATAATAAAACCCATTGGTCTGAGGTAAGTACCATATTTTATTATATTATTATTATTTTTTAGCCAGATCTTGGTAGAAAGTTAGAGGGATGGCAGGGAAGGGAGTGCAATGTTCCTCCTGCAGGATGTTTGAGGTGAGGGATGCAGTTAGTGTCCCTGCTGATTTTACCTGCAGGAAGTGCTGCCATCTCCAGCTCCTCCAAGACCGAGTTAGGGAACTGGAGCTGGAGTTGGAAGAACTTCGGATCATTCGGGAGGCAGAAGGGGTCATAGATAGCAGCTTCAGGGAATTAGTTACACCAAAGATTGGAGATAGATGGGTAACTGTAAGAGGGACTGGGAAGAAGCAGTTAGTGGAGGGATCCCCTGCGGTCGTTCCCCTGAGAAACAAGTATACCGCTTTGGATACTTGTGGGGGGGGACGACTTACCAGGGGTAAGCCATGGGGTACGGGCCTCTGGCACAGAGTCTGTCCCTGTTGCTCAGAAGGGAAGGGGGGAGAGGAGCAGAGCATTAGTAATTGGGGACTCTATAGTCAGGGGCACAGATAGGAGATTTTGTGGGAGCGTGAGAGACTCACGTTTGGTATGTTGCCTCCCAGGTGCAAGGGTACGTGATGTCTCGGATCGTGTTTTCCGGGTCCTTAGGGGGGAGGGGGAGCAGCCCCAAGTCGTGGTCCACATTGGCACTAACGACATAGGTAGGAAAGGGGACAAGGATGTCAGGCAGGCTTTCAGGGAGCTCGGATGGAAGCTCAGAACTAGAACAAACAGAGTTGTTATCTCTGGGTTGTTGCCCGTGCCACGTGATAGTGAGATGAGGAATAGGGAGAGAGAGCATTTAAACACGTGGCTACAGGGATGGTGCAGGCGGGAGGGTTTCAGATTTTTGGATAACTGGGGCTCTTTCTGGGGAAGGTGGGACCTCTACAGACAGGATGGTCTACATCTGAACCTGAGGGGCACAAATATCCTGGGGGGGAGATTTGTTAGTGCTCTTTGGGGGGGTTTAAACTAATGCAGCAGGGGCATGGGAACCTGGATTGTAGTTTTAGGGTAAGGGAGAATGAGAGTATAGAGGTCAGGAGCACAGATTTGACGTCGCAGGAGGGGGCCAGAGTTCAGGTAGGTGGTTTGAAGTGTGTCTACTTCAATGCCAGGAGTATACGAAACAAGGTAGGGGAACTGGCAGCGTGGGTTGGTACCTGGGACTTCGATGTTGTGGCCATTTCGGAGACATGGATAGAGCAGGGACAGGAATGGATGTTGCAGGTTCCGGGGTTTAGGTGTTTTAGTAAGCTCAGAGAAGGAGGCAAAAGAGGGGGAGGTGTGGCGCTGCTAGTCAAGAGCAGTATTACGGTGGCGGAGAGGATGCTAGATGGGGACTCTTCTTCCGAGGTAGTATTGGCTGAAGTTAGAAACAGGAAAGGAGAGGTCACCCTGTTGGGAGTTTTTTATAGGCCTCCTAATAGTTCTAGGGATGTAGAGGAAAGGATGGCGAAGATGATTCTGGATATGAGCGAAAGTAACAGGGTAGTTATTATGGGAGACTTTAACTTTCCAAATATTGACTGGAAAATATATAGTTCGAGTACAATAGATGGGTCGTTTTTTGTACAGTGTGTGCAGGAGGGTTTCCTGAAACAATATGTTGACAGGCCAACAAGAGGCGAGGCCACGTTGGATTTGGTTTTGGGTAATGAACCAGGCCAGGTGTTGGATTTGGAGGTAGGAGAGCACTTTGGGGACAGTGACCACAATTCGGTGACGTTTACGTTAATAATGGAAAGGGATAAGTATACACCGCAGGGCAAGAGTTATAGCTGGGGGAAGGGCAATTATGATGCCATTAGACGTGACTTGGGGGGGATAAGGTGGAGAAGTAGGCTGCAAGTGTTGGGCACACTGGATAAGTGGGGCTTGTTCAAGGATCAGCTACTGCGTGTTCTTGATAAGTATGTACCGGTCAGACAGGGAGGAAGGCGTCGAGCGAGGGAACCGTGGTTTACCAAGGAAGTGGAATCTCTTGTTAAGAGGAAGAAGGAGGCCTATGTGAAGATGAGGTGTGAAGTTTCGGTTGGGGCGATGGATAGTTACAAGGTAGCGAGGAAGGATCTAAAGAGAGAGCTAAGACGAGCAAGGAGGGGACATGAGAAGTATTTGGCAGGAAGGATCAAGGAAAACCCAAAAGCTTTCTATAGGTATGTCAGGAATAAGCGAATGACTAGGGAAAGAGTAGGACCAGTCAAGGACAGGGATGGGAAATTGTGTGTGGAGTCTGAAGAGATAGGCGAGATACTAAATGAATATTTTTCGTCAGTATTCACTCAGGAAAAAGATAATGTTGTGGAGGAGAATGCTGAGCCCCAGGCTAATAGAATAGATGGCATTGAGGTACGTAGGGAAGAGGTGTTGGCAATTCTGGACAGGCTGAAAATAGATAAGTCCCCGGGACCTGATGGGATTTATCCTAGGATTCTATGGGAGGCCAGGGAAGAGATTGCTGGACCTTTGGCTTTGATTTTTATGTCATCATTGGCTACAGGAATAGTGCCAGAGGACTGGAGGACAGCAAATGTGGTCCCTTTGTTCAAAAAGGGGAGCAGAGACAACCCCGGCAACTATAGACCGGTGAGCCTCACGTCTGTAGTGGGTAAAGTCTTGGAGGGGATTATAAGGGACAAGATTTATAATCATCTAGATAGGAATAATATGATCAGGGATAGTCAGCATGGCTTTGTGAAGTGTAGGTCATGCCTCACAAACCTTATTGAGTTCTTTGAGAAGGTGACTGAACAGGTAGACGAGGGTCGAGCAGTTGATGTGGTGTATATGGATTTCAGCAAAGCGTTTGATAAGGTTCCCCACGGTAGGCTATTGCAAAAAATACGGAGGCTGGGGATTGAGGGTGATTTAGAGATGTGGATCAGAAATTGGCTAGCTGAAAGAAGACAGAGGGTGGTGGTTGATGGGAAATGTTCAGAATGGAGTACAGTCACAAGTGGAGTACCACAAGGATCTGTTCCGGGGCCGTTGCTGTTTGTCATTTTTATCAATGACCTAGAGGAAGGCGCAGAAGGGTGGGTGAGTAAATTTGCAGACGATACTAAAGTCGGTGGTGTTGTCGATAGTGTGGAAGGATGTAGCAGGTTACAGAGGGATATAGATAAGCTGCAGAGCTGGGCTGAGAGGTGGCAAATGGAGTTTAATGTAGAGAAGTGTGAGGTGATTCACTTTGGAAGGAATAACAGGAATGCGGAATATTTGGCTAATGGTAAAGTTCTTGAAAGTGTGGCTGAGCAGAGGGATCTAGGTGTCCATGTACATAGATCCCTGAAAGTTGCCACCCAGGTTGATAGGGTTGTGAAGAAGGCCTATGGAGTGTTGGCCTTTATTGGTAGAGGGATTGAGTTCCGGAGTCGGGAGGTCATGTTGCAGCTGTACAGAACTCTGGCCCGGCCGCATTTGGAGTATTGCGTACAGTTCTGGTCACCGCATTATAGGAAGGACGTGGAGGCTTTGGAGCGGGTGCAGAGGAGATTTACCAGGATGTTGCCTGGTATGGAGGGAAAATCTTATGAGGAAAGGCTGACGGACTTGAGGTTGTTTTCGTTGGAGAGAAGAAGGTTAAGAGGAGACTTAATAGAGGCATACAAAATGATCAGGGGGTTGGATAGGGTGGACAGTGAGAGCCTTCTCCCGCGGATGGATATGGCTGGCACGAGGGGACATAACTTTAAACTGAGGGGTAATAGATATAGGACAGAGGTCAGAGGTAGGTTCTTTACGCAAAGAGTAGTGAGGCCGTGGAATGCCCTACCTGCTACAGTAGTGAACTCGCCAACATTGAGGGCATTTAAAAGTTTTTTGGCTAAACATATGGATGATAATGGCATAGTGTAGGTTAGATGGCTTTTGTTTCGGTGCAACATCGTGGGCCGAAGGGCCTGTACTGCGCTGTATTGTTCTATGTTCTATGTTCCACAGCGGGACAGGGTAAATACCGACCCCATCACTGCCCCTCCACAGCGGGCAGGGTAAACACCGACCCCATCACTGCCCCTCCACAGCGGGACAGGGTAAACACCGACCCCATCACTGCCCCTCCACAGCGGGACAGGGTAAACACCGACTCCATCACTGCCCGTCCACAGCGGGCAGGGTAAACACCGACTCCATCACTGCCCCTCCACAGCGGGCAGGGTAAACACCGACCCCATCACTGCCCCTCCACAGCGGGCAGGGTAAACACCGACCCCATCACTGCCCCTCCACAGCGGGCAGGGTACACACCGACCCCATCACTGCCCCTCCACAGCGGGCAGGGTAAACACCGACCCCATCACTGCCCCTCCACAGCGGGCAGGGTAAACACCGACCCCATCACTGCCCCTCCACAGCGGGACAGGGTAAACACCGACCCCATCACTGTCCCTCCACAGCGGGCAGGGTAAACACCGACCCCATCACTGCCCCTCCACAGCGGGCAGGGTACACACCGACCCCATCACTGCCCCTCCACAGCGGGCAGGGTAAACACCGACCCCATCACTGCCCCTCCACAGCGGGCAGGGTAAACACCGACCCCATCACTGCCCCTCCACAGCGGACAGGGTAAACACCGACTCCATCACTGCCCCTCCACAGCGGGCAGGGTAAACACCGACTCCATCACTGCCCCTCCACAGCGGGCAGGGTAAACAACGACCCCATCACTGCCCCTCCACAGCGGGCAGGGTAAACACCGACTCCATCACTGCCCCTCCACAGCGGGCAGGGTAAACACCGACCCCATCACTGCCCCTCCACAGCGGGACAGGGTAAACACCGACCCCATCACTGCCCCTCCACAGCGGGCAGGGTAAACACCGACCCCATCACTGCCCCTCCACAGAGGGCAGGGTAAACACCGACCCCATCACTGCCCCTCCACAGCGGGCAGGGTAAACACCGACCCCATCACTGCCCCTCCACAGCGGGCAGGGTAAACACCGACCCCATCACTGCCCCTCCACAGCGGGCAGGGTAAACACCGACCCCATCACTGCCCCTCCACAGCGGGCAGGGTAAACACCGACCCCATCACTGCCCCTCCACAGAGGGCAGGGTAAACACCGACCCCATCACTGCCCCTCCACAGCGGACAGGGTAAACACCGACCCCATCACTGCCCCTCCACAGCGGGCAGGGTAAACACCGACCCCATCACTGCCCCTCCACAGCGGGCAGGGTAAACACCGACCCCATCACTGCCCCTCCACAGCGGGCAGGGTAAACACCGACCCCATCACTGCCCCTCCACAGCGGGACAGGGTAAACACCGACCCCATCACTGCCCCTCCTCAGCGGGCAGGGTAAACACCGACCCCATCACTGCCCCTCCACAGCGGGACAGGGTAAACACCGACCCCATCACTGCCCCTCCACAGCGGGACAGGGTAAACACCGACCCCATCACTGCCACTCCACAGCGGGCAGGGTAAACACCGACTCCATCACTGCCCCTCCACAGCGGGCAGGGTAAACACCGACTCCATCACTGCCCCTCCACAGCGGGCAGGGTAAACACCGACCCCATCACTGCCCCTCCACAGCGGGCAGGGTAAACACCGACCCCATCACTGCCCCTCCACAGCGGGCAGGGTAAACACCGACCCCATCACTGCCCCTCCACAGCGGGCAGGGTAAACACCGACCCCATCACTGCCCCTCCACAGCGGGCAGGGTAAACACCGACCCCATCACTGCCCCTCCACAGCGGGCAGGGTACACACCGACTCCATCACTGCCCCTCCACAGCGGGCAGGGTAAACACCGACCCCATCACTGCCCCTCCACAGCGGGCAGGGTAAACACCGACCCCATCACTGCCCCTCCACAGCGGGCAGGGTACACACCGACCCCATCACTGCCCCTCGTCAGCGGGCAGGGTAAACACCGACTCCATCACTGCCCCTCCACAGCTGGCAGGGTAAACACCGACCCCATCACTGCCCCTCCACAGCGGGCAGGGTACACACCGACTCCATCACTGCCCCTCCACAGCGGGCAGGGTAAACACCGACCCCATCACTGCCCCTCCACAGCGCACAGGGTACACACGACTCCATCACTGCCCCTCCACAGCGGGCAGGGTAAACACCGACTCCATCACTGCCCCTCCATAGCGGGACAGGGTAAACACCGACCCCATCACTGCCCCTCCACAGCGGGCAGGGTAAACACCGACCCCATCACTGCCCCTCCACAGCGGGACAGGGTAAACACCGACCCCATCACTGCCCCTCCACAGCGGGCAGGGTAAACACCGACCCCATCACTGCCCCTCCTCAGCGGGCAGGGTAAACACCGACTCCATCACTGCCCCTCCACAGCGGGCAGGGTACACACCGACCCCATCACTGCCCCTCCTCAGCGGGCAGGGTAAACACCGACCCCATCACTGCCCCTCCACAGCGGGACAGGGTAAACACCGACCCCATCACTGCCCCTCCACAGCGGGACAGGGTAAACACCGACCCCATCACTGCCACTCCACAGCGGGCAGGGTAAACACCGACTCCATCACTGCCCCTCCACAGCGGGCAGGGTAAACACCGACTCCATCACTGCCCCTCCACGGCGGGCAGGGTAAACACCGACCCCATCACTGCCCCTCCACAGCGGGCAGGGTAAACACCGACCCCATCACTGCCACTCCACAGCGGGCAGGGTAAACACCGACCCCATCACTGCCCCTCCACAGCGGGCAGGGTAAACACCGACTCCATCACTGCCCCTCCACAGCGGGCAGGGTAAACACCGACCCCATCACTGCCCCTCCACAGCGGGACAGGGTAAACACCGACCCCATCACTGCCCCTCCACAGCGGGCAGGGTACACACCGACTCCATCACTGCCCCTCCACAGCGGGACAGGGTAAACACTGACCCCATCACTGCCCCTCCACAGCGGGACATGGTAAACACCGACTCCATCACTGCCCCTCCACAGCGGGCAGGGTAAACACCGACCCCATCACTGTCCCTCCACAGCGGGCAGGGTAAACACCGACCCCATCACTGCACCTCCACAGCGGGACAGGGTAAACACCGACTCCATCACTGCCCCTCCACAGCGGGACAGGGTAAACACCGACCCCATCACTGCCCCTCCACAGCGGGCAGGGTAAACACCGACCCCATCACTGCCCCTCCACAGCGGGACAGGGTAAACACCGACCCCATCACTGCCCCTCCACAGCGGGCAGGGTAAACACCGACTCCATCACTGCCCCTCCACAGCGGGCAGGGTAAACCCCGACCCCATCACTGCCCCTCCACAGCGGGTAGGGTACACACTGACTCCATTAGTGCCCCTCCACAGCGGGCAGGATAAACACCGACCCCATCACTGCCCCTCCACAGCGGGACAGGGTAAACACCGACCCCATCACTGCCCCTCCACAGCGGGCAGGGTAAACACTGACCCCATCACTGCCCCTCCACAGCGGACAGGGTAAACACTGACCCCATCACTGCCCCTCCACAGCGGGCAGGGTAAACACCGACCCCATCACTGCCCCTCCACAGCGGGCAGGGTAAACACCGACCCCATCACTGCCCCTCCACAGCGGGACAGGGTACACACCGACCCCATCACTGCCCCTCCACAGCGGGACAGGGTAAACACCGACCCCATCACTGCCCCTCCACAGCGGGACAGGGTAAACACCGACTCCATCACTGTCCCTCCACAGCGGGACAGGGTAAACACCGACCCCATTGCTGCCCCTCCACAGCGGGCAGGGTAAACACCGACCCCATCACTGCCCCTCCACAGCGGGACAGGGTAAACACCGACCCCATCACTGCCCCTCCACAGCGGGACAGGGTAAACACCGACTCCATCACTGCCCCTCCACAGCGGGACAGGGTAAACACCGACCCCATTGCTGCCCCTCCACAGCGGGCAGGGTAAACACCGACCCCATCACTGCCCCTCCACAGCGGGACAGGGTAAACACCGCCTCCATCACTGCCCCTCCACAGCGGGACAGGGTAAACACCGACCCCATCACTGCCCCTCCACAGCGGGACAGGTTAAACACCGACTCCATCACTGCCCCTCCACAGCGGGCAGGGTAAACACCGACCCCATCACTGTCCCTCCACAGCGGGCAGGGTAAACACCGACCCCATCACTGCCCCTCCACAGCGGGACAGGGTAAACACCGACCCCATCACTGCCCCTCCACAGCGGGCAGGGTAAACACCGACTCCATCACTGCCCCTCCACAGCGGGCAGGGTAAACACCGACCCCATTACTGCCCCTCCACAGCGGGACAGGGTAAACACCGACCCCATCACTGCCCCTCCACAGCGGGACAGGGGAGGTCGTGTCTCACTAACTTGACAGAGTTTTTCGAGGAGGTCACTAAGATGATTGATGCAGGTAGGGCAGTAGATGTTGTCTATATGGACTTCAGTAAGGCCTTTGACAAGGTCCCTCATGGTAGACTAGTACAAAAGGTGAAGTCACACGGGATCAGGGGTGAGCTGGCAAGGTGGATACAGAATCTGGCTAGGTCATAGAAGGCAGAGAGTAGCAATGGAGGGATGCTTTTCTAATTGGAGGGCTGTGACCAGTGGTGTTCCACAGGGATCAATGCTGGGACCTTTGCTGTTTGTAGTATACATGATTTTGGGGAAAATGTAACTGGTCTGATTAGTAAGTTTGCAGACGACACAAAGGTTGGTGGAATTGCGGATAGCGATGAGGACTGTCGGAGGATACAGCAGGATTTAGATCGTTTGGAGACTTGGGCAGAGAGATGGCAGATGGAGTTTAATCCGGACAAATGTGAGGTAATGCATTTTGGAAGGTCTCATGCAGGTAGGGAATATACAGTGAATAATAATAGCTTATTATCACAAGTAGGCTTCAATGAAGTTGCTGTGAAAAGCCCCTAGTCGCCACATTCTGGCGCCTGTTCGGGGAGGCCGGTACGGGAATTGAACCCGTGCTGCTGGCCTTGTTCTGCATTGCAAGCCAGCTATTTAGCCCACTGTGCTAAAACAGCCCCTTCTGAATGATAGAACCCTCAAGAGACAGTCAAAGAGATCTAGGAGTACAGGTCCACAGGTCACTGAAAGGGGCAACACAGGTGGAGAAGGTAGTCAAGAAGGCATACGGCATGCTGGCCTTCATTGGCCGGGGCATTGAGTATAAGAATTGGCAAGTCATGTTGCAGCTGTATAGAACCTTAGTTAGGCCACACTTGGAGTATAGTGTTCAATTCTGGTCGCCACACTACCAGAAGGATGTGGAGGCTTTAGAGAGGGTGCAGAAGAGATTCACCAGAATGTTGCCTGGTATGGAGGGCATTAGCTATGAGGAGCGGTTGAATAAATTTGGTTTGTTCTCACTGAAACGATGGAGGTTGAGGGGCGACCTGATAGAGGTCTACAAAATTATGAGGGGCATAGACAGAATGGATAGTCAGAGACCTTTTCCCCAGGGTAGAGGGGTCAATTACTAGGGGGCATAGGTTTAAGGTGAGAGGGGCAAGGTTTAGAGTAGATGTACGAGGCAAGTTTTTACGCAGAGGGTAGTGGGTGCCTGGAACTCGCTACCGGAGGAGGTGGTGGAAGCAGGGACGATAGGGACATTTAAGGGGCATCTTGACAAATACATGAATAGGATGGGAATAGAGGGATACGGACCCAGGAAGTGTAGAAGATTGTAGTTTAGTCGGGCAGCATGGTCGGCACGGGCTTGGAGGGCCGAAGGGCCTGTTCCTGTGCTGTACATTTCTTTGTTCTTTGTTCTTTGGATTTTTGGATAAGGAATCTGACAATTTAGAGAGCTTGGAGGGGTGGAGAGATTTGGTGGTTCTGGTGTTTACAAAGACAGGTTAAGGACCCGTTTCAGTTAGGATTATACCCCTGGGTGTTGTAAACTACTTCAGCACAGGAGACATAAAGGGCGGGGGGGAGATCGCACCCATTATATGAACAAATATAATCAAATAGACAGATTTACTGTGCTTACTGAACACGCTGAGTATTACTTGCATTACGATCATGTCGAGACGTCGGTTAATGAATTTGTAGTTCCCAGCATCGGATTCCTGCACATTTTTCAGTTGAAAACTCATCTGGGTTGCATTACAGGTGACTCGGTTTCGGTATTGGCGGTTGATGCGATGGGAGGGAGTACTGCCCCTCAGGAAAAATTCGATGATGTCTGCATTTATGTGGTTCTCAAAAAGCCACCCGGCTATTTGAAAGCTCTGTGGATTTTGTGGTCCAGGGAATATAACATCGCTCCCTGCAGCAACCTCCAGCTTGGTCAGATCTGAAATAGAAGGAAAGTACATTATTTAGAAGCATTGCGGACACAAGACCAACAGGTTTACTGGCCCAAAGTCAGTACGAAACACCAGTGCACACTGGACATGTCTCGGGAGTTGCGATTGGGCCAATATGGATTGTTAGTGATTTTTCACAGTGCTCAACAAAGGTTTATACCAACAAAAAGGAAGGACGGTAGAAAGAGGGAAAATCGACCGTGGATATCTAAGGAAATAAGGGAGAGTATCAAATTGAAGGAAAAAGCATACAAAGTGGTAAAGATTAGTGGGAGACTAGAGGACGGGGAAACCTTTAGGGGGAACAGAAAGCTACTAAAAAAGCTATAAAGAAGAGTAAGATAGATTATGAGAGTAAACTTGCTCAGAATATAAAAAGATAGTAAAAGTTTCTACAAATACATAAAACAAAAAAGAGTGGCTAAGGTAAATATTGGTCCTTTAGAGGATGGGAAGGGAGATTTAATAATGGGAGATGAGGAAATGGCTGAGGAACTGAACAGGTTTTTTGGGTCGGTCTTCACAGTGGAAGACACAAATAACATGCCAGTGACTGATGGAAATGAAGCTATGACAGGTGAGGACCTTGAGAGGATTGTTATCACCAAGGAGGTAGTGAGGGGCAAGCTAATGGGGTTAAAGGTCGACAAGTCTCCTGGACCTGATGGAATGCATCCCAGAGTGCTAAAAGAGATGGCTAGGGAAATTGTAAATGCACTAGTGATAATTTACCCAAATTCACTAGACTCTGGGGTGGTCCCGGCGGATTGGAAATTAGCAAACGTGACACCACTGTTTAAAAAAGGAGGTAGGCAGAAAGCGGGCAATTATAGGCCAGTGAGCTTAACTTCGGTAGTAGGGAAGATGCTGGAATCTATCATCAAGGAAGAAATAGCGAGGCATCTGGATGGAAATTGTCCCATTGGGCAGACGCAGCATGGGTTCATAAAGGGAAATTCGTGCATAACTAATTTAGTGGAATATTTTGAGGACATTACCAGTGCGGTAGATAACGGGGAGCCAATGGATGTGGTATATCTGGATTTCCAGAAAGCCTTTGACAAGGTGCCACACAAAAGGTTGCTGCATAAGATAAAGATGCATGGCATTAAGGGAAAAGTAGTAGCATGGATAGAGGATTGGTTAATGAATAGAAAGCAAAGAGTGGGGATTAATGGGTGTTTCTCTGGTTGGCAATCAGTAGCTAGTGGTGTCCCTCAGGGATCAGTGTTGGGCCCACAATTGTTCACAATTTACACAGATGATTTGGAGTTGGGGACCAAGGGCAATGTGTCCAAGTTTGCAGACGACACTAAGATGAGTGGTAAAGCAAAAAGTGCAGAGGATACTGGAAGTCTGCAGAGGGATTTGGATCGACTAAGTGAATGGGCTAGGGTCTGGCAGATGGAACAATGTTGACAAATGTGAGGTTATCCATTTTGGTAGGAATAACAGCAAAAGGGATTATTATTTAAATGATAAAATATTAAAACATGCTGCTGTGCAGAGAGACCTGGGTGTGCTAGTGCATGAGTCGCAGAAAGTTGGTTTTCAGGTGCAACAGGTGATTAAGAAGGCAAATTGGAATGTTGTCCTTCATTGCTGGAGGGATGGAGTTTAAGACGAGGGAGGTTATGCTGCAATTGTATAAGGTGTTAGTGAGGCCACACCCGGAGTATTGTGTTCAGGTTTGGTCTCCTTACTTGAGAAAGGACGTACTGGCACTGGAGGGAGTGCAGAGGAGATTCACTAGGTTAATCCCAGAGCTGAAGGGGTTGGATTACGAGGAGAGGTTGAGTAGACTGGGACTGTACTCGTTGGAATTTAGACGGATGAGGGGGGATCTTATAGAAACATATAAGATTATGAAGGGAATAGATAGGATAGATGCGGGCAGGTTGTTTCCACTGGTGGGTGAAAGCAGAGCTAGGGGGCATAGCCTCAAAATAAGGGGAAGTAGATTTAGGACTGAGTTTAGGAGGAACTTCTTCACCCAAAGGGTTGTGAATCTATGGAATTCCTTGCCCAGTGAAGCAGTAGAGGCTCCTTCATTAAATGTTTTTAAGATAAAGATAGATAGTTTTTTGAAGAATAAAGGGATTAAGGGTTATGGTGTTCGGGCCGGAAAGTGGAGCTGAGTCCACAAAAGATCAGCCATGATCTCATTGAATGGTGGAGCAGGCTCGAGGGGCCCGATGGCCGACTCCTGCTCCTAGTTCTTATGTTCTATGTTCTTATTCCAGGGTGGAAGGGGAAAGGACGTTTTCTCTTGTGGAATAGATCAAGAGGGCACTGACTAAACATGAGCCTTCCAGAACGAGATGGAGAGAACTTTGTTTTCTCACAGGGTGATCCGACTTTGAAACAATGCCTCAGGAGGGCGTGGAGGTGGAGCACATTGAATATCCCTATTGGGGGGACTGGAACAGAGGGCCCGAGTTGTCGATGTTCACAGGTCATTAGAGGTGGCAGGACAGATGGGAGGACAGTTAATTAAACATCTCGGGGGATTCTCCATTTCACAGATTAAGCGCGGGATTCTCTGATTGTCGACGGCACAATCGCATTCGGTGATTGGACGGTGAATCCCTTTTTATCACCAAATCGGGGGCGGCGCCATTTTTCAGATGCTCCTCCCCCTCCGAAAGGGCTTCATTGGTGAGTGCGGTGCCGTCGTGGCGGTCTCCGGACGTCACCTGAAGGCCCTCCCCCCGATGCTCCGTCCCTGGTGGGTCGAGTTCCCGATGCCGCGGGACATGTGTGCTATGAATTTTATTCAACCTCGCGTGCCGGCTGCGGAGTGTGTCAAGCAGGGGGGGAGGGAGCCGATCCCTGGCCAGCGGGGCATCGGCAAACGCTGGGGGCACTGGTGGCGGGTGGTCGGGGGGGGCTGAGGAAGGTGACAGTGGAGCACTATCTGGCAGGTCGTGTCCGCTCGCAGTCGGTGCTATGTTGTACGGCGCGACCGCTGCAGGTGTCACCGTGCGCATACGTGGCCAAGTAGGCGACAATTCACCGGCCGTTGTTGGCACGGAGGCCAGGAGTTTTACCAGACGTCGCTGACAGAACCTCACCGGTGGCGGAATCGGTGAGGGTTTGGCGCTGATTTTAGCATCGTGAAACGCCCGAGATCCCACGCCAGGGTTGGCCCGGAGGTGCAGAACGGAGAATCCGGCCCAGGATCTGACGCCGGGATCAGTGTATTTACACAATTCTAAAATTGGTGTCACTCCTGGAGCAATTCATCAACCGTTAATGGGTTAGCGTCACCGTCACACGGAGCAATTCATCAACCGTTAATGGGTTAGCGTCACCGTCACACGGGGCAATTCATCAACCGTTAATGGGTTAGCGTCACCGTCACACGGAGCAATTCATCAACCGTTAATGGGTTAGCGTCACCGTCACACGCAGCAATTCATCAACCGTTAATGGGTTAGCGTCACCGTCACACGCAGCAATTCATCAACCGTTAATGGGCCAGCGTCACCGTCACACGGAGCAATTCATCAACCGTTAATGGGCCAGCATCACCGTCACACGCAGCAATTCATCAACCGTTAATGGGCCAGCGTCACCGTCACACGGAGCAATTCATCAACCGTTAATGGGCCAGCATCACCGTCACACGCAGCAATTCATCAACCGTTAATGGGTTAGCGTCACCATCACACGGAGCAATTCATCAACCGTTAATGGGTTAGTGTCACCGTCACACGGAGCAATTCATCAACCGTTAGTGGGTTAGTGTCACCGTCACACGCAGCAATTCATCAACCGTTAATGGGTTAGCGTCACCGCCACACGCAGCAATTCATCAACCGTTAATGGGTTAGTGTCACCGTCACACGCAGCAATTCATCAACCGTTAATGGGTTAGCGTCACCGTCACACGCAGCAATTCATCAACCGTTAATGGGTTAGCGTCACCATCACACGCAGCAATTCATCAACCGTTAATGGGTTAGCGTCACCGCCACACGCAGCAATTCATCAACCGTTAATGGGTTAGCGTCACCGCCACACGCAGCAATTCATCAACCGTTAATGGGTTAGTGTCACCGTCACACGGAGCAATTCATCAACCGTTAATGGGCCAGTGTCACCGTCACACGGAGCAATTCATCAACCGTTAATGGGTTAGTGTCACCGTCACACGGAGTAATTCATCAACCGTTAATGGGTTAGTGTCACCGTCACACGGAGTAATTCATCAACCGTTAATGGGCCAGCGTCACCGCCACACGCAGCAATTCATCAACCGTTAATGGGTTAGTGTCACCGTCACACGGAGCAATTCATCAACCGTTAATGGGTTAGTGTCACCGCCACACGGAGCAATTCATCAACCGTTAATGGGCCAGCGTCACCGTCACACGCAGCAATTCATCAACCGTTAATGGGTTAGTGTCACCGTCACACGCAGCAATTCATCAACCGTTAATGGGTTAGTGTCACCGTCACACGGAGCAATTCATCAACCGTTAATGGGTTAGCAACACCGTCACACGCAGCAATTCATCAACCGTTAATGGGTTAGTGTCACCGTCACACGGAGCAATTCATCAACCGTTAATGGGTTAGCGTCACCGTCACACGGAGCAATTCATCAACCGTTAATGGGCCAGTGTCACCGTCACACGGAGCAATTCATCAACCGTTAATGGGTTAGCGTCACCGTCACACGGAGCAATTCATCAACCGTTATTGGGTTAGTGTCACCGTCACACGGAGCAATTCATCAACCGTTAATGGGTTAGCGTCACCGTCACACGCAGCAATTCATCAACCGTTAATGGGCCAGCGTCACCGTCACACGGGGCAATTCATCAACCGTTAATGGGTTAGCGTCACCGTCACACGGAGCAATTCATCAACCGTTAATGGGTTAGCGTCACCGTCACACGCAGCAATTCATCAACCGTTAATGGGCCAGCGTCACCGTCACACGGAGCAATTCATCAACCGTTATTGGGTTAGCGTCACCGTCACACGGAGCAATTCATCAACCGTTAATGGGCCAGTGTCACCGTCACACGGAGCAATTCATCAACCGTTAATGGGTTAGCGTCACCGTCACACGCAGCAATTCATCAACCGTTAATGGGTTAGTGTCACCGTCACACGGAGCAATTCATCAACCGTTAATGGGTTAGCGTCACCGTCACACGGAGCAATTCATCAACCGTTAATGGGTTAGTGTCACCGTCACACGGAGCAATTCATCAACCGTTAATGGGTTAGTGTCACCGTCACACGGAGCAATTCATCAACCGTTAATGGGACAGTGTCACCGTCACACGCAGCAATTCATCAACCGTTAATGGGTTAGCGTCACCGTCACACGCAGCAATTCATCAACCGTTAATGGGTTAGCGTCACCGTCACACGCAGCAATTCATCAACCGTTAATGGGTTAGCGTCACCGTCACACGCAGCAATTCATCAACCGTTAATGGGTTAGTGTCACCGTCACACGGAGCAATTCATCAACCGTTATTGGGTTAGCGTCACCGTCACACGGAGCAATTCATCAACCGTTATTGGGTTAGCGTCACCGTCACACGGAGCAATTCATCAACCGTTAATGGGTTAGCGTCACCGTCACACGCAGCAATTCATCAACCGTTAATGGGTTAGTGTCACCGTCACACGGAGCAATTCATCAACCGTTAATGGGTTAGTGTCACCGTCACACGCAGCAATTCATCAACCGTTAATGGGTTAGTGTCACCGTCACACGCAGCAATTCATCAACCGTTAATGGGTTAGCGTCACCGTCACACGGAGCAATTCATCAACCGTTAATGGGTTAGCGTCACCGTCACACGGAGCAATTCATCAACCGTTAATGGGTTAGTGTCACCGTCACACGCAGCAATTCATCAACCGTTAATGGGTTAGCGTCACCGTCACACGGAGCAATTCATCAACCGTTAATGGGTTAGTGTCACCGTCACACGGAGCAATTCATCAACCGTTAATGGGTTAGTGTCACCGTCACACGCAGCAATTCATCAACCATTAATGGGTTAGCGTCACCGTCTCACGCAGCAATTCATCAACCGTTAATGGGCCAGCGTCACCGTCTCACGCAGCAATTCATCAACCGTTAATGGGTTAGCGTCACCGTCACACGGAGCAATTCATCAACCGTTAATGGGTTAGCGTCACCGTCACACGGAGCAATTCATCAACCGTTAATGGGTTAGTGTCACCGTCACACGGAGCAATTCATCAACCGTTAATGGGTTAGCGTCACCGTCACACGCAGCAATTCATCAACCGTTAATGGGTTAGCGTCACCGCCACACGCAGCAATTCATCAACCGTTAATGGGTTAGCGTCACCGTCACACGGAGCAAATCATCAACCGTTAATGGGTTAGCGTCACCGTCACACGCAGCAATTCATCAACCGTTAATGGGACAGTGTCACCGCCACACGGAGCAATTCATCAACCGTTAATAGGTTAGCGTCACCGTCACACGGAGCAATTCATCAACCGTTAATGGGTTAGCGTCACCGTCACACGGAGCAATTCATCAACCGTTAATGGGCCACTGTCACCGTCACACGGAGCAATTCATCAACCATTAATGGGTTAGCGTCACCATCACACGGAGCAATTCATCAACCGTTAATGGGTTAGCGTCACCATCACACGGAGCAATTCATCAACCGTTAATGGGTTAGCGTCACCATCACACGGAGCAATTCATCAACCGTTAATGGGCCAGTGTCACCGTCACACGGAGCAATTCATCAAC
The DNA here is from genome assembly GCF_047496885.1 of Scyliorhinus torazame. NCBI lineage: Eukaryota > Metazoa > Chordata > Chondrichthyes > Carcharhiniformes > Scyliorhinidae > Scyliorhinus > Scyliorhinus torazame. The sequence goes on from NC_092720.1 coordinate 225,295,896, forward strand.
CGTTAATGGGTTAGCGTCACCGTCACACGGAGCAATTCATCAACCGTTAATGGGTTAGTGTCACCATCACACGCAGCAATTCATCAACCGTTAATGGGTTAGCGTCACCGTCACACGGAGCAATTCATCAACCGTTAATGGGCCAGTGTCACCGTCACACGGAGCAATTCATCAACCGTTAATGGGCCAGCGTCACCGTCACACGGAGCAATTCATCAACCGTTAATGGGCCAGCGTCACCGTCACACGGAGCAATTCATCAACCGTTAATGGGTTAGCGTCACCGTCACACGGAGCAATTCATCAACCGTTAATGGGCCAGCGTCACCGTCACACGGAGCAATTCATCAACCGTTAATGGGACAGTGTCACCGTCACACGGAGCAATTCATCAACCGTTAATGGGTTAGCGTCACCGTCACACGGAGCAATTCATCAACCGTTAATGGGTTAGCGTCACCGTCACACGGAGCAATTCATCAACCGTTAATGGGTTAGTGTCACCGTCACACGCAGCAATTCATCAACCGTTAATGGGCCAGCGTCACCGTCACACGGAGCAATTCATCAACCGTTAATGGGTTAGCGTCACCGTCACACGGAGCAATTCATCAACCGTTAATGGGTTAGCGTCACCGTCACACGGAGCAATTCATCAACCGTTAATAGGTTAGTGTCACCGTCACACGCAGCAATTCATCAACCGTTAATGGGCCAGCGTCACCGTCACACGCAGCAATTCATCAACCGTTAATGGGTTAGTGTCACCGTCACACGGAGCAATTCATCAACCGTTAATGGGCCAGCGTCACCGTCACACGCAGCAATTCATCAACCGTTAATGGGTTAGTGTCACCGTCACACGCAGCAATTCATCAACCGTTAATGGGCCAGTGTCACCGTCACACGCAGCAATTCATCAACCGTTAATGGGTTAGCGTCACCGTCACACGCAGCAATTCATCAACCGTTAATGGGTTAGTGTCACCGTCACACGGAGCAATTCATCAACCGTTAATGGGTTAGTGTCACCGTCACACGGAGCAATTCATCAACCGTTAATGGGCCAGTGTCACCGTCACACGCAGCAATTCATCAACCGTTAATGGGTTAGCGTCACCGTCACACGGAGCAATTCATCAACCGTTAATGGGTTAGCGTCACCGTCACACGCAGCAATTCATCAACCGTTAATGGGTTAGTGTCACCGTCACACGGAGCAATTCATCAACCGTTAATGGGTTAGCGTCACCGTCACACGGAGCAATTCATCAACCGTTAATGGGTTAGTGTCACCATCACACGCAGCAATTCATCAACCGTTAATGGGTTAGGGTCACCGTCACACGCAGCAATTCATCAACCGTTAATGGGTTAGGGTCACCGTCACACGCAGCAATTCATCAACCGTTAATGGGTTAGTGTCACCGTCACACGGAGCAATTCATCAACCGTTAATGGGCCAGTGTCACCGTCACACGCAGCAATTCATCAACCGTTAATGGGTTAGCGTCACCGTCACACGGAGCAATTCATCAACCGTTAATGGGTTAGTGTCACCGTCACACGCAGCAATTCATCAACCGTTAATGGGTTAGTGTCACCGTCACACGGAGCAATTCATCAACCGTTAATGGGCCACTGTCACCGTCACACGGAGCAATTCATCAACCGTTAATGGGACAGTGTCACCGTCACACGGAGCAATTCATCAACCGTTAATGGGTTAGCGTCACCGTCACACGCAGCAATTCATCAACCGTTAATGGGTTAGGGTCACCGTCACACGCAGCAATTCATCAACCGTTAATGGGTTAGCGTCACCGTCACACGGAGCAATTCATCAACCGTTAATGGGACAGTGTCACCGTCACACGGAGCAATTCATCAACCGTTAATGGGTTAGCGTCACCGTCACACGGAGCAATTCATCAACCGTTAATGGGCCACTGTCACCGTCACACGCAGCAATTCATCAACCGTTAATGGGTTAGCGTCACCATCACACGGAGCAATTCATCAACCGTTAATGGGTTAGTGTCACCGTCACACGCAGCAATTCATCAACCGTTAATGGGTTAGCGTCACCGTCACACGGAGCAATTCATCAACCGTTAATGGGTTAGCGTCACCGTCACACGCAGCAATTCATCAACCGTTAATGGGTTAGCGTCACCGTCACACGGAGCAATTCATCAACCGTTAATGGGCCAGTGTCACCGTCACACGGAGCAATTCATCAACCGTTAATGGGTTAGCGTCACCATCACACGGAGCAATTCATCAACCGTTAATGGGTTAGCGTCACCGTCACACGCAGCAATTCATCAACCGTTAATGGGCCAGTGTCACCGTCACACGGGGCAATTCATCAACCGTTAATGGGTTAGGGTCACCGTCACACGGAGCAATTCATCAACCGTTAATGGGTTAGCGTCACCGTCACACGGAGCAATTCATCAACCGTTAATGGGTTAGCGTCACCGTCACACGCAGCAATTCATCAACCGTTAATGGGTTAGTGTCACCGTCACACGCAGCAATTCATCAACCGTTAATGGGTTAGCGTCACCTTCACACGGAGCAATTCATCAACCGTTAATGGGTTAGCGTCACCGTCACACGCAGCAATTCATCAACCGTTATTGGGTTAGCGTCACCGTCACACGGAGCAATTCATCAACCGTTAATGGGTTAGCGTCACCGTCACACGCAGCAATTCATCAACCGTTAATGGGTTAGTGTCACCGTCACACGCAGCAATTCATCAACCGTTAATGAGTTAGCGTCACCGTCACACGCAGCAATTCATCAACCGTTAATGGGTTAGCGTCACCGTCACACGCAGCAATTCATCAACCGTTAATGGGTTAGCGACACCGTCACACGGGGCAATTCATCAACCGTTAATGGGTTAGCGTCACCGTCACACGGAGCAATTCATCAACCGTTAATGGGTTAGTGTCACCGTCACACGGAGCAATTCATCAACCGTTAATGGGTTAGTGTCACCGTCACACGGAGCAATTCATCAACCGTTAATGGGTTAGCGTCACCGTCACACGCAGCAATTCATCAACCGTTAATGGGTTAGTGTCACCGTCACACGGAGCAATTCATCAACCGTTAATGGGCCAGTGTCACCGTCACACGCAGCAATTCATCAACCGTTAATGGGTTAGTGTCACCGTCACACGGAGCAATTCATCAACCGTTAATGGGCCAGTGTCACCGCCACATGCAGCAATTCATCAACCGTTAATGGGTTAGCGTCACCGTCACACGCAGCAATTCATCAACCGTTAATGGGTTAGCGTCACCGTCACACGCAGCAATTCATCAACCGTTAATGGATTAGCGTCACCGTCACACGGAGCAATTCATCAACCGTTAATGGGTTAGCGACACCGTCACACGGGGCAATTCATCAACCGTTAATGGGTTAGCGTCACCGTCACACGGAGCAATTCATCAACCGTTAATGGGTTAGTGTCACCATCACACGGAGCAATTCATCAACCGTTAATGGGTTAGTGTCACCGTCACACGGAGCAATTCATCAACCGTTAATGGGTTAGCGTCACCGTCACACGGAGCAATTCATCAACCGTTAATGGGTTAGCGTCACCGTCACACGGAGCAATTCATCAACCGTTAATGGGTTAGCGACACCGTCACACGGGGCAATTCATCAACCGTTAATGGGTTAGCGTCACCGTCACACGGAGCAATTCATCAACCGTTAATGGGTTAGTGTCACCGTCACACGGAGCAATTCATCAACCGTTAATGGGTTAGCGTCACCGTCACACGCAGCAATTCATCAACCGTTAATGGGTTAGCGTCACCATCACACGGAGCAATTCATCAACCGTTAATGGGTTAGTGTCACCGTCACACGGAGCAATTCATCAACCGTTAATGGGCCAGTGTCACCGCCACATGCAGCAATTCATCAACCGTTAATGGGTTAGCGTCACCATCACACGGAGCAATTCATCAACCGTTAATGGGTTAGTGTCACCGTCACACGGAGCAATTCATCAACCGTTAATGGGTTAGCGTCACCGTCACACGGAGCAATTCATCAACCGTTAATGGGTTAGCGACACCATCACACGCAGTAATTCATCAACCGTTAATGGGTTAGCGTCACCGTCACACGGAGCAATTCATCAACCGTTAATGGGTTAGTGTCACCGTCACACGGAGCAATTCATCAACCGTTAATGGGTTAGCGTCACCGTCACACGGAGCAATTCATCAACCGTTAATGGGTTAGCGTCACCGTCACACGGAGCATTTCATCAACCGTTAATGGGTTAGTGTCACCGTCACACGGAGCAATTCATCAACCGTTAATGGGTTAGCGTCACCGTCACACGGGGCAATTCATCAACCGTTAATGGGTTAGTGTCACCGTTACACGCAGCAATTCATCAACCGTTAATGGGTTAGTGTCACCGTCACACGCAGCAATTCATCAACCGTTAATGGGTTAGCGTCACCGTCACACGGAGCAATTCATCAACCGTTAATGGGCCAGTGTCACCATCACACGCAGCAATTCATCAACCGTTAATGGGTTAGCGTCACCGTCACACGGGGCAATTCATCAACCGTTAATGGGTTAGTGTCACCGTTACACGCAGCAATTCATCAACCGTTAATGGGTTAGCGTCACCGTCACACGGGGCAATTCATCAACCGTTAATGGGCCAGCGTCACCGTCACACGCAGCAATTCATCAACCGTTAATGGGTTAGCGTCACCGTCACACGCAGCAATTCATCAACCGTTAATGGGCCAGTGTCACCGTCACACGGGGCAATTCATCAACCGTTAATGGGTTAGCGTCACCGTCACACGGGGCAATTCATCAACCGTTAATGGGTTAGCGTCACCGTCACACGCAGCAATTCATCAACCGTTAATGGGTTAGCGTCACCGCCACACGCAGCAATTCATCAACCGTTAATGGGTTAGTGTCACCGTCACACGGAGCAATTCATCAACCGTTAATGGGTTAGTGTCACCGTCACACGGAGCAATTCATCAACCGTTAATGGGTTAGTGTCACCGTCACACGGAGCAATTCATCAACCGTTAATGGGTTAGTGTCACCGTCACACGGAGCAATTCATCAACCATTAATGGGTTAGTGTCAACGTTACACGCAGCAATTCATCAACCGTTAATGGGCCAGCGTCACCGTCACACGCAGCAATTCATCAACCGTTAATGGGTTAGCGTCACCGTCACACGGAGCAATTCATCAACCGTTAATGGGTTAGTGTCACCGTCACACGGAGCAATTCATCAACCGTTAATGGGTTAGCGTCACCGTCACACGGAGCAATTCATCAACCGTTAATGGGTTAGCGTCACCGTCACACGCAGCAATTCATCAACCGTTAATGGGCCAGCGTCACCGTCACACGGAGCAATTCATCAACCGTTAATGGGTTAGTGTCACCGTCACACGGAGCAATTCATCAACCGTTAATGGGTTAGTGTCACCGTCACACGCAGCAATTCATCAACCGTTAATGGGTTAGCGTCACCGTCACACGGAGCAATTCATCAACCGTTAATGGGTTAGTGTCACCGTCACACGGAGCAATTCATCAACCGTTAATGGGCCAGCGTCACCGTCACACGCAGCAATTCATCAACCGTTAATGGGCCAGTGTCACCGTCACACGGAGCAATTCATCAACCGTTAATGGGTTAGCGTCACCGTCACACGGAGCAATTCATCAACCGTTAATGGGCCAGTGTCACCGTCACACGGAGCAATTCATCAACCGTTAATGGGTTAGCGTCACCGTCACACGCAGCAATTCATCAACCGTTAATGGGTTAGCATCACCGTCACACGCAGCAATTCATCAACCGTTAATGGGTTAGCGTCACCGTCACACGGAGCAATTCATCAACCGTTAATGGGTTAGTGTCACCGTCACACGGAGCAATTCATCAACCGTTAATGGGCCAGCGTCACCGTCACACGCAGCAATTCATCAACCGTTAATGGGCCAGTGTCACCGTCACACGGAGCAATTCATCAACCGTTAATGGGTTAGCGTCACCGCCACACGGAGCAATTCATCAACCGTTAATGGGCCAGTGTCACCGTCACACGGAGCAATTCATCAACCGTTAATGGGTTAGCGTCACCGTCACACGCAGCAATTCATCAACCGTTAATGGGTTAGCGTCACCGTCACACGCAGCAATTCATCAACCGTTAATGGGTTAGCATCACCGTCACACGCAGCAATTCATCAACCGTTAATGGGACAGTGTCACCGTCACACGCAGCAATTCATCAACCGTTAATGGGTTAGCGTCACCGTCACACGGAGCAATTCATCAACCGTTAATGGGTTAGTGTCACCGTCACACGCAGCAATTCATCAACCGTTAATGGGTTAGCGTCACCGTCACACGCAGCAATTCATCAACCGTTAATGGGTTAGTGTCACCGTCACACGCAGCAATTCATCAACCGTTAATGGGTTAGCGTCACCGTCACACGCAGCAATTCATCAACCGTTAATGGGTTAGTGTCACCGTCACACGCAGCAATTCATCAACCGTTAATGGGTTAGTGTCACCGTCACACGCAGCAATTCATCAACCGTTAATGGGCCAGTGTCACCGTCACACGCAGCAATTCATCAACCGTTAATGGGTTAGCGTCACCATCACACGCAGCAATTCATCAACCGTTAATGGGTTAGTGTCACCGTCACACGCAGCAATTCATCAACCGTTAATGGGTTAGCGTCACCGTCACACGCAGCAATTCATCAACCGTTAATGGGTTAGCATCACCGTCACACGGAGCAATTCATCAACCGTTAATGGGCCAGTGTCACCGTCACACGGAGCAATTCATCAACCGTTAATGGGTTAGCGTCACCGTCACACGCAGCAATTCATCAACCGTTAATGGGTTAGCATCACCGTCACACGCAGCAATTCATCAACCGTTAATGGGTTAGCGTCACCGTCACACGGAGCAATTCATCAACCGTTAATGGGTTAGCGTCACCGTCACACGGAGCAATTCATCAACCGTTAATGGGTTAGCGTCACCGTCACACGCAGCAATTCATCAACCGTTAATGGGTTAGCGTCACCATCACACGCAGCAATTCATCAACCGTTAATGGGTTAGTGTCACCGTCACACGCAGCAATTCATCAACCGTTAATGGGTTAGCGTCACCGTCACACGGGGCAATTCATCAACCGTTAATGGGTTAGTGTCACCGTCACACGGAGCAATTCATCAACCGTTAATGGGTTAGCGTCACCGTCACACGCAGCAATTCATCAACCGTTAATGGATTAGCGTCACCGTCACATGGAGCAATTCATCAACCGTTAATGGGCCAGCGTCACCGTCACACGGAGCAATTCATCAACCGTTAATGGGTTAGTGTCACCGTCACACGCAGCAATTCATCAACCGTTAATGGGTTAGCGTCACCGTCACACGCAGCAATTCATCAACCGTTAATGGGTTAGTGTCACCGTCACACGCAGCAATTCATCAACCGTTAATGGGTTAGCGTCACCGTCACACGCAGCAATTCATCAACCGTTAATGGGTTAGCGTCACCGTCACACGCAGCAATTCATCAACCGTTAATGGGTTAGCGTCACCGTCACACGGAGCAATTCATCAACCGTTAATGGGCCAGTGTCACCGTCACACGGAGCAATTCATCAACCGTTAATGGGTTAGCGTCACCGTCACACGGAGCAATTCATCAACCGTTAATGGGTTAGCGTCACCGCCACACGGAGCAATTCATCAACCGTTAATGGGTTAGTGTCACCGTCACACGCAGCAATTCATCAACCGTTAATGGGCCAGCGTCACCGTCACACGGAGCAATTCATCAACCGTTAATGGGTTAGCGTCACCGTCACACGCAGCAATTCATCAACCGTTAATGGGTTAGTGTCACCGTCACACGGAGCAATTCATCAACCGATAATGGATTAGCGTCACCGTCACACGGAGCAATTCATCAACCGTTAATGGGTTAGCGTCACCGTCACACGGAGCAATTCATCAACCGTTAATGGGTTAGCGTCACCGCCACACGGAGCAATTCATCAACCGTTAATGGGTTAGCGTCACCGTCACACGGGGCAATTCATCAACCGTTAATGGGTTAGTGTCACCGTCACACGCAGCAATTCATCAACCGTTAATGGGTTAGCGTCACCGTCACACGCAGCAATTCATCAACCGTTAATGGGTTAGCGTCACCGTCACACGGAGCAATTCATCAACCGTTAATGGGTTAGCGTCACCGTCACACGCAGCAATTCATCAACCGTTAATGGGTTAGCGTCACCGTCACACGGAGCAATTCATCAACCGTTAATGGGTTAGCGTCACCGTCACACGCAGCAATTCATCAACCGTTAATGGGTTAGCGTCACCGTCACACGGAGCAATTCATCAACCGTTAATAGGTTAGCGTCACCGTCACACGGAGCAATTCATCAACCGTTAATGGGTTAGTGTCACCGTCACACGGAGCAATTCATCAACCGTTAATGGGTTAGCGTCACCGTCACACGGAGCAATTCATCAACCGTTAATAGGTTAGCGTCACCGTCACACGGAGCAATTCATCAACCGTTAATGGGTTAGTGTCACCGTCACACGGAGCAATTCATCAACCGTTAATGGGTTAGCGTCACCGTCACACGGAGCAATTCATCAACCGTTAATGGGTTAGTGTCACCGTCACACGGAGCAATTCATCAACCGTTAATGGGTTAGTGTCACCATCACACGCAGCAATTCATCAACCGTTAATGGGCCAGTGTCACCGTCACACGGAGCAATTCATCAACCGTTAATGGGTTAGCGTCACCGTCACACGGAGCAATTCATCAACCGTTAATGGGTTAGCATCACCGCCACACGCAGCAATTCATCAACCGTTAATGGGTTAGCGTCACCGTCAGACGGAGCAATTCATCAACCGTTAATGGGTTAGCGTCACCGTCACACGCAGCAATTCATCAACCGTTAATGGGCCAGTGTCACCGTCACACGGAGCAATTCATCAACCGTTAATGGGTTAGTGTCACCGTCACACGGAGCAATTCATCAACCGTTAATGGGTTAGTGTCACCGTCACACGCAGCAATTCATCAACCGTTAATGGGTTAGCGTCACCGTCACACGGAGCAATTCATCAACCGTTAATGGGTTAGTGTCACCGTCACACGCAGCAATTCATCAACCGTTAATGGGTTAGTGTCACCGTCACACGCAGCAATTCATCAACCGTTAATGGGTTAGCGTCACCGTCACACGGAGCAATTCATCAACCGTTAATGGGTTAGCGTCACCGTCACACGGAGCAATTCATCAACCGTTAATGGGTTAGTGTCACCGTCACACGCAGCAATTCATCAACCGTTAATGGGTTAGCGTCACCGTCACACGCAGCAATTCATCAACCGTTAATGGGTTAGCGTCACCGTCACACGGAGCAAATCATCAACCGTTAATGGGCCAGTGTCACCGTCACACGGAGCAATTCATCAACCGTTAATGGGTTAGCGTCACCGTCACACGGAGCAATTCATCAACCGTTAATGGGCCAGTGTCACCGTCACACGGAGCAATTCATCAACCGTTAATGGGTTAGTGTCACCGTCACACGCAGCAATTCATCAACCGTTAATGGGTTAGTGTCACCGTCACACGGAGCAATTCATCAACCGTTAATGGGTTAGCGTCACCGTCACACGGAGCAATTCATCAACCGTTAATGGGTTAGCGTCACCGTCACACGGAGCAATTCATCAACCGTTAATGGGTTAGCGTCACCGTCACACGGAGCAATTCATCAACCGTTAATGGGTTAGCGTCACCGTCACACGGAGCAATTCATCAACCGTTAATGGGTTAGCGTCACCGTCACACGGAGTAATTCATCAACCGTTAATGGGCCAGTGTCACCGTCACACGGAGCAATTCATCAACCGTTAATGGGTTAGCGTCACCGCCACACGGAGCAATTCATCAACCGTTAATGGGTTAGCGTCACCGTCACACGGAGCAAATCATCAACCGTTAATGGGTTAGCGTCAATGTCACACGGAGCAATTCATCAACCGTTAATGGGTTAGCGTCACCGTCACACGGAGCAATTCATCAACCGTTAATGGGTTAGCGTCACCGTCACACGGAGCAATTCATCAACCGTTAATGGGTTAGCGTCACCGTCACACGCAGCAATTCATCAACCGTTAATGGGTTAGCGTCACCGTCACACGGGGCAATTCATCAACCGTTAATGGGTTAGCGTCACCGTCACACGCAGCAATTCATCAACCGTTAATGGGCCAGTGTCACCGTCACACGGAGCAATTCATCAACCGTTAATGGGTTAGCGTCACCGTCACACGCAGCAATTCATCAACCGTTAATGGGTTAGCGTCACCGTCACACGCAGCAATTCATCAACCGTTAATGGGTTAGCGTCACCGTCACACGCAGCAATTCATCAACCGTTAATGGGTTAGTGTCACCGTCACACGCAGCAATTCATCAACCGTTAATGGGTTAGTGTCACCGTCACACGCAGCAATTCATCAACCGTTAATGGGCCAGTGTCACCGTCACACGGAGCAATTCATCAACCGTTAATGGGTTAGCGTCACCGTCACACGGAGCAATACATCAACCGTTAATGGGTTAGTGTCACCGTCACACGGAGCAATTCATCAACCGTTAATGGGTTAGCGTCACCGTCAGACGGAGCAATTCATCAACCGTTAATGGGTTAGCGTCACCGTCACACGCAGCAATTCATCAACCGTTAATGGGTTAGTGTCACCGTCACACGCAGCAATTCATCAACCGTTAATGGGTTAGTGTCACCGTCACACGCAGCAATTCATCAACCGTTAATGGGCCAGTGTCACCGTCACACGGAGCAATTCATCAACCGTTAATGGGTTAGCGTCACCGTCACACGGAGCAATTCATCAACCGTTAATGGGCCAGTGTCACCGTCACACGCAGCAATTCATCAACCGTTAATGGGTTAGTGTCACCGTCACACGGAGCAATTCATCAACCGTTAATGGGCCAGCGTCACCGTCACACGGAGCAATTCATCAACCGTTAATGGGCCAGCGTCACCGTCACACGGAGCAATTCATCAACCGTTAATGGGTTAGCGTCACCGTCACACGCAGCAATTCATCAACCGTTAATGGGTTAGCGTCACCGTCACACGCAGCAATTCATCAACCGTTAATGGGTTAGCGTCACCGTCACACGCAGCAATTCATCAACCGTTAATGGGTTAGTGTCACCGTCACACGGAGCAATTCATCAACCGTTAATGGGTTAGTGTCACCGTCACACGGAGCAATTCATCAACCGTTAATGGGTTAGCGTCACCGCCACACGGAGCAATTCATCAACCGTTAATGGATTAGCGTCACCGTCACACGCAGCAATTCATCAACCGTTAATGGGTTAGCGTCACCGTCACACGGGGCAATTCATCAACCGTTAATGGGTTAGCGTCACCGTCACACGCAGCAATTCATCAACCGTTAATGGGTTAGTGTCACCGTCACACGCAGCAATTCATCAACCGTTAATGAGTTAGTGTCACCGTCACACGCAGCAATTCATCAACCGTTAATGGGTTAGCGTCACCGTCACACGCAGCAATTCATCAACCGTTAATGGGTTAGTGTCACCGTCACACGCAGCAATTCATCAACCGTTAATGGGTTAGTGTCACCGTCACACGCAGCAATTCATCAACCGTTAATGAGTTAGCGTCACCGTCACACGCAGCAATTCATCAACCGTTAATGGGCCAGCGTCACCGTCACACGGAGCAATTCATCAACCGTTAATGGGTTAGCGTCACCGTCACACGGAGCAATTCATCAACCGTTAATGGGTTAGCGTCACCGTCACACGGAGCAATTCATCAACCGTTAATGGGTTAGTGTCACCGTCACACGCAGCAATTCATCAACCGTTAATGGGTTAGCGTCACCGTCACACGCAGCAATTCATCAACCGTTAATGGGCCAGTGTCACCGTCACACGCAGCAATTCATCAACCGTTAATGGGTTAGCGTCACCGTCACACGCAGCAATTCATCAACCGTTAATGGGTTAGCGTCACCGTCACACGGAGCAATTCATCAACCGTTAATGGGTTAGCGTCACCGTCACACGGAGCAATTCATCAACCGTTAATGGGTTAGTGTCACCGTCACACGCAGCAATTCATCAACCGTTAATGGGTTAGCGTCACCGTCACACGCAGCAATTCATCAACCGTTAATGGGCCAGTGTCACCGTCACACGCAGCAATTCATCAACCGTTAATGGGCCAGTGTCACCGTCACACGCAGCAATTCATCAACCGTTAATGGGCCAGCGTCACCGTCACACGGGGCAATTCATCAACCATTAATGGGTTAGTGTCACCGTCACACGCAGCAATTCATCAACCGTTAATGGGTTAGCGTCACCGTCACACGCAGCAATTCATCAACCGTTAATGGGTTAGCGTTACCGTCACACGGAGCAATTCATCAACCGTTAATGGGTTAGCGTTACCGTCACACGGAGCAATTCATCAACCGTTAATGGGCCAGTGTCACCGTCACACGGAGCAATTCATCAACCGTTAATGGGTTAGCGTCACCGTCACACGGAGCAATTCATCAACCGTTAATGGATTAGTGTCACCGTCATACGGAGCAATTCATCAACCGTTAATGGATTAGTGTCACCGTCACACGGAGCAATTCATCAACCGTTAATGGGTTAGCGTCACCGTCACACGGAGCAATTCATCAACCGTTAATGGATTAGTGTCACCGTCATACGGAGCAATTCATCAACCGTTAATGGGTTAGTGTCACCGTCACACGGAGCAATTCATCAACCGTTAATGGGTTAGTGTCACCGTCACACGCAGCAATTCATCAACCGTTAATGGGTTAGCGTTACCGTCACACGGAGCAATTCATCAACCGTTAATGGGTTAGCGTCACCTTCACACGGAGCAATTCATCAACCGTTAATGGGCCAGTGTCACCGTCACACGCAGCAATTCATCAACCGTTAATGGGTTAGTGTCACCGTCACACGGAGCAATTCATCAACCGTTAATGGGTTAGCGTCACCGTCACACGGAGCAATTCATCAACCGTTAATGAGTTAGCGTCACCGTCACACGGGGCAATTCATCAACCGTTAATGGGTTAGCGTCACCGTCACACGGAGCAATTCATCAACCGTTAATGGGTTAGCGTCACCGTCACACGGAGCAATTCATCAACCGTTAATGGGTTAGCGTCACCGTCACACGGAGCAATTCATCAACCGTTAATGGGTTAGCGTCACCGTCACACGCAGCAATTCATCAACCGTTAATGGGTTAGCGTCACCGTCACACGGAGCAATTCATCAACCGTTAATGGGTTAGCGTCACCGTCACACGGAGCAATTCATCAACCGTTAATGGGTTAGCGTCACCGTCACACGCAGCAATTCATCAACCGTTAATGGGTTAGCGTCACCGTCACACGGAGCAATTCATCAACCGTTAATGGGTTAGCGTCACCGTCACACGGAGCAATTCATCAACCGTTAATGGGTTAGCGTCACCGTCACACGGGGCAATTCATCAACCGTTAATGGGCCAGTGTCACCGTCACACGCAGCAATTCATCAACCGTTAATGGGTTAGTGTCACCGTCACACGGAGCAATTCATCAACCGTTAATGGGTTAGCGTCACCGTCACACGGAGCAATTCATCAACCGTTAATGGGTTAGCGTCACCGTCACACGCAGCAATTCATCAACCGTTAATGGATTAGCGTCACCGTCACACGGAGCAATTCATCAACCGTTAATGGGTTAGCGTCACCGTCACACGCAGCAATTCATCAACCGTTAATGGGTTAGCGTCACCGTCACACGGAGCAATTCATCAACCGTTAATGGGTTAGTGTCACCGTCACACGGAGCAATCCATCAACCGTTAATGGGTTAGCGTCACCGTCATACGCAGCAATTCATCAACCGTTAATGGGTTAGCGTCACCGTCACACGGAGCAATTCATCAACCGTTAATGGGTTAGTGTCACCGTCACACGGAGCAATTCATCAACCGTTAATGGGTTAGTGTCACCGTCACACGGAGCAATTAATCAACCGTTAATGGGTTAGTGTCACCGTCACACGGGGCAATTCATCAACCGTTAATGGGTTAGCGTCACCGTCACACGGAGCAATTCATCAACCGTTAATGGGTTAGCGTCACCGTCACACGGAGCAATTCATCAACCGTTAATGGGTTAGCGTCACCGTCACACGCAGCAATTCATCAACCGTTAATGGGTTAGTGTCACCGTCACACGGAGCAATTCATCAACCGTTAATGGGTTAGCGTCACCGTCACACGGAGCAATTCATCAACCGTTAATGGGTTAGCGTCACCGTCACACGCAGCAATTCATCAACCGTTAATGGGTTAGCGTCACCGTCACACGCAGCAATTCATCAACCGTTAATGGGTTAGTGTCACCGTCACACGCAGCAATTCATCAACCGTTAATGGGTTAGCGTCACCGTCACACGGAGCAATTCATCAACCGTTAATGGGTTAGCGTCACCGTCACACGCAGCAATTCATCAACCGTTAATGGGTTAGCGTCACCGTCACACGCAGCAATTCATCAACCGTTAATGGGTTAGTGTCACCGTCACACGGAGCAATTCATCAACCGTTAATGGGTTAGCGTCACCGTCACACGGAGCAATTCATCAACCGTTAATGGGTTAGCGTCACCGTCACACGGGGCAATTCATCAACCGTTAATGGATTAGTGTCACCGTCACACGCAGCAATTCATCAACCGTTAATGGGTTAGCGTCACCGTCACACGGAGCAATTCATCAACCGTTAATGGGTTAGCGTCACCGTCACACGCAGCAATTCATCAACCGTTAATGGATTAGCGTCACCGTCACACGGAGCAATTCATCAACCGTTAGTGGGTTAGCGTCACCGTCACACGGAGCAATTCATCAACCGTTAATGGGTTAGCGTCACCGTCACACGGAGCAATTCATCAACCGTTAATGGGCCAGCGTCACCGTCACACGGAGCAATTCATCAACCGTTAATGGGTTAGCGTCACCGTCACACGGAGTAATTCATCAACCGTTAATGGGCCAGTGTCACCGTCACACGCAGCAATTCATCAACCGTTAATGGGTTAGCGTCACCGTCACACGGAGCAATTCATCAACCGTTAATGGGTTAGCGTCACCGTCACACGGAGCAATTCATCAACCGTTAATGGGTTAGCGTCACCGTCACACGGAGTAATTCATCAACCGTTAATGGGTTAGCGTCACCGTCACACGCAGCAATTCATCAACCGTTAATGGGCCAGCGTCACCGTCACACGCAGCAATTCATCAACCGTTAATGGGTTAGCGTCACCGTCTCACGGGGCAATTCATCAACCGTTAATGGGCCAGCGTCACCGTCACACGCAGCAATTCATCAACCGTTAATGGGTTAGCGTCACCGTCTCACGGGGCAATTCATCAACCGTTAATGGGTTAGCGTCACCGTCACACGGAGCAATTCATCAACCGTTAATGGGTTAGTGTCACCGTCTCACGGGGCAATTCATCAACCGTTATTGGGTTAGTGTCACCGTCACACGGAGCAATTCATCAACCGTTAATGGGCCAGTGTCACCGTCACACGGAGCAATTCATCAACCGTTATTGGGTTAGTGTCACCGTCTCACGGGGCAATTCATCAACCGTTAATGGGTTAGCGTCACCGTCACACGCAGCAATTCATCAACCGTTAATGGGTTAGCGTCACCGTCTCACGGGGCAATTCATCAACCGTTAATGGGTTAGCGTCACCGTCTCACGGGGCAATTCATCAACCGTTAATGGGTTAGCGTCACCGTCACACGCAGCAATTCATCAACCGTTAATGGGCCAGTGTCACCGTCACACGCAGCAATTCATCAACCGTTAATGGGCCAGTGTCACCGTCACACGCAGCAATTCATCAACCGTTAATGGGTTAGCGTCACCGTCACACGCAGCAATTCATCAACCGTTAATGGGTTAGCGTTACCGTCACACGGAGCAATTCATCAACCGTTAATGGGTTAGCGTTACCGTCACACGCAGCAATTCATCAACCGTTAATGGGTTAGCGTCACCGTCACACGGAGCAATTCATCAACCGTTAATGGGTTAGCGTCACCGTCACACGGAGCAATTCATCAACCGTTAATGGGTTAGTGTCACCGTCACACGCAGCAATTCATCAACCGTTAATGGGTTAGCGTTACCGTCACACGGAGCAATTCATCAACCGTTAATGGGTTAGCGTCACCTTCACACGGAGCAATTCATCAACCGTTAATGGGTTAGTGTCACCGTCACACGCAGCAATTCATCAACCGTTAATGGGTTAGTGTCACCGTCACACGGAGCAATTCATCAACCGTTAATGGGTTAGCGTCACCGTCACACGGAGCAATTCATCAACCGTTAATGGGTTAGCGTCACCATCACACGGAGCAATTCATCAACCGTTAATGGGTTAGTGTCACCGTCACACGCAGCAATTCATCAACCGTTAATGGGCCAGTGTCACCGTCACACGCAGCAATTCATCAACCGTTAATGGGTTAGTGTCACCGTCACACGGAGCAATTCATCAACCGTTAATGGGTTAGCGTCACCGTCACACGGAGCAATTCATCAACCGTTAATGGGTTAGCGTCACCGTCACACGGAGCAATTCATCAACCGTTAATGAGTTAGCGTCACCGTCACACGGGGCAATTCATCAACCGTTAATGGGTTAGCGTCACCGTCACACGGAGCAATTCATCAACCGTTAATGGGTTAGCGTCACCGTCACACGGAGCAATTCATCAACCGTTAATGGGTTAGCGTCACCGTCACACGCAGCAATTCATCAACCGTTAATGGGTTAGCGTCACCGTCACACGCAGCAATTCATCAACCGTTAATGGGTTAGCGTCACCGTCACACGGAGCAATTCATCAACCGTTAATGGGTTAGCGTCACCGTCACACGGAGCAATTCATCAACCGTTAATGGGTTAGCGTCACCGTCACACGGGGCAATTCATCAACCGTTAATGGGCCAGTGTCACCGTCACACGCAGCAATTCATCAACCGTTAATGGGTTAGTGTCACCGTCACACGGAGCAATTCATCAACCGTTAATGGGTTAGCGTCACCGTCACACGGAGCAATTCATCAACCGTTAATGGGTTAGCGTCACCGTCAGACGGAGCAATTCATCAACCGTTAATGGGTTAGCGTCACCGTCACACGCAGCAATTCATCAACCGTTAATGGATTAGCGTCACCGTCACACGGAGCAATTCATCAACCGTTAATGGGTTAGCGTCACCGTCACACGCAGCAATTCATCAACCGTTAATGGGTTAGCGTCACCGTCACACGGAGCAATTCATCAACCGTTAATGGGTTAGTGTCACCGTCACACGGAGCAATCCATCAACCGTTAATGGGTTAGCGTCACCGTCATACGCAGCAATTCATCAACCGTTAATGGGTTAGCGTCACCGTCACACGGAGCAATTCATCAACCGTTAATGGGTTAGTGTCACCGTCACACGGAGCAATTCATCAACCGTTAATGGGTTAGTGTCACCGTCACACGGAGCAATTCATCAACCGTTAATGGGTTAGTGTCACCGTCACACGGGGCAATTCATCAACCGTTAATGGGTTAGCGTCACCGTCACACGGAGCAATTCATCAACCGTTAATGGGTTAGCGTCACCGTCACACGGAGCAATTCATCAACCGTTAATGGGTTAGCGTCACCGTCACACGCAGCAATTCATCAACCGTTAATGGGTTAGTGTCACCGTCACACGGAGCAATTCATCAACCGTTAATGGGTTAGCGTCACCGTCACACGGAGCAATTCATCAACCGTTAATGGGTTAGCGTCACCGTCACACGCAGCAATTCATCAACCGTTAATGGGTTAGCGTCACCGTCACACGCAGCAATTCATCAACCGTTAATGGGTTAGTGTCACCGTCACACGCAGCAATTCATCAACCGTTAATGGGTTAGCGTCACCGTCACACGCAGCAATTCATCAACCGTTAATGGGTTAGCGTCACCGTCACACGCAGCAATTCATCAACCGTTAATGGGTTAGTGTCACCGTCACACGGAGCAATTCATCAACCGTTAATGGGTTAGCGTCACCGTCACACGGAGCAATTCATCAACCGTTAATGGGTTAGCGTCACCGTCACACGGGGCAATTCATCAACCGTTAATGGATTAGTGTCACCGTCACACGCAGCAATTCATCAACCGTTAATGGGTTAGCGTCACCGTCACACGGAGCAATTCATCAACCGTTAATGGGTTAGCGTCACCGTCACACGCAGCAATTCATCAACCGTTAATGGGTTAGTGTCACCGTCACACGGAGCAATTCATCAACCGTTAATGGGTTAGCGTCACCGTCACACGCAGCAATTCATCAACCGTTAATGGGTTAGTGTCACCGTCACACGCAGCAATTCATCAACCGTTAATGGATTAGCGTCACCGTCACACGGAGCAATTCATCAACCGTTAGTGGGTTAGCGTCACCGTCACACGGAGCAATTCATCAACCGTTAATGGGTTAGCGTCACCGTCACACGGAGCAATTCATCAACCGTTAATGGGCCAGCGTCACCGTCACACGGAGCAATTCATCAACCGTTAATGGGTTAGCGTCACCGTCACACGGAGTAATTCATCAACCGTTAATGGGCCAGTGTCACCGTCACACGCAGCAATTCATCAACCGTTAATGGGTTAGCGTCACCGTCACACGGAGCAATTCATCAACCGTTAATGGGTTAGCGTCACCGTCACACGGAGCAATTCATCAACCGTTAATGGGTTAGCGTCACCGTCACACGCAGCAATTCATCAACCGTTAATGGGCCAGTGTCACCGTCACACGGAGTAATTCATCAACCGTTAATGGGTTAGCGTCACCGTCACACGCAGCAATTCATCAACCGTTAATGGGCCAGCGTCACCGTCACACGCAGCAATTCATCAACCGTTAATGGGTTAGCGTCACCGTCTCACGGGGCAATTCATCAACCGTTAATGGGCCAGCGTCACCGTCACACGCAGCAATTCATCAACCGTTAATGGGTTAGCGTCACCGTCTCACGGGGCAATTCATCAACCGTTAATGGGTTAGCGTCACCGTCACACGGAGCAATTCATCAACCGTTAATGGGTTAGTGTCACCGTCTCACGGGGCAATTCATCAACCGTTAATGGGCCAGTGTCACCGTCACACGGAGCAATTCATCAACCGTTATTGGGTTAGTGTCACCGTCTCACGGGGCAATTCATCAACCGTTAATGGGTTAGCGTCACCGTCACACGCAGCAATTCATCAACCGTTAATGGGTTAGCGTCACCGTCTCACGGGGCAATTCATCAACCGTTAATGGGTTAGCGTCACCGTCTCACGGGGCAATTCATCAACCGTTAATGGGTTAGCGTCACCGTCACACGGAGCAATTCATCAACCGTTAATGGGTTAGCGTCACCGTCACACGGAGCAATTCATCAACCGTTAATGGGTTAGCGTCACCGTCACACGGAGCAATTCATCAACCGTTAATGGGTTAGCGTCACCGTCACACGGAGCAATTCATCAACCGTTAATGGGTTAGCGTCACCGTCACACGCAGCAATTCTTCAACTGTTAATGGGTTAGTGTCACCGTCACACGCAGCAATTCATCAACCGTTAATGGGTTAGTGTCACCGTCACACGGAGCAATTCATCAACCGTTAATGGGCCAGTGTCACCGTCACACGGAGCAATTCATCAACCGTTAATGGGTTAGCGTCACCGTCACACGCAGCAATTCATCAACCGTTAATGGGTTAGCGTCACCGTCACACGGAGCAATTCATCAACCGTTAATGGGACAGTGTCACCGTCACACGGAGCAAATCATCAACCGTTAATGGGTTAGGGTCACCGTCAGACGCAGCAATTCATCAACCGTTAATGGGTTAGTGTCACCGTCACACGGAGCAATTCATCAACCGTTAATGAGTTAGCGTCACCGCCACACGCAGCAATTCATCAACCGTTAATGGGTTAGTGTCACCGTCACACGCAGCAATTCATCAACCGTTAATGGGTTAGCGTCACCGTCACACGCAGCAATTCATCAACCGTTAATGGGTTAGCGTCACCGTCACACGGAGCAATTCATCAACCGTTAATGGGTTAGCGTCACCGTCACACGGAGCAATTCATCAACCGTTAATGGGTTAGCGTCACCGTCACACGCAGCAATTCATCAACCGTTAATGGGTTAGCGTCACCGTCACACGGAGCAATTCATCAACCGTTAATGGGTTAGTGTCACCGTCACACGGAGCAATTCATCAACCGTTAATGGGTTAGTGTCACCGTCACACGGTGCAATTCATCAACCGTTAATGGGTTAGTGTCACCGTCACACGCAGCAATTCATCAACCGTTAATGGGTTAGTGTCACCGTCACACGCAGCAATTCATCAACCGTTAATGGGTTAGCGTCACCGTCACACGGAGCAATTCATCAACCGTTAATGGGTTAGCGTCACCGTCACACGGAGCAATTCATCAACCGTTAATGGGTTAGCGTCACCGTCACACGGAGCAATTCATCAACCGTTAATGGGTTAGCGTCACCGTCACACGGAGCAATTCATCAACCGTTAATGGGCCAGTGTCACCGTCACACGGAGCAATTCATCAACCGTTAATGGGTTAGCGTCACCGTCACACGCAGCAATTCATCAACCGTTAATGGGTTAGCGTCACCGTCACACGGAGCAATTCATCAACCGTTAATGGGTTAGCGTCACCGTCACACGGAGCAATTCATCAACCGTTAATGGGTTAGCGTCACCGTCACACGGAGCAATTCATCAACCGTTAATGGGTTAGCGTCACCGTCACACGGAGCAATTCATCAACCGTTAATGGGCCAGTGTCACCGTCACACGGAGCAATTCATCAACCGTTAATGGGTTAGTGTCACCGTCTCACGGGGCAATTCATCAACCGTTAATGGGTTAGCGTCACCGTCTCACGGGGCAATTCATCAACCGTTAATGGGTTAGCGTCACCGTCTCACGGGGCAATTCATCAACCGTTAATGGGTTAGCGTCACCGTCACACGGAGCAATTCATCAACCGTTAATGGGTTAGCGTCACCGTCACACGCAGCAATTCATCAACCGTTAATGGGTTAGTGTCACCGTCACACGCAGCAATTCATCAACCGTTAATGGGTTAGCGTCACCGTCACACGCAGCAATTCATCAACCGTTAATGGGTTAGCGTCACCGTCACACGGAGCAATTCATCAACCGTTAATGGGTTAGCGTCACCGTCACACGGAGCAATTCATCAACCGTTAATGGGTTAGCGTCACCGTCACACGGAGCAATTCATCAACCGTTAATGGGTTAGCGTCACCGTCACACGCAGCAATTCTTCAACTGTTAATGGGTTAGTGTCACCGTCACACGCAGCAATTCATCAACCGTTAATGGGTTAGTGTCACCGTCACACGGAGCAATTCATCAACCGTTAATGGGCCAGTGTCACCGTCACACGGAGCAATTCATCAACCGTTAATGGGTTAGCGTCACCGTCACACGCAGCAATTCATCAACCGTTAATGGGTTAGCGTCACCGTCACACGGAGCAATTCATCAACCGTTAATGGGACAGTGTCACCGTCACACGGAGCAAATCATCAACCGTTAATGGGTTAGGGTCACCGTCAGACGCAGCAATTCATCAACCGTTAATGGGTTAGTGTCACCGTCACACGGAGCAATTCATCAACCGTTAATGGGTTAGCGTCACCGTCACACGCAGCAATTCATCAACCGTTAATGGGTTAGCGTCACCGCCACACGGAGCAATTCATCAACCGTTAATGGGTTAGCGTCACCGTCAGACGCAGCAATTCATCAACCGTTAATGGGTTAGCGTCACCGTCACACGGAGCAATTCATCAACCGTTAATGGGCCAGTGTCACCGTCACACGGAGCAATTCATCAACCGTTAATGGGTTAGTGTCACCGCCACACGGAGCAATTCATCAACCGTTAATGGGTTAGTGTCACCGTCACACGGAGCAATTCATCAACCGTTAATGGGTTAGCGTCACCGTCACACGCAGCAAATCATCAACCGTTAATGGGTTAGCGTCACCGTCACACGCAGCAATTCATCAACCGTTAATGGGTTAGTGTCACCGTCACACGGAGCAATTCATCAACCGTTAATGGGTTAGCGTCACCGTCACACAGAGCAATTCATCAACCGTTAATGGGTTAGCGTCACCGTCACACGCAGCAAATCATCAACCGTTAATGGGCCAGCGTCACCGTCACACGCAGCAATTCATCAACCGTTAATGGGTTAGCGTCACCGTCACACGCAGCAAATCATCAACCGTTAATGGGCCAGCGTCACCGTCACACGCAGCAATTCATCAACCGTTAATGGGTTAGCGTCACCGTCAGACGCAGCAATTCATCAACCGTTAATGGGCCACTGTCACCGTCACACGCAGCAATTCATCAACCGTTAATGGGTTAGCGTCACCGTCACACGCAGCAATTCATCAACCGTTAATGGGTTAGTGTCACCGTCACACGGAGCAATTCATCAACCGTTAATGGGCCAGTGTCACCGTCACACGCAGCAATTCATCAACCGTTAATGGGTTAGTGTCACCGTCACACGGAGCAATTCATCAACCGTTAATGGGTTAGCGTCACCGTCACACGGAGCAATTCATCAACCGTTAATGGGTTAGTGTCACCGTCACACGCAGCAATTCATCAACCGTTAATGGGTTAGCGTCACCGTCACACGGAGCAATTCATCAACCGTTAATGGGTTAGCGTCACCGCCACACGCAGCAATTCATCAACCGTTAATGGGTTAGCGTCACCGTCACACGCAGCAATTCATCAACCGTTAATGGGTTAGCGTCACCGTCACACGGAGCAATTCATCAACCGTTAATGGGTTAGTGTCACCGTCACACGCAGCAATTCATCAACCGTTAATGGGTTAGTGTCACCGTCACACGCAGCAATTCATCAACCGTTAATGGGTTAGTGTCACCGTCACACGCAGCAATTCATCAACCGTTAATGGGTTAGTGTCACCGTCACACGGAGCAATTCATCAACCGTTAATGGGTTAGCGTCACCGTCACACGGAGCAATTCATCAACCGTTAATGGGTTAGCGTCACCGTCACACGGAGCAATTCATCAACCGTTAATGAGTTAGCGTCACCGTCACACGCAGCAATTCATCAACCGTTAATGGGTTAGCGTCACCGTCACACGGAGCAATTCATCAACCGTTAATGGGTTAGTGTCACCGTCACACGGAGCAATTCATCAACCGTTAATGGGTTAGCGTCACCGTCACACGGAGCAATTCATCAACCGTTAATGGGCCAGTGTCACCGTCACACGGAGCAATTCATCAACCGTTAATGGGTTAGCGTCACCGTCACACGGAGCAATTCATCAACCGTTAATGGGTTAGTGTCACCGTCACACGCAGCAATTCATCAACCGTTAATGGGTTAGCGTCACCGTCACACGGAGCAATTCATCAACCGTTAATGGGTTAGCGTCACCGTCACACGGAGTAATTCATCAACCGTTAATGGGACAGTGTCACCGTCACACGGAGTAATTCATCAACCGTTAATGGGTTAGCGTCACCGTCACACGGAGCAATTCATCAACCGTTAATGGGTTAGCGTCACCGTCACACGGAGCAATTCATCAACCGTTAATGGATTAGCGTCACCGTCACACGGAGCAATTCATCAACCGTTAATGGGTTAGTGTCACCGTCACACGCAGCAATTCATCAACCGTTAATGGGTTAGCGTCACCGTCAGACGCAGCAATTCATCAACCGTTAATGGGTTAGCGTCACCGTCACACGGAGCAATTCATCAACCGTTAATGGGTTAGCGTCACCGTCACACGGAGCAATTCATCAACCGTTAATGGGTTAGCGTCACCGTCACACGCAGCAATTCATCAACCGTTAATGGGTTAGCGTCACCGTCACACGCAGCAATTCATCAACCGTTAATGGGTTAGCGTCACCGTCACACGCAGCAATTCATCAACCGTTAATGGGCCAGTGTCACCGTCACACGGAGCAATTCATCAACCGTTAATGGGTTAGTGTCACCGTCACACGCAGCAATTCATCAACCGTTAATGAGTTAGCGTCACCGTCACACGCAGCAATTCATCAACCGTTAATGGGTTAGTGTCACCGTCACACGGAGCAATTCATCAACCGTTAATGGGTTAGCGTCACCGTCACACGCAGCAATTCATCACCCGTTAATGGGTTAGTGTCACCGTCACACGCAGCAATTCATCAACCGTTAATGGGTTAGTGTCACCGTCACACGCAGCAATTCATCAACCGTTAATGGGTTAGCGTCACCGTCACACGCAGCAATTCATCAACCGTTAATGGGTTAGCGTCACCGTCACACGGAGCAATTCATCAACCGTTAATGGGTTAGCGTCACCGTCACACGCAGCAATTCATCAACCGTTAATGGGTTAGTGTCACCGTCACACGGAGCAATTCATCAACCGTTAATGGGTTAGCGTCACCGTCACACGCAGCAATTCATCAACCGTTAATGGGTTAGTGTCACCGTCACACGCAGCAATTCATCAACCGTTAATGGGTTAGCGTCACCGTCACACGGAGCAATTCATCAACCGTTAATGAGTTAGCGTCACCGTCACACGCAGCAATTCATCAACCGTTAATGGGTTAGCGTCACCGTCACACGGAGCAATTCATCAACCGTTAATGGGTTAGTGTCACCGTCACACGGGGCAATTCATCAACCGTTAATGGGTTAGCGTCACCGTCACACGGAGCAATTCATCAACCGTTAATGAGTTAGCGTCACCGTCACACGCAGCAATTCATCAACCGTTAATGGGTTAGCGTCACCGCCACACGGAGCAATTCATCAACCGTTAATGGGTTAGCGTCACCGCCACACGGAGCAATTCATCAACCGTTAATGGGTTAGCGTCACCGTCACACGGAGCAATTCATCAACCGTTAATGGGCCAGTGTCACCGTCACACGCAGCAATTCATCAACCGTTAATGGGTTAGCGTCACCGTCACACGGAGCAATTCATCAACCGTTAATGAGTTAGCGTCACCGTCACACGCAGCAATTCATCAACCGTTAATGGGTTAGCGTCACCGTCACACGGAGCAATTCATCAACCGTTAATGAGTTAGCGTCACCGTCACACGCAGCAATTCATCAACCGTTAATGGGTTAGTGTCACCGTCACACGCAGCAATTCATCAACCGTTAATGGGTTAGCGTCACCATCACACGGAGCAATTCATCAACCGTTAATGGGTTAGCGTCACCGTCACACGCAGCAATTCATCAACCGTTAATGGGTTAGCGTCACCATCACACGGAGCAATTCATCAACCGTTAATGGGTTAGCGTCACCGTCACACGGAGCAATTCATCAACCGTTAATGGGTTAGTGTCACCGTCACACGGAGCAATTCATCAACCGTTAATGGGTTAGCGTCACCATCACACGGATCAATTCATCAACCGATAATGGGTTAGCATCACCGCCACATGCAGCAATTCATCAACCGTTAATGGGTTAGCGTCACCATCACACGGAGCAATTCATCAACCGTTAATGGGTTTGTGTCACCGTCACACGGAGCAATTCATCAACCGTTAATGGGTTAGCGTCACCATCACACGGATCAATTCATCAACCGATAATGGGTTAGCATCACCGCCACATGCAGCAATTCATCAACCGTTAATGGGTTAGCGTCACCGTCACACGGAGCAATTCATCAACCGTTAATGGGTTAGTGTCACCGCCACATGCAGCAATTCATCAACCGTTAATGGGTTAGTGTCACCGTCACACGGAGCAATTCATCAACTGTTAATGGGTTAGTGTCACCGTCACACGCAGCAATTCATCAACCGTTAATGGGTTCGCGTCACCGTCACACGCAGCAATTCATCAACCGTTAATGGGTTAGCGTCAACGTCACTCGGAGCAATTTATCAACCGTTAATGGGACAGTGTCACCGTCACACGCAGCAATTCATCAACCGTTAATAGGTTAGCGTCACCGTCACACGGGGCAATTCATCAACCGTTAATGGGTTAGTGTCACCGTCACACGCAGCAATTCATCAACCGTTAATGGGTTAGCGTCACCGTCACACGGAGCAATTCATCAACCGTTAATGGGTTAGTGTCACCGTCACACGCAGCAATTCATCAACCGTTAATGGGTTAGCGTCACCGCCACACGGAGCAATTTATCAACCGTTAATGGGTTAGTGTCACCGTCACACGCAGCAATTCATCAACCGTTAATGGGTTAGCGTCACCGCCACACGGAGCAATTCATCAACCGTTAATGGGTTAGCGTCAACGTCACTCGGAGCAATTCATCAACCGTTAATGGATTAGCGTCACCGTCACACGCAGCAATTCATCAACCGTTAATGGATTAGCGTCAACGTCACTCGGAGCAATTCATCAACCGTTAATGGGCCAGCGTCACCGTCACACGGAGCAATTCATCAACCGTTAATGGGTTAGTGTCACCGTCACACGCAGCAATTCATCAACCGTTAATGGGTTAGCGTCACCGTCACACGCAGCAATTCATCAACCGTTAATGGGTTAGTGTCACCGTCACACGGAGCAATTCATCAACCGTTAATGGGTTAGCGTCACCGTCACACGCAGCAATTCATCAACCGTTAATGGGTTAGCGTCACCGTCACACGGAGCAATTCATCAACCGTTAATGGGTTAGTGTCACCGTCACACGGAGCAATTCATCAACCGTTAATGGGCCAGTGTCACCGTCACACGCAGCAATTCATCAACCGATAATGGGTTAGCGTCACCGTCACACGCAGCAATTCATCAACCGTTAATGGGCCAGTGTCACCGTCACACGCAGCAATTCATCAACCGTTAATGGGTTAGCGTCACCGTCACACGGAGCAATTCATCAACCGTTAATGGGTTAGTGTCACCGTCACACGGAGCAATTCATCAACCGTTAATGGGCCAGTGTCACCGTCACACGCAGCAATTCATCAACCGTTAATGGGCCAGTGTCACCGTCACACGCAGCAATTCATCAACCGTTAATGGGTTAGCGTCACCGTCACACGGAGCAATTCATCAACCGTTAATGGGTTAGTGTCACCGTCACACGGAGCAATTCATCAACCGTTAATGGGTTAGCGTCACCGTCACACGGAGCAATTCATCAACCGTTAATGGGTTAGCGTCACCGTCACACGCAGCAATTCATCAACCGTTAATGGGTTAGCGTCACCGTCACACGGAGCAATTCATCAACCGTTAATGGGTTAGCGTCACCGTCACACGCAGCAATTCATCAACCGTTAATGGGCCAGCGTCACCGTCACACGGAGCAATTCATCAACCGTTAATGGGTTAGTGTCACCGTCACACGCAGCAATTCATCAACCGTTAATGGATTAGCGTCACCGTCACACGGAGCAATTCATCAACCGTTAATGGATTAGCGTCACCGTCACACGCAGCAATTCATCAACCGTTAATGGGTTAGCGTCACCGTCACACGGAGCAATTCATCAACCGTTAATGGGTTAGCAACACTGTCACACGGAGCAATTCATCAACCGTTAATGGGCCAGTGTCACCGTCACACGCAGCAATTCATCAACCGTTAATGGGTTAGCGTCACCGTCACACGGAGCAATTCATCAACCGTTAATGGGTTAGCGTCACCGTCACACGCAGCAATTCATCAACCGTTAATGGGTTAGCGTCACCGTCACACGGAGCAATTCATCAACCGTTAATGGGTTAGTGTCACCGTCACACGGAGCAATTCATCAACCGTTAATGGGTTAGCGTCACCGTCACACGCAGCAATTCATCAACCGTTAATGGGTTAGCGTCACCATCACACGCAGCAATTCATCAACCGTTAATGGGTTAGTGTCACCGTCACACGCAGCAATACATCAACCGTTAATGGGTTAGCGTCACCGTCACACGCAGCAATTCATCAACCGTTAATGGGTTAGCATCACCGTCACACGCAGCAATTCATCAACCGTTAATGGGTTAGTGTCACCGTCACACGGAGCAATTCATCAACCGTTAATGGATTAGCGTCACCGTCACACGCAGCAATTCATCAACCGTTAATGGGTTAGTGTCACCGTCACACGCAGCAATTCATCAACCGTTAATGGATTAGCGTCACCGTCACACGGAGCAATTCATCACCCGTTAATGGGTTAGCGTCACCGTCACACGCAGTAATTCATCAACCGTTAATGGGTTAGTGTCACCGTCACACGCAGCAATTCATCAACCGTTAATGGGTTAGCGTCACCGTCACACGGAGCAATTCATCAACCGTTAATGGGTTAGTGTCACCGTCACACGCAGCAATTCATCAACCGTTAATGGGTTAGTGTCACCGTCACACGGAGCAATTCATCAACCGTTAATGGGTTAGCGTCACCGTCACACGGAGCAATTCATCAACCGTTAATGGGTTAGCGTCACCGTCACACGCAGCAATTCATCAACCGTTAATGGGTTAGTGTCACCGTCACACGCAGCAATTCATCAACCGTTAATGGGTTAGTGTCACCGTCACACGGAGCAATTCATCAACCGTTAATGGGTTAGCGTCACCGTCACACGGAGCAATTCATCAACCGTTAATGGGTTAGCGTCACCGTCACACGCAGCAATTCATCAACCGTTAATGGGTTAGTGTCACCGTCACACGGAGCAATTCATCAACCGTTAATGGGTTAGCGTCACCGTCACACGGAGCAATTCATCAACCGTTATTGGGTTAGCGTCAACGTCACACGGAGCAATTCATCAACCGTTATTGGGTTAGTGTCACCGTCACACGGAGCAATTCATCAACCGTTAATGGGTTAGCGTCACCGTCACACGGAGCAATTCATCAACCGTTAATGGGTTAGCGTCACCGTCACACGCAGCAATTCATCAACCGTTAATGGGTTAGTGTCACCGTCACACGGAGCAATTCATCACCCGTTAATGGGTTAGCGTCACCGTCACACGCAGTAATTCATCAACCGTTAATGGGTTAGTGTCACCGTCACACGCAGCAATTCATCAACCGTTAATGGGTTAGCGTCACCGTCACACGGAGCAATTCATCAACCGTTAATGGGTTAGTGTCACCGTCACACGCAGCAATTCATCAACCGTTAATGGGTTAGTGTCACCGTCACACGGAGCAATTCATCAACCGTTAATGGGTTAGCGTCACCGTCACACGCAGCAATTCATCAACCGTTAATGGGTTAGTGTCACCGTCACACGCAGCAATTCATCAACCGTTAATGGGTTAGTGTCACCGTCACACGGAGCAATTCATCAACCGTTAATGGGTTAGCGTCACCGTCACACGCAGCAATTCATCAACCGTTAATGGGTTAGCGTCACCGTCACACGGAGCAATTCATCAACCGTTAATGGGTTAGCGTCACCGTCACACGGAGCAATTCATCAACCGTTAATGGGTTAGCGTCACCGTCACACGCAGCAATTCATCAACCGTTAATGGGTTAGCGTCACCGTCACACGGAGCAATTCATCAACCGTTAATGGGTTAGTGTCACCGTCACACGGAGCAATTCATCACCCGTTAATGGGTTAGCGTCACCGTCACACGCAGTAATTCATCAACCGTTAATGGGTTAGTGTCACCGTCACACGGAGCAATTCATCAACCGTTAATGGGTTAGTGTCACCGTCACACGCAGCAATTCATCAACCGTTAATGGGTTAGTGTCACCGTCACACGGAGCAATTCATCAACCGTTAATGGGTTAGCGTCACCGTCACACGCAGCAATTCATCAACCGTTAATGGGTTAGCGACACCGTCACACGGGGCAATTCATCAACCGTTAATGGGTTAGCGTCACCGTCACACGGAGCAATTCATCAACCGTTAATGGGTTAGTGTCACCGTCACACGGAGCAATTCATCACCCGTTAATGGGTTAGCGTCACCGTCACACGCAGTAATTCATCAACCGTTAATGGGTTAGTGTCACCGTCACACGGAGCAATTCATCAACCGTTAATGGGTTAGTGTCACCGTCACACGCAGCAATTCATCAACCGTTAATGGGTTAGTGTCACCGTCACACGGAGCAATTCATCAACCGTTAATGGGTTAGCGTCACCGTCACACGCAGCAATTCATCAACCGTTAATGGGTTAGTGTCACCGTCACACGCAGCAATTCATCAACCGTTAATGGGCCAGCGTCACCGTCACACGGAGCAATTCATCAACCGTTAATGGGTTAGCGTCACCGTCACACGCAGCAATTCATCAACCGTTAATGGGTTAGCGTCACCGTCACACGGAGCAATTCATCAACCGTTAATGGGTTAGCGTCACCGTCACACGCAGCAATTCATCAACCGTTAATGGGTTAGTGTCACCGTCACACGCAGCAATTCATCAACCGTTAATGGGTTAGTGTCACCGTCACACGGAGCAATTCATCAACCGTTAATGGGTTAGCGTCACCGTCACACGGAGCAATTCATCAACCGTTATTGGGTTAGCGTCAACGTCACACGGAGCAATTCATCAACCGTTATTGGGTTAGTGTCACCGTCACACGGAGCAATTCATCAACCGTTAATGGGTTAGCGTCACCGTCACACGCAGCAATTCATCAACCGTTAATGGGTTAGCGTCACCGTCACACGCAGCAATTCATCAACCGTTAATGGGTTAGCGTCACCGTCACACGGAGCAATTCATCAACCGTTAATGGGTTAGCGTCACCGTCACACGCAGCAATTCATCAACCGTTAATGGGTTAGTGTCACCGTCACACGGAGCAATTCATCAACCGTTAATGGGTTAGCGTCACCGTCACACGGAGCAATTCATCAACCGTTAATGGGTTAGCGTCACCGTCACACGCAGCAATTCATCAACCGTTAATGGGTTAGCGTCACCGTCACACGGAGCAATTCATCAACCGTTAATGGGTTAGTGTCACCGTCACACGCAGCAATTCATCAACCGTTAATGGGTTAGTGTCACCGTCACACGGAGCAATTCATCAACCGTTAATGGGTTAGTGTCACCGTCACACGGAGCAATTCATCAACCGTTAATGGGTTAGCGTCACCGTCACACGGAGCAATTCATCAACCGTTAATGGGCCAGCGTCACCGTCACACGGAGCAATTCATCAACCGTTAATGGGCCAGCGTCACCGTCACACGGAGCAAATCATCAACCGTTAATGGGTTAGCGTCACCGTCACACGCAGCAATTCATCAACCGTTAATGGATTAGCGTCACCGTCACACGGAGCAATTCATCAACCGTTAATGGGTTAGCGTCACCGTCACACGCAGCAATTCATCAACCGTTAATGGGTTAGCGTCACCGTCACACGGAGCAATTCATCAACCGTTAATGGGTTAGCGTCACCGTCACACGCAGCAATTCATCAACCGTTAATGGGTTAGCGTCACCGCCACACGGGGCAATTCATCAACCGTTAATGGGTTAGCGTCACCGTCACACGGAGCAATTCATCAACCGTTATTGGGTTAGCGTCACCGTCACACGGAGCAAATCATCAACCGTTAATGGGTTAGCGTCACCGTCACACGGAGCAATTCATCAACCGTTAATGGGCCAGCGTCACCGTCAGACGCAGCAATTCATCAACCGTTAATGGGCCAGCGTCACCGTCACACGCAGCAATTCATCAACCGTTAATGGGTTAGCGTCACCGTCACACGGAGCAATTCATCAACCGTTAATGGGCCAGTGTCACCGTCACACGGAGCAATTCATCAACCGTTAATGGGTTAGCGTCACCGTCACACGGAGCAATTCATCAACCGTTAATGGGTTAGCGTCACCGTCACACGGAGCAATTCATCAACCGTTAATGGGTTAGTGTCACCGTCACACGGAGCAATTCATCAACCGTTAATGGGTTAGCGTCACCGTCACACGCAGCAATTCATCAACCGTTAATGGGTTAGTGTCACCGTCACACGGAGCAATTCATCAACCGTTATTGGGTTAGCGTCACCGTCACACGGAGCAATTCATCAACCGTTAATGGGCCAGCGTCACCGTCAGACGCAGCAATTCATCAACCGTTAATGGGCCAGCGTCACCGTCACACGCAGCAATTCATCAACCGATAATGGGTTAGCGTCACCGTCACACGGAGCAATTCATCAACCGTTATTGGGTTAGTGTCACCGTCACACGGAGCAATTCATCAACCGTTAATGGGTTAGCGTCACCGTCACACGGGGCAATTCATCAACCGTTAATGGGTTAGTGTCACCGTCACACGGAGCAATTCATCAACCGTTAATGGGTTAGCGTCACCGTCACACGGAGCAATTCATCAACCGTTAATGGGTTAGCGTCACCGTCACACGCAGCAATTCATCAACCGTTAATGGGTTAGCGTCACCGTCACACGGGGCAATTCATCAACCGTTATTGGGTTAGCGTCACCGTCACACGCAGCAATTCATCAACCGTTAATGGGTTAGCGTCACCGTCACACGCAGCAATTCATCAACCGTTAATGGGTTAGCGACACCGTCACACGGAGCAATTCATCAACCGTTAATGGGTTAGTGTCACCGTCACACGCAGCAATACATCAACCGTTAATGGGTTAGTGTCACCGTCACACGGAGCAATTCATCAACCGTTAATGGGTTAGCGTCACCGTCACACGGAGCAATTCATCAACCGTTAATGGGTTAGCGTCACCGTCACACGCAGCAATTCATCAACCGTTAATGGGTTAGCGTCACCGTCACACGGGGCAATTCATCAACCGTTAATGGGTTAGTGTCACCGTCACACGGAGCAATTCATCAACCGTTAATGGGTTAGCGTCACCGTCACACGGGGCAATTCATCAACCGTTAATGGGTTAGCGTCACCGTCACACGGGGCAATTCATCAACCGTTAATGGGTTAGTGTCACCGTCACACGGAGCAATACATCAACCGTTAATGGGTTAGCGTCACCGTCACACGGGGCAATTCATCAACCGTTAATGGGTTAGCGTCACCGTCACACGGGGCAATTCATCAACCGTTAATGGGTTAGCGTCACCGTCACACGGGGCAATTCATCAACCGTTAATGGGTTAGCGTCACCGTCACACGCAGCAATTCATCAACCGTTAATGGGTTAGTGTCACCGTCACACGGAGCAATTCATCAACCGTTAATGGGTTAGTGTCACCGTCACACGGAGCAATTCATCAACCGTTAATGGGTTAGCGTCACCGTCACACGGAGCAATTCATCAACCGTTAATGGGTTAGCGTCACCGTCACACGGAGCAATTCATCAACCGTTAATGGGTTAGCGTCACCGTCACACGGGGCAATTCATCAACCGTTAATGGGTTAGCGTCACCGTCACACGGGGCAATTCATCAACCGTTAATGGGTTAGCGTCACCGTCACACGGAGCAATTCGTCAACCGTTAATGGGTTAGTGTCACCGTCACACGGAGCAATTCATCAACCGTTAATGGGTTAGCGTCACCGTCACACGGGGCAATTCATCAACCGTTAATGGGTTAGCAACACCGTCACACGCAGCAATTCATCAACCGTTAATGGGTTAGCGTCACCGTCACACGGGGCAATTCATCAACCGTTAATGGGTTAGCGTCACCGTCACACGCAGCAATTCATCAACCGTTAATGGGTTAGTGTCACCGTCACACGGAGCAATTAATCAACCGTTAATGGGCCAGTGTCACCGTCACACGGAGTAATTCATCAACCGTTAATGGGTTAGCGTCACCGTCACACGCAGTAATTCATCAACCGTTAATGGGCCAGTGTCACCGTCACACGGAGCAATTCATCAACCGTTAATGGATTAGTGTCACCGTCACACGCAGCAATTCATCAACCGTTAATGGGCCAGTGTCACCGTCACACGCAGCAATTCATCAACCGTTAATGGGTTAGTGTCACCGTCACACGGAGCAATTCATCAACCGTTAATGGGTTAGTGTCACCGTCACACGGAGCAATTCATCAACCGTTAATGGGCCTGTGTCACTGTCACACGGAGCAATTCATCAACCGTTAATGGGTTAGCGTCACCGTCACACGCAGTAATTCATCAACCGTTAATGGGTTAGTGTCACCGTCACACGGAGCAATTCATCAACCGTTAATGGATTAGTGACACCGTCACACGCAGCAATTCAGCAACCGTTAATGGGTTAGTGTCACCGTCACACGCAGCAATTCATCAACCGTTAATGGGTTAGTGTCACCGTCACACGGAGCAATTCATCAACCGTTAATGGGTTAGCGTCACCGTCACACGGGGCAATTCATCAACCGTTAATGGGTTAGCGTCACCGTCACACGCAGCAATTCATCAACCGTTAATGGGTTAGTGTCACCGTCACACGGAGCAATTCATCAACCGTTAATGGATTAGTGTCACCGTCACACGCAGCAATTCATCAACCGTTAATGGGTTAGCGTCACCGTCACACGGAGCAATTCATCAACCGTTAATGGGTTAGTGTCACCGTCACACGGAGCAATTCATCAACCGTTAATGGGCCTGTGTCACTGTCACACGGAGCAATTCATCAACCGTTAATGGGTTAGCGTCACCGTCACACGGAGCAATTCATCAACCGTTAATGGGTTAGCGTCACCGTCACACGGAGCAATTCATCAACCGTTAATGGGTTAGCGTCACCGCCACACGGAGCAATTCATCAACCGTTAATGGGCCTGTGTCACTGTCACACGGAGCAATTCATCAACCGTTAATGGGTTAGCGTCACCGTCACACGCAGTAATTCATCAACCGTTAATGGGTTAGTGTCACCGTCACACGGAGCAATTCATCAACCGTTAATGGATTAGTGTCACCGTCACACGCAGCAATTCATCAACCGTTAATGGGTTAGCGTCACCGTCACACGGAGCAATTCATCAACCGTTAATGGGCCAGTGTCACCGTCACACGGAGCAATTCATCAACCGTTAATGGGTTAGCGTCACCGTCACACGCAGTAATTCATCAACCGTTAATGGGTTAGTGTCACCGCCACACGCAGCAATTCATCAACCGTTAATGGGTTAGTGTCACCGCCACACGCAGCAATTCATCAACCGTTAATGAGTTAGCGTCACCGTCACACGGAGCAATTCATCAACCGTTAATGGGTTAGCGTCACCGTCACACGGAGCAATTCATCAACCGTTAATGGGCCAGCGTCACCGTCACACGCAGCAATACATCAACCGTTAATGGATTAGTGTCACCGTCACACGGAGCAATTCATCAACCGTTAATGGGTTAGCGTCACCGTCACACGGGGCAATTCATCAACCGTTAATGGGTTAGTGTCACCGTCACACGGAGCAATTCATCAACCGTTAATGGGCCAGCGTCACCGTCACACGGAGCAATTCATCAACCGTTAATGGGTTAGCGTCACCGTCACACGGAGCAATTCATCAACCGTTAATGGGCCAGCGTCACCGTCACACGGAGCAATTCATCAACCGTTAATGGGTTAGCGTCACCGTCACACGGAGCAAATCATCAACCGTTAATGGGTTAGCGTCACCGTCACACGCAGCAATTCATCAACCGTTAATGGGCCAGTGTCACCGTCACACGGAGCAATTCATCAACCGTTATTGGGTTAGCGTCACCGTCACACGCAGCAATTCATCAACCGTTAATGGGTTAGCGTCACCGTCACACGGAGCAATTCATCAACCGTTAATGGGTTAGCGTCACCGTCACACGCAGCAATTCATCAACCGTTAATGGGTTAGCGTCACCGTCACACGCAGCAATTTATCAACCGTTAATGGGTTAGTGTCACCGTCACACGCAGCAATTCATCAACCGTTAATGGGTTAGCGTCACCGTCACACGCAGCAATTCATCAACCGTTAATGGGTTAGCGTCACCTTCACACGGAGCAATTCATCAACCGTTAATGGGTTAGCGTCACCGTCACACGGAGCAATTCATCAACCGTTAATGGGTTAGCGTCACCGTCACACGCAGCAATTTATCAACCGTTAATGGGTTAGTGTCACCGTCACACGCAGCAATTCATCAACCGTTAATGGGTTAGCGTCACCGTCACACGCAGCAATTCATCAACCGTTAATGGGTTAGCGTCACCGTCACACGCAGCAATTCATCAACCGTTAATGGGTTAGCGTCACCGTCACACGCAGCAATTTATCAACCGTTAATGGGTTAGTGTCACCGTCACACGCAGCAATTCATCAACCGTTAATGGGCCAGTGTCACCGTCACACGCAGCAATTCATCAACCGTTAATGGGTTAGCGTCACCGTCACACGGAGCAATTCATCAACCGTTAATGGGCCAGTGTCACCGTCACACGGAGCAATTCATCAACCGTTAATGGGTTAGTGTCACCGTCACACGGAGCAATTCATCAACCGTTAATGGGTTAGCGTCACCGTCACACGCAGTAATTCATCAACCGTTAATGGGCCAGTGTCACCGTCACACGGGGCAATTCATCAACCGTTAATGGGCCAGTG
Source organism: Scyliorhinus torazame (assembly GCF_047496885.1). Lineage (NCBI taxonomy): Eukaryota > Metazoa > Chordata > Chondrichthyes > Carcharhiniformes > Scyliorhinidae > Scyliorhinus > Scyliorhinus torazame. The sequence continues at coordinate 225,332,872 of NC_092720.1, forward strand.
TCACCGTCACACGGGGCAATTCATCAACCATTAATGGGCCAGTGTCACCGTCACACGGAGCAAATCATCAACCGTTAATGGGTTAGCGTCACCGTCACACGCAGTAATTCATCAACCGTTAATGGGCCAGTGTCACCGTCACACGGAGCAATTCATCAACCGTTAATGGGTTAGCGTCACCGTCACACGCAGCAATTCATCAACCGTTAATGGGCCAGTGTCACCGTCACACGGAGCAATTCATCAACCGTTAATGGGCCAGTGTCACCGTCACACGCAGCAATTCATCAACCGTTAATGGGCCAGTGTCACCGTCACACGCAGCAATTCATCAACCGTTAATGGGTTAGCGTCACCGTCACACGGAGCAATTCATCAACCGTTAATGGGTTAGCGTCACCGTCACACGCAACAATTCATCAACCGTTAATGGGTTAGCGTCACCGTCACACGCAACAATTCATCAACCGTTAATGGGTTAGCGACACCGTCACACGCAGCAATTCATCAACCATTAATGGGTTAGTGTCACCGTCACACGCAGCAATTCATCAACCGTTAATGGGTTAGCGTCACCGTCACACGGAGCAATTCATCAACCGTTAATGGGTTAGCGTCACCGTCACACGCAGCAATTCATCAACCATTAATGGGTTAGCGTCACCGTCACACGCAGCAATTCATCAACCGTTAATGAGTTAGCGTCACCGTCACACGGAGCAATTCATCAACCGTTAATGGGTTAGCGTCACCGTCACACGGAGCAATTCATCAACCGTTAATGGGTTAGCGTCACCGTCACACGCAACAATTCATCAACCGTTAATGGGTTAGCGTCACCGTCACACGCAGCAATTCATCAACCGTTAATGGGCCAGCGTCACCGTCACACGCAGCAATTCATCAACCGTTAATGGGCCAGCGTCACCGTCACACGGAGCAATTCATCAACCGTTAATGGGTTAGCGTCACCGTCACACGGAGCAATTCATCAACCGTTAGTGGGCCAGTGTCACCGTCACACGGAGCAATTCACCAACCGTTAATGGGTTAGCGTCACCGTCACACGCAACAATTCATCAACCGTTAATGGGTTAGCGTCACCGTCACACGCAGCAATTCATCAACCGTTAATGGGTTAGCGTCACCGTCACACGCAACAATTCATCAACCGTTAATGGGTTAGCGTCACCGTCACACGCAACAATTCATCAACCGTTAATGGGTTAGCGTCACCGTCACACGCAGCAATTCATCAACCGTTAATGGGTTAGTGTCACCGTCACACGGAGCAAATCATCAACCGTTAATGGGTTACCGTCACCATCACACGCAGCAATTCATCAACCGTTAATGGGTTAGCGTCACCGTCACACGGAGCAATTCATCAACCGTTAATGGGTTAGCGTCACCGTCACACGGAGCAATTCATCAACCGTTAATGGGTTAGTGTCACCGTCACACGGAGCAATTCATCAACCGTTAATGGGTTAGCGTCACCGTCACACGCAGCAATTCATCAACCGTTAATGGGTTAGTGTCACCGTCACACGGAGCAAATCATCAACCGTTAATGGGTTACCGTCACCATCACACGCAGCAATTCATCAACCGTTAATGGGTTAGCGTCACCGTCACACGGAGCAATTCATCAACCGTTAATGGGTTAGCGTCACCGTCACACGGAGTAATTCATCAACCGTTAATGGGTTAGCGTCACCGTCACACGCAGCAATTCATCAACCGTTAATGGGTTAGCGTCACCGTCACACGGAGCAAATCATCAACCGTTAATGGGTTACCGTCACCATCACACGCAGCAATTCATCAACCGTTAATGGGTTAGCGTCACCGTCACACGGAGCAATTCATCAACCGTTAATGGGTTAGTGTCACCGTCACACGCAGCAATTCATCAACCGTTAATGGGTTAGCGTCACCGTCACACGGAGCAATTCATCAACCGTTAATGGGTTAGCGTCACCGTCACACGGAGCAATTCATCAACCGTTAATGGGTTAGTGTCACCGTCACACGGAGCAATTCATCAACCGTTAATGGGTTAGCGTCACCGTCACACGCAGCAATTCATCAACCGTTAATGGGTTAGCGTCACCGTCACACGCAGCAATTCATCAACCGTTAATGGGTTAGTGTCACCGTCACACGGAGCAATTCATCAACCGTTAATGGGTTAGCGTCACCGTCACACGGAGCAATTCATCAACCGTTAATGGGTTAGCGTCACCGTCACACGGAGTAATTCATCAACCGTTAATGGGTTAGCGTCACCGTCACACGCAGCAATTCATCAACCGTTAATGGGTTAGCGTCACCGTCACACGGAGCAAATCATCAACCGTTAATGGGTTACCGTCACCATCACACGCAGCAATTCATCAACCGTTAATGGGTTAGCGTCACCGTCACACGGAGCAAATCATCAACCGTTAATGGGTTAGTGTCACCGTCACACGCAGCAATTCATCAACCGTTAATGGGTTAGCGTCACCGTCACACGCAGCAATTCATCAACCGTTAATGGGTTAGCGTCACCGTCACACGGGGCAATTCATCAACCGTTAATGGGTTAGTGTCACCGTCACACGCAGCAATTCATCAACCGTTAATGGGCCAGTGTCACCGTCACACGCAGCAATTCATCAACCGTTAATGGGTTAGCGTCACCGTCACACGGAGCAAATCATCAACCGTTAATGGGTTAGTGTCACCGTCACACGCAGCAATTCATCAACCGTTAATGGGCCAGTGTCACCGTCACACGCAGCAATTCATCAACCGTTAATGGGTTAGCGTCACCGTCACACGGAGCAATTCATCAACCGTTAATGGGTTAGCGTCACCGTCACACGGAGTAATTCATCAACCGTTAATGGGTTAGCGTCACCGTCACACGGAGCAATTCATCAACCGTTAATGGGTTAGCGTCACCGTCACACGCAGCAATTCATCAACCGTTAATGGGTTAGCGTCACCGTCACACGCAGCAATTCATCAACCGTTAATGGGTTAGCGTCACCGTCACACGCAGCAATTCATCAACCGTTAATGGGTTAGCGTCACCGTCACACGCAGCAATTCATCAACCGTTAATGGGTTAGTGTCACCGTCACACGGAGCAATTCATCAACCGTTAATGGGCCAGCGTCACCGTCACACGGAGCAATTCATCAACCGTTAATGGGTTAGCGTCACCGTCACACGGAGCAATTCATCAACCGTTAATGGGTTAGCGTCACCGTCACACGGAGCAATTCATCAACCGTTAATGGGTTAGTGTCACCGTCACACGCAGCAATTCATCAACCGTTAATGGGTTAGCGTCACCGTCACACGGAGCAATTCATCAACCGTTAATGAGTTAGCGTCACCGTCACACGGAGCAATTCATCAACCGTTAATGGGTTAGTGTCACCGTCACACGGAGCAATTCATCAACCGTTAATGGGTTAGTGTCACCGTCACACGGAGCAATTCATCAACCGTTAATGGGTTAGCGTCACCGTCACACGGAGCAATTCATCAACCGTTAATGGGTTAGTGTCACCGTCACACGGAGCAATTCATCAACCGTTAATGGGTTAGCGTCACCGTCACACGGAGCAATTCATCAACCGTTAATGGGTTAGTGTCACCGTCACACGGAGCAATTCATCAACCGTTAATGGGTTAGCGTTACCGTCACACGCAGCAATTCATCAACCGTTAATGGGTTAGTGTCACCGTCACACGCAGCAATTCATCAACCGTTAATGGGTTAGCGTCACCGTCACACACAGCAATTCATCAACCGTTAATGGGTTAGCGTCACCGTCACACGCAGCAATTCATCAACCGTTAATGGGTTAGCGTCACCGTCACACGCAGCAATTCATCAACCGTTAATGGGTTAGTGTCACCGTCACACGGAGCAATTCATCAACCGTTAATGGGTTAGCGTCACCGTCACACGCAGCAATTCATCAACCGTTAATGGGCCAGTGTCACCGTCACACGCAGCAATTCATCAACCGTTAATGGGTTAGTGTCACCGTCACACGCAGCAATTCATCAACCGTTAATGGGTTAGCGTCACCGTCACACGGAGCAATTCATCAACCGTTAATGGGTTAGCGTCACCGTCACACGCAGCAATTCATCAACCATTAATGGGTTAGCGTCACCGTCACACGCAACAATTCATCAACCGTTAATGGGCCAGCGTCACCGTCACACGCAGCAATTCATCAACCGTTAATGGGTTAGTGTCACCGTCACACGCAGCAATTCATCAACCGTTAATGGATTAGCGTCACCGTCACACGGAGCAATTCATCAACCGTTAATGGGTTAGCATCACCGTCACACGCAGCAATTCATCAACCGTTAATGAGTTAGTGTCACCGTCACACGGAGCAATTCATCAACCGTTAATGGGTTAGCGTCACCGTCACACGGAGCAATTCATCAACCGTTAATGGGTTAGCGTCACCGCCACACGGAGCAATTCATCAACCGTTAATGAGTTAGTGTCACCGTCACACGGAGCAATTCATCAACCGTTAATGGGTTAGTGTCACCGTCACACGCAGCAATTCATCAACCGTTAATGGGTTAGTGTCACCGTCACACGCAGCAATTCATCAACCGTTAATGGATTAGCGTCACCATCACACGGAGCAATTCATCAACCGTTAATGGGCCAGTGTCACCGTCACACGGAGCAATTCATCAACCGTTAATGGGTTAGCGTCACCGTCACACGCAGCAATTCATCAACCGTTAATGGGTTAGCGTCACCGTCACACGCAGCAATTCATCAACCGTTAATGGATTAGCGTCACCGTCACACGGAGTAATTCATCAACCGTTAATGGGTTAGCGACACCGTCACACGGAGCAATTCATCAACCGTTAATGGATTAGCGTCACCGTCACACGGAGCAAATCATCAACCGTTAATGGGTTAGCGTCACCGTCACACGGAGCAATTCATCAACCGTTAATGAGCCAGTGTCACCGTCACACGCAGCAATTCATCAACCGTTAATGGGTTAGCGTCACCATCACACGGAGCAATTCATCAACCGTTAATGGGTTAGCGTCACCATCACACGCAGCAATTCATCAACCGTTAATGGGTTAGTGTCACCGCCACACGGAGCAATTCATCAACCGTTAATGGGTTAGCGTCACCGTCACACGGGGCAATTCATCAACCGTTAATGGGTTAGCGTCACCGTCACACGCAGCAATTCATCAACCGTTAATGAGTTAGTGTCACCGTCACACGCAGCAATTCATCAACCGTTAATGGGTTAGCGTCACCATCACACGGAGCAATTCATCAACCGTTAATGGGTTAGCGTCACCATCACACGCAGCAATTCATCAACCGTTAATGGGTTAGTGTCACCGCCACACGGAGCAATTCATCAACCGTTAATGGGTTAGCGTCACCGTCACACGGAGCAATTCATCAACCGTTAATGGGTTAGCGTCACCGTCACACGCAGCAATTCATCAACCGTTAATGGGTTAGCGTCACCGTCACACGCAGCAATTCATCAACCGTTAATGGGACAGTGTCACCGTCACACGGAGCAATTCATCAACCGTTAATGGGACAGTGTCACCGTCACACGCAGCAATTCATCAACCGTTAATGGGTTAGCATCACCGTCACACGCAGCAATTCATCAACCGTTAATGGGTTAGCGTCACCGTCACACGGAGCAATTCATCAACCGTTAATGGGCTAGCGTCACCGTCACACGGAGCAATTCATCAACCGTTAATGGGTTAGCGTCACCGTCACACGCAGCAATTCATCAACCGTAAATGGGTTAGCGTCACCGTCACACGGAGCAATTCATCAACCGTTAATGGGTTAGTGTCACCGTCACACGGAGCAATTCATCAACCGTTAATGGGCCAGCATCACCGTCACACGCAGCAAATCATCAACCGTTAATGGGTTAGCGTCACCGTCACACGGAGCAATTCATCAACCGTTAATGGGTTAGCGTCACCGTCACACGCAGCAATTCATCAACCGTTAATGGGTTAGCGTCACCGTCACACGGAGCAATTCATCAACCGTTAATGGGTTAGCGTCACCGTCACACGGAGCAATTCATCAACCGTTAATGGGTTAGCGTCACCGTCACACGGAGCAATTCATCAACCGTTAATGGGTTAGTGTCACCGTCACACGCAGCAATTCATCAACCGTTAATGGGTTAGTGTCACCGTCACACGGAGCAATTCATCAACCGTTAATGGGTTAGCGTCACCGTCACACGCAGCAATTCATCAACCGTTAATGGGTTAGTGTCACCGTCACACGCAGCAATTCATCAACCGTTAATGGGTTAGTGTCACCGTCACACGCAGCAATTCATCACCCGTTAATGGGCCAGTGTCACCGCCACACGCAGCAATTCATCAACCGTTAATGGGTTAGTGTCACCGTCACACGGAGCAATTCATCAACCGTTAATGGGTTAGTGTCACCATCACACGGAGCAATTCATCAACCGTTAATGGGTTAGTGTCACCGTCACACGCAGCAATTCATCAACCGTTAATGGGTTAGCGTCACCGTCACACGGAGCAATTCATCAACCGTTAATGGGTTAGCGTCACCGTCACACGCAGCAATTCATCAACCGTTAATGGGTTAGTGTCACCGTCACACGCAGCAATTCATCAACCGTTAATGGGTTAGCGTCACCGTCACACGGAGCAATTCATCAACCGTTAATGGGCCAGTGTCACCGTCACACGCAGCAATTCATCAACCGTTAATGGGTTAGTGTCACCGTCACACGCAGCAATTCATCAACCGTTAATGGGTTAGCGTCACCGTCACACGCAGCAATTCATCAACCGTTAATGGGTTAGTGTCACCGTCACACGCAGCAATTCATCAACCGTTAATGGGTTAGCGTCACCGTCACACGGAGCAATTCATCAACCGTTAATGGGCCAGTGTCACCGTCACACGCAGCAATTCATCAACCGTTAATGGGTTAGCGTCACCGTCACTCGGAGCAATTCATCAACCGTTAATGGGTTAGTGTCACCGTCACACGGAGCAATTCATCAACCGTTAATGGGCCAGTGTCACTGTCACACGCAGCAATTCATCAACCGTTAATGAGCCAGTGTCACCGTCACACGGAGCAATTCATCAACCGTTAATGGGTTAGCGTCACCGTCACACGCAGTAATTCATCAACCGTTAATGGGTTAGCGTCACCGTCACACGGAGCAATTCATCAACCGTTAATGGGTTAGTGTTACCGTCACACGCAGCAATTCATCAACCGTTAATGGGTTAGTGTCACCGTCACACGGAGCAATTCATCAACCGTTAATGGGTTAGCGTCACCGTCACACGGGGCAATTCATCAACCGTTAATGGGTTAGCGTCACCGTCACACGGAGCAATTCATCAACCGTTAATGGGTTAGTGTCACCGTCACACGCAGCAATTCATCAACCGTTAATGGGTTAGTGTCACCGTCACACGGGGCAATTCATCAACCGTTATTGGGTTAGTGTCACCGTCACACGCAGCAATTCATCAACCGTTAATGGGTTAGCGTCACCGTCACACGCAGCAATTCATCAACCGTTAATGGGTTAGTGTCACCGTCACACGGAGCAATTCATCAACCGTTAATGGGCCAGCGTCACCGTCACACGCAGCAATTCATCAACCGTTAATGGGTTAGCGTCACCGTCACACGCAGCAATTCATCAACCGTTAATGGGTTAGTGTCACCGTCACACGGAGCAATTCATCAACCGTTAATGGGTTAGCGTCACCGTCACACGCAGCAATTCATCAACCGTTAATGGGCCAGCGTCACCGTCACACGCAGCAATTCATCAACCGTTAATGGGCCAGCGTCACCGTCACACGCAGCAATTCATCAACCGTTAATGGGTTAGTGTCACCGTCACACGGAGCAATTCATCAACCGTTAATGGGTTAGTGTCACCGTCACACGGAGCAATTCATCAACCGTTAATGGGTTAGTGTCACCGTCACACGCAGTAATTCATCAACCGTTAATGGGTTAGCGTCACCGTCACACGCAGCAATTCATCAACCGTTAATGGGTTAGCGTCACCGTCACACGCAGCAATTCATCAACCGTTAATGGGTTAGTGTCACCGTCACACGGAGCAATTCATCAACCGTTAATGGGTTAGCGTCACCGTCACACGCAGCAATTCATCAACCGTTAATGGGCCAGCGTCACCGTCACACGCAGCAATTCATCAACCGTTAATGGGTTAGTGTCACCGTCACACGGAGCAATTCATCAACCGTTAATGGGTTAGTGTCACCGTCACACGGAGCAATTCATCAACCGTTAATGGGTTAGTGTCACCGTCACACGCAGTAATTCATCAACCGTTAATGGGTTAGCGTCACTGTCACACGCAGCAATTCATCAACCGTTAATGGGTTAGCGTCACCGTCACACGCAGCAATTCATCAACCGTTAATGGGTTAGTGTCACCGTCACACGGAGCAATTCATCAACCGTTAATGGGTTAGCGTCACCGTCACACGCAGCAATTCATCAACCGTTAATGGATTAGCGTCACCGCCACACGCAGCAATTCATCAACCGTTAATGGGTTAGTGTCACCGTCACACGGAGCAATTCATCAACCGTTAATGGGTTAGCGTCACCGCCACACGGAGCAATTCATCAACCGTTAATGGGTTAGCGTCACCGTCACACGGAGCAATTCATCAACCGTTAATGGGTTAGCGTCACCATCACACGGAGCAATTCATCAACCGTTAATGGGACAGTGTCACCGTCACACGCAGCAATTCATCAACCGTTAATGGGTTAGTGTCACCATCACACGCAGCAATTCATCAACCGTTAATGGGTTAGCGTCACCGTCACACGGAGCAATTCATCAACCGTTATTGGGTTAGCGTCACCGTCACACGGAGCAATTCATCAACCGTTAATGGGTTAGTGTCACAGTCACACGCAGCAATTCATCAACCGTTAATGGGCCAGTGTCACCGTCACACGGAGCAATTCATCAACCGTTAATGGGTTAGCGTCACCGTCACACGCAGCAATTCATCAACCGTTAATGGGTTAGTGTCACCGTCACACGGAGCAATTCATCAACCGTTAATGGGTTAGCGTCACCGTCACACGCAGCAATTCATCAACCGTTAATGGGCCAGCGTCACCGTCACACGGAGCAATTCATCAACCGTTAATGGATTAGCGTCACCGTCACACGCAGCAATTCATCAACCGTTAATGGGTTAGTGTCACCGTCACACGCAGCAATTCATCAACCGTTAATGGGTTAGGGTCACCGTCACACGGAGCAATTCATCAACCGTTAATGGGTTAGCGTCACCGTCACACGCAGCAATTCATCAACCGTTAATGGGTTAGCGTCACCGTCACACGGAGCAATTCATCAACCGTTAATGGGTTAGCGTCACCGTCACACGCAGCAATTCATCAACCGTTAATGGGCCAGTGTCACCGTCACACGGAGCAATTCATCAACCGTTAATGAGCCAGTGTCACCGTCACACGGAGCAATTCATCAACCGTTAATGGATTAGCGTCACCGTCACACGCAGCAATTCATCAACCGTTAATGGGTTAGTGTCACCGTCACACGCAGCAATTCATCAACCGTTAATGGGTTAGCGTCACCGTCACACGGGGCAATTCATCAACCGTTAATGGGTTAGCGTCACCGTCACACGGAGCAATTCATCAACCGTTAATGGGCCAGTGTCACCGTCACACGGAGCAATTCATCAACCGTTAATGGGTTAGCGTCACCGTCACACGCAGCAATTCATCAACCGTTAATGGGTTAGCGTCACCGTCACACGGAGCAATTCATCAACCGTTAATGGGTTAGCGTCACCGTCACACGGGGCAATTCATCAACCGTTAATGGGTTAGCGTCACCGTCACACGCAGCAATTCATCAACCGTTAATGGGTTAGTGTCACCGTCACACGGAGCAATTCATCAACCGTTAATGGGTTAGCGTCACCGTCACACGCAGCAATTCATCAACCGTTAATGGGTTAGCGTCACCGTCACACGGAGCAATTCATCAACCGTTAATGGGTTAGTGTCACCGTCACACGGAGCAATTCATCAACCGTTAATGGGTTAGCGTCACCGTCACACGGAGCAATTCATCAACCGTTAATGGGTTAGTGTCACCGTCACACGGAGCAATTCATCAACCGTTAATGGGTTAGCGTCACCGTCACACGGGGCAATTCATCAACCGTTAATGGGTTAGCGTCACCGTCACACGCAGCAATTCATCAACCGTTAATGGATTAGCGTCACCGTCACACGCAGCAATTCATCAACCGTTAATGGGTTAGTGTCACCGTCAGACGCAGCAATTCATCAACCGTTAATGGGTTAGCGTCACCGTCACACGGAGCAATTCATCAACCGTTAATGGGTTAGCGTCACCGCCACACGCAGCAATTCATCAACCGTTAATGGATTAGCGTCACCGTCACACGGAGCAATTCATCAACCGTTAATGGGTTAGTGTCACCGTCACACGCAGCAATTCATCAACCGTTAATGGGTTAGCGTCACCGTCACACGCAGCAATTCATCAACCGTTAATGGGTTAGCGTCACCGTCACACGGAGCAATTCATCAACCGTTAATGAGTTAGCGTCACCGTCACACGGAGCAATTCATCAACCGTTAATGGGTTAGTGTCACCGTCACACGGAGCATTTCATCAACCGTTAATGGGTTAGCGTCACCGTCACACGGAGCAATTCATCAACCGTTAATGGGTTAGCGTCACCGTCACACGGAGCAATTCATCAACCGTTAATGGGTTAGTGTCACCGTCACACGCAGCAATTCATCAACCGTTAATGGGTTAGCGTCACCGTCACACGGAGCAATACATCAACCGTTAATGGGTTAGCGTCACCGTCACACGGAGCATTTCATCAACCGTTAATGGGTTAGCGTCACCGTCACACGGAGCAATTCATCAACCGTTAATGGGTTAGCGTCACCGTCACACGGAGCAATTCATCAACCGTTAATGGGTTAGTGTCACCGTCACACGCAGCAATTCATCAACCGTTAATGGGTTAGCGTCACCGTCACACGCAGCAATTCATCAACCGTTAATGGGTTAGTGTCACCGTCACACGCAGCAATTCATCAACCGTTAATGGGTTAGCGTCACCGTCACACGCAGCAATTCATCAACCGTTAATGGGTTAGCGTCACCGTCACACGGAGCAATTCATCAACCGTTAATGGGTTAGCGTCACCGTCACACGCAGCAATTCATCAACCGTTAATGGGTTAGCGTCACCGCCACACGGAGCAATTCATCAACCGTTAATGGGTTAGCGTCACCGTCACACGGAGCAATTCATCAACCGTTAATGGGTTACCGTCACCGTCACACGGAGCAATTCATCAACCGTTAATGGGCCAGTGTCACCGTCACACGCAGCAATTCATCAATCGTTAATGGGTTAGCGTCACCGTCACACGCAGCAATTCATCAACCGTTAATGGGTTAGTGTCACCGTCACACGCAGCAATTCATCAATCGTTAATGGGTTAGTGTCACCGTCACACGGAGCAATTCATCACCCGTTAATGGGTTAGCGTCACCGTCACACGGAGCAATTCATCAACCGTTAATGGGTTAGCGTCACCGTCACACGGAGCAATTCATCAACCGTTAATGGGTTAGTGTCACCGTCACACGGAGCAATTCATCAACCGTTAATGGGTTAGTGTCACCGTCACACGCAGCAATTCATCAACCGTTAATGGGTTAGCGTCACCGTCACACGGAGCAATTCATCAACCGTTAATGGGTTAGCGTCACCGCCACACGCAGCAATTCATCAACCGTTAATGGGTTAGCGTCACCGTCACACGGAGCAATTCATCAACCGTTAATGGGTTAGTGTCACCGTCACACGGAGCAATTCATCAACCGTTAATGGGTTAGTGTCACCGCCACACGCAGCAATTCATCAACCGTTAATGGGTTAGCGTCACCGTCACACGGAGCAATTCATCAACCGTTAATGGGTTAGCGTCACCGTCACACGCAGCAATTCATCAACCGTTAATGGGCCAGTGTCACCGTCACACGGAGCAATTCATCAACCGTTAATGGGTTAGCGTCACCGTCACACGGAGCAATTCATCAACCGTTAATGGGTTAGTGTCACCGTCACACGGAGCAATTCATCAACCGTTAATGGGTTAGTGTCACCGTCACACGGAGCAATTCATCAACCGTTAATGGGTTAGTGTCACCGTCACACGGAGCAATTCATCAACCGTTAATGGGTTAGCGTCACCGTCACACGCAGCAATTCATCAACCGTTAATGAGTTAGCGTCACCGTCACACGCAGCAATTCATCAACCGTTAATGGGTTAGCGTCACCGTCACACGCAGCAATTCATCAACCGTTAATGGGTTAGCGTCACCGTCACACGGAGCAATTCAACAACCGTTAATGGGTTAGTGTCACCGTCACACGGAGCAATTCAACAACCGTTAATGGGTTAGCGTCACCGTCACACGGAGCAATTCATCAACCGTTAATGGGTTAGTGTCACCGTCACACGGAGCAATTCAACAACCGTTAATGGGTTAGTGTCACCGTCACACGGAGCAATTCATCAACCGTTAATGGGCCAGCGTCACCGTCACACGGAGCAATTCATCAACCGTTAATGGGTTAGTGTCACCGTCACACGCAGCAATTCATCAACCGTTAATGGGTTAGCGTCACCGTCACACGGAGCAATTCATCAACCGTTAATGGGTTAGCGTCACCGCCACACGGAGCAATTCATCAACCGTTAATGGGTTAGTGTCACCGTCACACGGAGCAATTCAACAACTGTTAATGGGTTAGCGTCACCGTCACACGGAGCAATTCATCAACCGTTAATGGGTTAGCGTCACCGTCACACGGAGCAATTCATCAACCGTTAATGGGTTAGTGTCACCGTCACACGGAGCAATTCATCAACCGTTAATGGGTTAGTGTCACCGTCACACGGAGCAATTCATCAACCGTTAATGGGTTAGCGTCACCGTCACACGGAGCAATTCATCAACCGTTAATGGGTTAGCGTCACCGTCACACGGAGCAATTCATCAACCGTTAATGGGTTAGCGTCACCGTCACACGGAGCAATTCATCAACCGTTAATGGGTTAGTGTCACCGTCACACGGAGCAATTCATCAACCGTTAATGGGTTAGCGTCACCGTCACACGGAGCAATTCATCAACCGTTAATGGGCCAGTGTCACCGTCACACGGAGCAATTCATCAACCGTTAATGGGTTAGCGTCACCGCCACACGCAGCAATTCATCAACCGTTAATGAGTTAGCGTCACCATCACACGCAGCAATTCATCAACCGTTAATGAGTTAGCGTCACCGTCAGACGCAGCAATTCATCAACCGTTAATGAGTTAGCGTCACCGTCAGACGCAGCAATTCATCAACCGTTAATGAGTTAGCGTCACAGTCACACGCAGCAATTCATCAACCGTTAATGGGTTAGCATCACCGTCACACGCAGCAATTCATCAACCGTTAATGAGTTAGCGTCACCGTCACACGGAGCAATTCATCAACCGTTAATGAGTTAGCGTCACCGTCACACGCAGCAATTCATCAACCGTTAATGGGTTAGCGTCACCGTCACACGGAGCAATTCATCAACCGTTAATGGGTTAGCGTCACCGTCACACGCAGCAATTCATCAACCGTTAATGAGTTAGCGTCACCGTCACACGCAGCAATTCATCAACCGTTAATGGGTTAGCGTCACCGTCACACGGAGCAATTCATCAACCGTTAATGGGTTAGTGTCACCGTCAGACGCAGCAATTCATCAACCGTTAATGGGTTAGCGTCACCGTCAGACGCAGCAATTCATCAACCGTTAATGAGTTAGCGTCACCGTCACACGCAGCAATTCATCAACCGTTAATGGGTTAGCGTCACCATCACACGGAGCAATTCATCAACCGTTAATGGGTTAGCGTCACCATCACACGGAGCAATTCATCAACCGTTAATGGGTTAGCGTCACCATCACACGGAGCAATTCATCAACCGTTAATGGGTTAGTGTCACCATCACACGGAGCAATTCATCAACCGTTAATGGGTTAGCGTCACCGTCACACGGAGCAATTCATCAACCGTTATTGGGTTAGCGTCACCGCCACACGGAGCAATTCATCAACCGTTAATGGGTTAGTGTCACCATCACACGGAGCAATTCATCAACCGTTAATGGGTTAGCGTCACCATCACACGGAGCAATTCATCAACCGTTAATGGGTTAGCGTCACCGTCACACGGAGCAATTCATCAACCGTTAATGGGTTAGCGTCACCGTCACACGCAGCAATTCATCAACCGTTAATGGGTTAGCGTCACCGTCACACGCAGCAATTCATCAACCGTTAATGGGTTAGGGTCACCGTCACACGCAGCAATTCATCAACCGTTAATGGGTTAGCGTCACCGTCACACGCAGCAATTCATCAACCGTTAATGGGTTAGCGTCACCGTCACACGCAGCAATTCATCAACCGTTAATGGGTTAGTGTCACTGTCACACGGAGCAATTCATCAACCGTTAATGGGTTAGCGTCACCGTCACACGGAGCAATTCATCAACCGTTAATGGGCCAGTGTCACCGTCACACGGAGCAATTCATCAACCGTTAATGGGTTAGTGTCACCATCACACGGAGCAATTCATCAACCGTTAATGGGTTAGCGTCACCGTCACACGGAGCAATTCATCAACCGTTAATGGGTTAGTGTCACCGTCACACGGAGCAATTCATCAACCGTTAATGGATTAGCGTCACCGTCACACGGAGCAATTCATCAACCGTTAATGGGCCAGTGTCACCGTCACACGGAGCAATTCATCAACCGTTAATGGGCCAGTGTCACCGTCACACGGAGCAATTCATCAACCGTTAATGGGTTAGCGTCACCATCACACGGAGCAATTCATCAACCGTTAATGGGTTAGTGTCACCGTCACACGGAGCAATTCATCAACCGTTAATGGGCCAGCGTCACCGTCACACGGAGCAATTCATCAACCGTTAATGGGTTAGCGTCACCGTCACACGGAGCAATTCATCAACCGTTAATGGGTTAGTGTCACCGTCACACGCAGCAATTCATCAACCGTTAATGGTTTAGTGTCACCGTCACACGGAGCAATTCATCAACCGTTAGTGGGTTAGCGTCACCGTCACACGGAGCAATTCATCAACCGTTAATGGGTTAGTGTCACCGTCACACGGAGCAATTCATCAACCGTTATTGGGTTAGCGTCACCGTCACACGCAGCAATTCATCAACCGTTAATGGGTTAGTGTCACCGTCACACGGAGCAATTCATCAACCGTTAGTGGGTTAGCGTCACCGTCACACGGAGCAATTCATCAACCGTTAATGGGTTAGTGTCACCGTCACACGCAGCAATTCATCAACCGTTAATGGGTTAGCGTCACCGTCACACGGAGCAATTCATCAACCGTTAATGGGTTAGTGTCACCGTCACACGGGGCAATTCATCAACCGTTAATGGGTTAGCGTCACCGTCATACGCAGCAATTCATCAACCGTTAATGGGTTAGTGTCACCGTCACACGCAGCAATTCATCAACCGTTAATGGGTTAGTGTCACCGTCACACGCAGCAATTCATCAACCGTTAATGGGTTAGTGTCACCGTCACACGGAGCAATTCATCAACCGTTAATGGGTTAGCGTCACCGTCACACGGAGCAATTCATCAACCGTTAATGGGTTAGCGTCACCGTCACACGGAGCAATTCATCAACCGTTAATGGGTTAGTGTCACCGTCACACGCAGCAATTCATCAACCGTTAATGGGTTAGCGTCACCGTCACACGGAGCAATTCATCAACCGTTAATGGGCCAGTGTCACCGTCACACGGAGCAATTCATCAACCGTTAATGGGTTAGCGTCACCGTCACACGCAGCAATTCATCAACCGTTAATGGGTTAGTGTCACCGTCACACGGAGCAATTCATCAACCGTTAATGGGTTAGCGTCACAGTCAGACACAGCAATTCATCAACCGTTAATGAGTTAGCGTCACCGTCACACGCAGCAATTCATCAACCGTTAGTGGGTTAGCGTCACCGTCACACGGAGCAATTCATCAACCGTTAATGGGCCAGTGTCACCGTCACACGCAGCAATTCATCAACCGTTAATGGGTTAGCGTCACCGTCACACGGAGCAATTCATCAACCGTTAATGGGTTAGCGTCACCGTCACACGGAGCAATTCATCAACCGTTAATGGGCCAGTGTCACCGTCACACGGAGCAATTCATCAACCGTTAATGGGTTAGCGTCACCGTCACACGGAGCAATTCATCAACCGTTAATGGGTTAGCGTCACCGTCACACGGAGCAATTCATCAACCGTTAATGGGTTAGCGTCACCGTCACACGCAGCAATTCATCAACCGTTAATGAGTTAGCGTCACCGTCACACGCAGCAATTCATCAACCGTTAATGGGTTAGCGTCACCGTCACACGCAGCAATTCATCAACCGTTAATGGGCCAGTGTCACCGTCACACGGAGCAATTCATCAACCGTTAATGGGTTAGTGTCACCGTCACACGCAGCAATTCATCAACCGTTAATGGGTTAGCGTCACCGTCACACGGAGCAATTCATCAACCGTTAATGGGTTAGCGTCACCGTCACACGGAGCAATTCATCAACCGTTAATGGGTTAGTGTCACCGTCACACGCAGCAATTCATCAACCGTTAATGGGTTAGCGTCACCGTCACACGCAGCAATTCATCAACCGTTAATGGGTTAGTGTCACCGTCACACGGAGCAATTCATCAACCGTTAATGGGTTAGCGTCACCGTCATACGCAGCAATTCATCAACCGTTAATGGGTTAGTGTCACCGTCACACGGAGCAATTCATCAACCGTTAATGGGTTAGCGTCACCGTCATACGCAGCAATTCATCAACCGTTAATGGGTTAGCGTCACCGTCATACGCAGCAATTCATCAACCGTTAATGGGTTAGTGTCACCGTCACACGGGGCAATTCATCAACCGTTAATGGGTTAGCGTCACCGTCACACGCAGCAATTCATCAACCGTTAATGGGTTAGTGTCACCGTCACACGGAGCAATTCATCAACCGTTAATGGGTTAGTGTCACCGTCACACGGAGCAATTCATCAACCGTTAATGGGTTAGCGTCACCGTCACACGGAGCAATTCATCAACCGTTAATGGGTTAGCGTCACCGTCACACGGAGCAATTCATCAACCGTTAATGGGTTAGCGTCACCGTCACACGGAGCAATTCATCAACCGTTAATGGGTTAGTGTCACCGTCACACGGAGCAATTCATCAACCGTTAATGGGACAGCGTCACCGTCACACGGAGCAATTCATCAACCGTTAATGGGTTAGTGTCACCGTCACACGCAGCAATTCATCAACCGTTAATGGGTTAGTGTCACCGTCACACGGAGCAATTCATCAACCGTTAATGGGTTAGCGTCACCGTCACACGCAGCAATTCATCAACCGTTAATGGGTTAGTGTCACCGTCACACGGAGCAATTCATCAACCGTTAATGGGTTAGCGTCACCGTCACACGCAGCAATTCATCAACCGTTAATGGGTTAGCGTCACCGTCACACGGAGCAATTCATCAACCGTTAATGGGTTAGCGTCACCGTCATACGCAGCAATTCATCAACCGTTAATGGGTTAGTGTCACCGTCACACGCAGCAATTCATCAACCGTTAATGGGTTAGCGTCACCGTCACACGCAGCAATTCATCAACCGTTAATGGGTTAGCGTCACCGTCACACGGAGCAATTCATCAACCGTTAATGGGTTAGCGTCACCGTCACACGGAGCAATTCATCAACCGTTAATGGGCCAGCGTCACCGTCACACGGAGCAATTCATCAACCGTTAATGGGTTAGCGTCACCGTCACACGCAGCAATTCATCAACCGTTAATGGGTTAGCGTCACCGTCACACGCAGCAATTCATCAACCGTTAATGGGTTAGTGTCACCGTCACACGGAGCAATTCATCAACCGTTAATGGGTTAGTGTCACCGTCACACGGAGCAATTCATCAACCGTTATTGGGTTAGCGTCACCGTCACACGGGGCAATTCATCAACCGTTAATGGGTTAGCGTCACCGTCACACGGGGCAATTCATCAACCGATAATGGGTTAGTGTCACCGCCACACGCAGCAATTCATCAACCGTTAATGGGCCAGCGTCACCGTCACACGGAGCAATTCATCAACCGTTAATGGGTTAGTGTCACCGTCACACGGAGCAATTCATCAACCGTTATTGGGTTAGCGTCACCGTCACACGCAGCAATTCATCAACCGTTAATGGGCCAGTGTCACCGTCACACGGGGCAATTCATCAACCGTTAATGGGTTAGCGTCACCGTCACACGGGGCAATTCATCAACCGTTAATGGGTTAGTGTCACCGTCACACGGAGCAATTCATCAACCGTTAATGGGTTAGCGTCACCGTCACACGGGGCAATTCATCAACCGTTAATGGGTTAGCGTCACCGTCACACGGGGCAATTCATCAACCGTTAATGGGTTAGTGTCACCGCCACACGCAGCAATTCATCAACCGTTAATGGGTTAGTGTCACCGTCACACGCAGCAATTCATCAACAGTTAATGGGTTAGCGTCACCGTCACACGCAGCAATTCATCAACCGTTAATGGGTTAGCGTCACCGTCACACGGAGCAATTCATCAACCGTTAATGGGTTAGCGTCACCGTCACACGCAGCAATTCATCAACCGTTAATGGATTAGCGTCACCGTCACACGGGGCAATTCATCAACCGTTAATGGGTTAGTGTCACCGTCACACGGGGCAATTCATCAACCGTTAATGGGTTAGCGTCACCGTCACACGCAGAAATTCATCAACCGTTAATGGATTAGCGTCACCGTCACACGCAGCAATTCATCAACCGTTAATGAGTTAGCGTCACCGTCACACGCAGCAATTCATCAACCGTTAATGGGCCAGTGTCACCGTCACACGGAGCAATTCATCAACCGTTAATGGGTTAGCATCACCGTCACACGGAGCAATTCATCAACCGTTAATGGGTTAGTGTCACCGTCACACGCAGCAATTCATCAACCGTTAATGGGCCAGTGTCACCGTCACACGGAGCAATTCATCAACCGTTAATGGGTTAGCATCACCGTCACACGGAGCAATTCATCAACCGTTAATGGGTTAGTGTCAACGTCACACGGAGCAAATCATCAACCGTTAATGGGTTAGCGTCACCGTCACACGGAGCAATTCATCAACCGTTAATGGGCCAGCGTCACCGTCACACGGAGCAATTCATCAACCGTTAATGGGTTAGCGTCACCGTCACACGCAGCAATTCATCAACCGTTAATGGGTTAGCGTTAGCGTCACCGTCACTCGGAGCAATTCATCAACCGTTAATGGGTTAGTGTCACCGTCACACGGAGCAATTCATCAACCGTTAATGGGTTAGCGTCACCGTCACACGGAGCAATTCATCAACCGTTAATGGGTTAGCGTCACCGTCACACGGAGCAATTCATCACCCGTTAATGGGCCAGCGTCACCGTCACACGCAGCAATTCATCAACCGTTAATGGGTTAGCGTCACCGTCACACGGAGCAATTCATCAACCGTTAATGGGTTAGCGTCACCGTCACACGGAGCAATTCATCAACCGTTAATGGGTTAGCGTCACCGTCACACGGAGCAATTCATCAACCGTTAATGAGTTAGCGTCACCATCACACGCAGCAATTCATCAACCGTTAATGGGTTAGCGTCACCGTCACACGCAGCAATTCATCAACCGTTAATGGGTTAGCGTCACCGTCACACGCAGCAATTCATCAACCGTTAATGGGTTAGTGTCACCGTCACACGGAGCAATTCATCAACCGTTAATGGGTTAGTGTCACCGTCACACGCAGCAATTCATCAACCGTTAATGGGTTAGTGTCACCGTCACACGGAGCAATTCATCAACCGTTAATGGGTTAGTGTCACCGTCACACGGAGCAATTCATCAACCGTTAATGGGTTAGCGTCACCGTCACACGGAGCAAATCATCAACCGTTAATGGGTTAGCGTCACCGTCACACGCAGCAATTCATCAACCGTTAATGGGTTAGTGTCACCGTCACACGGAGCAATTCATCAACCGTTAATGGGTTAGCGTCACCGTCACACGGAGCAATTCATCAACCGTTAATGGGTTAGCGTCACCGTCACACGCAGCAATTCATCAACCGTTAATGGGTTAGTGTCACCGTCACACGCAGCAATTCATCAACCGTTAATGGGTTAGTGTCACCGTCACACGCAGCAATTCATCAACCGTTAATGGGTTAGTGTCACCGTCACACGGAGCAATTCATCAACCGTTAATGGGTTAGCGTCACCGTCACACGCAGCAATTCATCAACCGTTAATGGGTTAGTGTCACCGTCACACGGAGCAAATCATCAACCGTTAATGGGTTAGCGTCACCGTCACACGCAGCAATTCATCAACCGTTAATGGGTTAGCGTCACCGTCACACGCAGCAATTCATCAACCGTTAATGGGTTAGCGTCACCGTCACACGCAGCAATTCATCAACCGTTAATGGGTTAGCGTCACCGTCACACGGAGCAATTCATCAACCGTTAATGGGTTAGTGTCACCATCACACGCAGCAATTCATCAACCGTTAATGGGTTAGCGTCACCGTCACACGGAGCAATTCATCAACCGTTAATGGGTTAGTGTCACCGTCACACGCAGCAATTCATCAACCGTTAATGGGTTAGCGTCACCGTCACACGGAGCAATTCATCAACCGTTAATGGGTTAGCGTCACCGTCACACGCAGCAATTCATCAACCGTTAATGGGTTAGCGTCACCGTCACACGGAGCAATTCATCAACCGTTAATGGGTTAGCGTCACCGTCACACGGAGCAATTCATCAACCGTTAATGGGTTAGCGTCACCGTCACACGGGGCAATTCATCAACCGTTAATGGGCCAGTGTCACCGTCACACGCAGCAATTCATCAACCGTTAATGGGTTAGCGTCACCGTCACACGGGGCAATACATCAACCGTTAATGGGTTAGCGTCACCGTCACACGCAGCAATTCATCAACCGTTAATGGGTTAGCGTCACCGTCACACGGAGCAATTCATCAACCGTTAATGGGTTAGCGTCACCGTCACACGCAGCAATTCATCAACCGTTAATGGGTTAGTGTCACCGTCACACGCAGCAATTCATCAACCGTTAATGGGTTAGCGTCACCGTCACACGCAGCAATTCATCAACCGTTAATGGGTTAGCGTCACCGTCACACGCAGCAATTCATCAACCGTTAATGGGTTAGTGTCACCGTCACACGGAGCAATTCATCAACCGTTAATGGGTTAGCGTCACCGTCACACGGAGCAATTCATCAACCGTTAATGGGCCAGTGTCACCGTCACACGGAGCAATTCATCAACCGTTAATGGGCCAGCGTCACCGTCACACGGGGCAATTCATCAACCGTTAATGGGTTAGTGTCACCGTCACACGGGGCAATTCATCAACCGTTAATGGGCCAGTGTCACCGTCACACGGAGCAATTCATCAACCGTTAATGGGCCAGCGTCACCGTCACACGGAGCAATTCATCAACCGTTAATGGGTTAGTGTCACCGTCACACGGAGCAATTCATCAACCGTTAATGGGTTAGTGTCACCGTCACACGGGGCAATTCATCAACCGTTAATGGGCCAGCGTCACCGTCACACGGAGCAATTCATCAACCGTTAATGGGCCAGTGTCACCGTCACACGGAGCAATTCATCAACCGTTAATGGGCCAGTGTCACCGTCACACGGAGCAATTCATCAACCGTTAATGGGCCAGCGTCACCGTCACACGGAGCAATTCATCAACCGTTAATGGGCCAGTGTCACCGTCACACGGAGCAATTCATCAACCGTTAATGGGTTAGTGTCACCGTCACACGGAGCAATTCATCAACCGTTAATGGGTTAGTGTCACCGTCACACGGGGCAATTCATCAACCGTTAATGGGCCAGTGTCACCGTCACACGGAGCAATTCATCAACCGTTAATGGGCCAGTGTCACCGTCACACGGAGCAATTCATCAACCGTTAATGGGCCAGTGTCACCGTCACACGCAGCAATTCATCAACCGTTAATGGATTAGTGTCACCGTCACACGGGGCAATTCATCAACCGTTAATGGGCCAGTGTCACCGTCACACGGAGCAATTCATCAACCGTTAATGGGCCAGTGTCACCGTCACACGCAGCAATTCATCAACCGTTAATGGGCCAGTGTCACCGTCACACGGAGCAATTCATCAACCGTTAGTGGGCCAGCGTCACCGTCACACGGAGCAATTCATCAACCGTTAATGGGTTAGCGTCACCGTCACACGGAGCAATTCATCAACCGTTAATGGGTTAGCGTCACCGTCACACGCAGCAATTCATCAACCGTTAATGGGTTAGCGTCACCGTCACACGGAGCAATTCATCAACCGTTAATGGGTTAGTGTCACCGTCACACGGAGCAATTCATCAACCGTTAATGGGTTAGGATCACCGTCACACGGAGCAATTCATCAACCGTTAATGGGCCAGCGTCACCGTCACACGGAGCAATTCATCAACCGTTAATGGGTTAGCGTCACCGTCACACGGAGCAATTCATCAACCGTTAATGGGCCAGCGTCACCGTCACACGGAGCAATTCATCAACCGTTAATGGGCCAGCGTCACCGTCACACGGAGCAATTCATCAACCGTTAATGGGCCAGCATCACCGTCACACGCAGCAATTCATCAACCGTTAATGGGCCAGCGTCACCGTCACACGCAGCAATTCATCAACCGTTAATGGGTTAGTGTCACCGTCACACGGAGCAATTCATCAACCGTTAATGGGCCAGCGTCACCGTCACACGGGGCAATTCATCAACCGTTAATGGGCCAGCGTCACCGTCACACGCAGCAATTCATCAACCGTTAATGGGTTAGCGTCACCGTCACACGCAGCAATTCATCAACCGTTAATGGGCCAGTGTCACCGTCACACGGAGCAATTCATCAACCGTTAATGGGTTAGCGTCACCGTCACACGGAGTAATTCATCAACCGTTCATGGGTTAGCGTCACCGTCACACGGAGCAATTCATCAACCGTTAATGGGTTAGCGTCACCGTCACACGGAGCAATTCATCAACCGTTAATGGGTTAGTGTCACCGTCACACACAGCAATTCATCAACCGTTAATGGGTTAGTGTCACCGTCACACGCAGCAATTCATCAACCGTTAATGGGGTAGTGTCACCGTCACACGCAGCAATTCATCAACCGTTAATGGGGTAGTGTCACCGCCACACGCAGCAATTCATCAACCGTTAATGGGGTAGTGTCACCGTCACACGCAGTAATTCATCAACCGTTAATGGGTTAGTGTCACCGCCACACGCAGTAATTCATCAACCGTTAATGGGTTAGTGTCACCGCCACACGCAGCAATTCATCAACCGTTAATGGGTTAGCGTCACCTTCACACGCAGCAATTCATCAACCGTTAATGGGTTAGTGTCACCGTCACACGGGGCAATTCATCAACCGTTAATGGGTTAGCGTCACCTTCACACGCAGCAATTCATCAACCGTTAATGGGCCAGTGTCACCGTCACACGGAGCAATTCATCAACCGTTAATGGGTTAGTGTCACCGTCACACGGGGCAATTCATCAACCGTTAATGGGTTAGCGTCACCTTCACACGCAGCAATTCATCAACCGTTAATGGGCCAGTGTCACCGTCACACGGAGCAATTCATCAACCGTTAATGGGTTAGTGTCACCGTCACACGGAGCAATTCATCAACCGTTAATGGGTTAGCGTCACCTTCACACGCAGCAATTCATCAACCGTTAATGGGTTAGCGTCACCGTCACACGGAGCAATTCATCAACCGTTAATGGGCCAGTGTCACCGTCACACGGAGCAATTCATCAACCGTTAATGGGCCAGTGTCACCGTCACACGCAGCAATTCATCAACCGTTAATGGGCCAGTGTCACCGTCACACGGAGCAATTCATCAACCGTTAATGGGTTAGTGTCACCGTCACACGGAGCAATTCATCAACCGTTAATGGATTAGCGTCACCGTCACACGGGGCAATTCATCAACCGTTAATGGGCCAGTGTCACCGTCACACGCAACAATTCATCAACCGTTAATGGGTTAGCGTCACCGTCACACGCAACAATTCATCAACCGTTAATGGGTTAGCGTCACCGTCACACGCAGCAAATCATCAACCGTTAATGGGTTAGCGTCACCGTCACACGGAGCAATTCATCAACCGTTAATGGGTTAGTGTCACCGTCACACGGAGCAATACATCAACCGTTAATGAGTTAGCGTCACCGTCATACGCAGCAATTCATCAACCGTTAATGGGTTAGCGTCACCGTCACACGGAGCAATTCATCAACCGTTAATGGGTTAGCGTCACCGTCACACGCAGCAATTCATCAACCGTTAATGGGTTAGTGTCACCGTCACACGGAGCAAATCATCAACCGTTAATGGGTTAGTGTCACCGTCACACGGAGCAATTCATCAACCGTTAATGGGTTAGTGTCACCGTCACACGCAGCAATTCATCAACCGTTAATGGGTTAGCGTCACCGTCACACGCAGCAATTCATCAACCGTTAATGGGTTAGCGTCACCGTCACACGGAGTAATTCATCAACCGTTAATGGGTTAGCGTCACCGTCACACGGAGTAATTCATCAACCGTTAATGGGTTAGCGTCACCGTCACACGGAGCAATTCATCAACCGTTAATGGGTTAGCGTCACCGTCACACGGAGTAATTCATCAACCGTTAATGGGTTAGCGTCACCGTCACACGGAGCAAATCATCAACCGTTAATGGGTTAGCGTCACCGTCACACGGAGTAATTCATCAACCGTTAATGGGTTAGTGTCACCGTCACACGGAGTAATTCATCAACCGTTAATGGGTTAGCGTCACCGTCACACGCAGCAATTCATCAACCGTTAATGGGTTAGCGTCACCGTCACACGGAGCAATTCATCAACCGTTAATGGGTTAGCGTCACCGTCAGACGCAGCAATTCATCAACCGTTAATGGGTTAGCGTCACCGTCACACGGGGCAATTCATCAACCGTTAATGGGTTAGTGTCACCGTCACACGGAGCAATTCATCAACCGTTAATGGGCCAGTGTCACTGTCACACGGAGCAATTCATCAACCGTTAATGGGTTAGTGTCACCGTCACACGGAGCAAATCATCAACCGTTAATGGGTTAGCGTCACCGTCACACGGAGCAATTCATCAACCGTTAATGGGTTAGCGTCACCGTCAGACGCAGCAATTCATCAACCGTTAATGGGTTAGCGTCACCGTCACACGGAGCAATTCATCAACCGTTAATGGGTTAGCGTCACCGTCACACGGGGCAATTCATCAACCGTTAATGGGCCAGTGTCACTGTCACACGGAGCAATTCATCAACCGTTAATGGGTTAGCGTCACCGTCACACGGGGCAATTCATCAACCGTTAATGGGTTAGCGTCACCGTCACACGGAGCAATTCATCAACCGTTAATGGGTTAGCGTCACCGTCACACGGAGCAATTCATCAACCGTTAATGGGCCAGTGTCACCGTCACACGGAGCAATTCATCAACCGTTAATGAGTTAGCGTCACCGTCACACGCAGCAATTCATCAACCGTTAATGGGTTAGCGTCACCGTCACACGCAGCAATTCATCAACCGTTAATGGGCCAGTGTCACCGTCACACGCAGCAATTCATCAACCGTTAATGGGTTAGCGTCACCGTCACACGGAGCAATTCATCAACCGTTAATGAGTTAGCGTCACCGTCACACGCAGCAATTCATCAACCGTTAATGGGTTAGCGTCACCGTCACACGGAGCAATTCATCAACCGTTAATGGGTTAGTGTCACCGTCACACGCAGCAATTCATCAACCGTTAATGGGCCAGTGTCACCGTCACACGCAGCAATTCATCAACCGTTAATGGGCCAGTGTCACCGTCACACGCAGCAATTCATCAACCGTTAATGGGTTAGCGTCACCGTCACACGCAGCAATTCATCAACCGTTAATGGGTTAGTGTCACCGTCACACGGAGCAATTCATCAACCGTTAATGGGTTAGCGTCACCGTCACACGGAGCAATTCATCAACCGTTAATGGGCCAGTGTCACCGTCACACGGGGCAATTCATCAACCGTTAATGGGTTAGTGTCACCGTCACACGCAGCAATTCATCAACCGTTAATGGGTTAGCGTCACCGTCACACGGAGCAATTCATCAACCGTTAATGGGCCAGTGTCACCGTCAGACGCAGCAATTCATCAACCGTTAATGGGTTAGCGTCACCGTCACACGGAGCAATTCATCAACCGTTAATGGGTTAGTGTCACCGTCACACGCAGCAATTCATCAACCGTTAATGGGTTAGCGTCACCGTCACACGCAGCAATTCATCAACCGTTAATGGGTTAGCGTCACCGTCACACGGAGCAAATCATCAACCGTTAATGGGTTAGCGTCACCGTCACACGGAGCAAATCATCAACCGTTAATGGGTTAGCGTCACCGTCACACGCAGCAATTCATCAACCGTTAATGGGTTAGCGTCACCGTCAGACGCAGCAATTCATCAACCGTTAATGGGTTAGTGTCACCGTCACACGGAGCAATTCATCAACCGTTAATGGGTTAGCGTCACCGTCACACGGAGCAAATCATCAACCGTTAATGGGTTAGCGTCACCGTCACACGCAGCAATTCATCAACCGTTAATGGGTTAGTGTCACCGTCACACGGAGCAAATCATCAACCGTTAATGGGTTAGCGTCACCGTCACACGCAGCAATTCATCAACCGTTAATGGGTTAGCGTCACCGTCATACGCAGCAATTCATCAACCGTTAATGGGTTAGCGTCACCGTCACACGGAGCAAATCATCAACCGTTAATGGGTTAGCGTCACCGTCACACGGGGCAATTCATCAACCGTTAATGGGTTAGCGTCACCGTCACACGCAGCAATTCATCAACCGTTAATGGGTTAGTGTCACCGTCACACGGGGCAATTCATCAACCGTTAATGGGTTAGCGTCACCGTCACACGGAGCAATTCATCAACCGTTAATGAGTTAGCGTCACCGTCACACGGAGCAATTCATCAACCGTTAATGGGCCAGTGTCACCGTCACACGGAGCAATTCATCAACCGTTAATGGGTTAGCGTCACCGTCACACGGAGCAATTCATCAACCGTTAATGGGTTAGCGTCACCGTCACACGCAGCAATTCATCAACCGTTAATGGGTTAGCGTCACCGTCACACGCAGCAATTCATCAACCGTTAATGGGTTAGTGTCACCGTCACACGGAGCAATTCATCAACCGTTAATGGGTTAGTGTCACCGTCACACGGAGCAATTCATCAACCGTTAATGGGTTAGTGTCACCGTCACACGGGGCAATTCATCAACCGTTAATGGGTTAGTGTCACCGTCACACGGAGCAATTCATCAACCGTTAATGGGTTAGCGTCACCGTCACACGCAGCAATTCATCAACCGTTAATGGGCCAGCGTCACCGTCACACGGAGCAATTCATCAACCGTTAATGGGTTAGCGTCACCGTCACACGCAGCAATTCATCAACCGTTAATGGGCCAGCGTCACCGTCACACGGGGCAATTCATCAACCGTTAATGGGTTAGCGTCACCGTCACACGCAGCAATTCATCAACCGTTAATGGGACAGTGTCACCGTCACACGGAGCAATTCATCAACCGTTAATGGGTTAGCGTCACCGTCACACGCAGCAATTCATCAACCGTTAATGGATTAGCGTCACCGTCACACGGGGCAATTCATCAACCGTTAATGGGTTAGCGTCACCGTCACACGGAGCAATTCATCAACCGTTAATGGGTTAGCGTCACCGTCACACGCAGCAATTCATCAACCGTTATTGGGTTAGCGTCACCGTCACACGGGGCAATTCATCAACCGTTAATGGGTTAGCGTCACCGTCACACGGAGCAATTCATCAACCGTTAATGGGTTAGTGTCACCGTCACACGCAGCAATTCATCAACCGTTAATGGGTTAGCGTCACCGTCACACGCAGCAATTCATCAACCGTTAATGGGTTAGCGTCACCGTCACACGCAGCAATTCATCAACCGTTAATGGGTTAGCGTCACCGTCACACGCAGCAATTCATCAACCGTTAATGGGTTAGTGTCACCGTCACACGCAGCAATTCATCAACCGTTAATGGGTTAGTGTCACCGTCACACGCAGCAATTCATCAACCGTTAATGGGTTAGTGTCACCGTCACACGCAGCAATTCATCAACCGTTAATGGGTTAGCGTCACCGTCACACGGAGCAATTCATCAACCGTTAATGGGCCAGCGTCACCGTCACACGCAGCAATTCATCAACCGTTATTGGGTTAGCGTCACCGTCACACGGAGCAATTCATCAACCGTTAATGGGTTAGTGTCACCGTCACACGGAGCAATTCATCAACCGTTAATGGGTTAGCGTCACCGTCACACGGAGCAATTCATCAACCGTTAATGGGTTAGTGTCACCGTCACACGCAGCAATTCATCAACCGTTAATGGGTTAGCGTCACCGTCACACGGAGCAATTCATCAACCGTTAATGGGTTAGCGTCACCGTCACACGGAGCAATTCATCAACCGTTAATGGGTTAGCGTCACCGTCACACGCGGCAATTCATCAACCGTTAATGGGTTAGCGTCACCGTCACACGGAGCAATTCATCAACCGTTAATGGGTTAGTGTCACCGTCACACGCAGCAATTCATCAACCGTTAATGGATTAGCGTCACCGTCACACGGAGCAATTCATCAACCGTTAATGGGCCAGTGTCACCGTCACACGGAGCAATTCATCAACCGTTAATGGGTTAGCGTCACCGTCACACGGAGCAATTCATCAACCGTTAATGGGTTAGTGTCACCGTCATACGCAGCAATTCATCAACCGTTAATGGGTTAGCGTCACCTTCACACGGAGCAATTCATCAACCGTTAATGGGTTAGCGTCACCGTCATACGCAGCAATTCATCAACCGTTAATGGGCCAGTGTCACCGTCACACGCAACAATTCATCAACCGTTAATGGGTTAGCGTCACCGTCACACAGAGCAAATCATCAACCGTTAATGGGTTAGCGTCACCATCATACGCAGCAATTCATCAACCGTTAATGGGTTAGCGTCACCGTCACACGGAGCAAATCATCAACCGTTAATGGGTTAGCGTCACCGTCACACGCAGCAATTCATCAACCGTTAATGGGTTAGTGTCACCGTCACACGCAGCAATTCATCAACCGTTAATGGGTTAGCGTCACCGTCACACGGAGCAATTCATCAACCGTTAATGGGTTAGTGTCACCGTCACAC
Source organism: Scyliorhinus torazame (assembly GCF_047496885.1). Taxonomy (NCBI): domain Eukaryota; kingdom Metazoa; phylum Chordata; class Chondrichthyes; order Carcharhiniformes; family Scyliorhinidae; genus Scyliorhinus; species Scyliorhinus torazame. The sequence continues at coordinate 225,362,678 of NC_092720.1, forward strand.
GGAGCAATTCATCAACCGTTAATGGGTTAGTGTCACCGTCACACGGAGCAATTCATCAACCGTTAATGGGTTAGCGTCACCGTCAGACGCAGCAATTCATCAACCGTTAATGGGTTAGCGTCACCGTCAGACGCAGCAATTCATCAACCGTTAATGGGTTAGTGTCACCGTCACACGGAGCAATTCATCAACCGTTAATGGGTTAGCGTCACCGTCACACGGAGCAAATCATCAACCGTTAATGGGTTAGCGTCACCGTCACACGGGGCAATTCATCAACCGTTAATGGGCCAGTGTCACTGTCACACGGAGCAATTCATCAACCGTTAATGGGTTAGCGTCACCGTCACACGGAGCAATTCATCAACCGTTAATGGGCCAGTGTCACCGTCACACGGAGCAATTCATCAACCGTTAATGAGTTAGCGTCACCGTCACACGGAGCAATTCATCAACCGTTAATGGGCCAGTGTCACCGTCACACGCAGCAATTCATCAACCGTTAATGGGTTAGCGTCACCGTCACACGGAGCAATTCATCAACCATTAATGGGCCAGTGTCACCGTCAGACGGGGCAATTCATCAACCGTTAATGGGTTAGCGTCACCGTCACACGGAGCAATTCATCAACCGTTAATGGGCCAGTGTCACCGTCACACGGGGCAATTCATCAACCGTTAATGGGTTAGTGTCACCGTCACACGCAGCAATTCATCAACCGTTAATGGGTTAGCGTCACCGTCACACGGAGCAATTCATCAACCGTTAATGGGTTAGTGTCACCGTCACACGGAGCAATTCATCAACCGTTAATGGGCCAGTGTCACCGTCAGACGGAGCAATTCATCAACCGTTAATGGGTTAGTGTCACCGTCACACGCAGCAATTCATCAACCGTTAATGGGTTAGCGTCACCGTCACACGCAGCAATTCATCAACCGTTAATGGGTTAGCGTCGCCGTCACACGGAGCAATTCATCAACCGTTAATGGGTTAGCGTCACCGTCACACGGAGCAATTCATCAACCGTTAATGGGCCAGCGTCACCGTCACACGGAGCAATTCATCAACCGTTAATGGGTTAGCGTCACCGTCACACGGAGCAATTCATCAACCGTTAATGGGTTAGCATCACCGTCACACGGAGCAAATCATCAACCGTTAATGGGTTAGCGTCACCGTCACACGGAGCAAATCATCAACCGTTAATGGGTTAGCGTCACCGTCACACGCAGCAATTCATCAACCGTTAATGGGTTAGCATCACCGTCACACGGAGCAAATCATCAACCGTTAATGGGTTAGCGTCACCGTCACACGGAGCAAATCATCAACCGTTAATGGGTTAGCGTCACCGTCACACGCAGCAATTCATCAACCGTTAATGGGTTAGCGTCACCGTCACACGCAGCAATTCATCAACCGTTAATGGGTTAGCGTCACCGTCACACGGAGCAATTCATCAACCGTTAATGGGTTAGCGTCACCGTCACACGGAGCAATTCATCAACCGTTAATGGGTTAGCGTCACCGTCACACGGAGCAATTCATCAACCGTTAATGGGTTAGTGTCACCGTCACACGCAGCAATTCATCAACCGTTAATGGGTTAGCGTCACCGTCACACGGAGCAATTCATCAACCGTTAATGGGTTAGCGTCACCGTCACACGGAGCAATTCATCAACCGTTAATGAGTTAGCGTCACCGTCACACGCAGCAATTCATCAACCGTTAATGGGTTAGCGTCACCGTCACACGCAGCAATTCATCAACCGTTAATGGGCCAGTGTCACCGTCACACGGAGCAATTCATCAACCGTTAATGGGTTAGTGTCACCGTCACACGGAGCAATTCATCAACCGTTAATGGGTTAGCGTCACCGTCACACGGAGCAATTCATCAACCGTTAATGGGTTAGTGTCACCGTCACACGGAGCAATTCATCAACCGTTAATGGGTTAGCGTCACCGTCACACGGAGCAATTCATCAACCGTTAATGGGTTAGCGTCACCGTCACACGCAGCAATTCATCAACCGTTAATGGGCCAGTGTCACCGTCACACGGAGCAATTCATCAACCGTTAATGGGTTAGTGTCACCGCCACACGCAGCAATTCATCAACCGTTAATGGGCCAGTGTCACCGTCACACGCAGCAATTCATCAACCGTTAATGGGTTAGCGTCACCGTCACACGCAGCAATTCATCAACCGTTAATGGGTTAGCGTCACCGTCACACGCAGCAATTCATCAACCGTTAATGGGTTAGCGTCACCGTCACACGCAGCAATTCATCAACCGTTAATGGGTTAGCGTCACCGTCACACGCAGCAATTCATCAACCGTTAATGGGTTAGTGTCACCGTCACACGGGGCAATTCATCAACCGTTAATGGGTTAGCGTCACCGTCACACGGAGCAATTCATCAACCGTTAATGGGTTAGCGTCACCGTCACACGGAGCAATTCATCAACCGTTAATGGGTTAGTGTCACCGTCACACGCAGCAATTCATCAACCGTTAATGGGTTAGCGTCACCGTCACACGGAGCAATTCATCAACCGTTAATGGGTTAGCGTCACCGTCACACGGGGCAATTCATCAACCGTTAATGGGCCAGCGTCACCGTCACACGGAGCAATTCATCAACCGTTAATGGGCCAGTGTCACCGTCACACGGAGCAATTCATCAACCGTTAATGGGTTAGTGTCACCGTCACACGCAGCAATTCATCAACCGTTAATGGGTTAGTGTCACCGTCACACGGGGCAATTCATCAACCGTTAATGGGTTAGCGTCACCGTCACACGGAGCAATTCATCAACCGTTAATGGGTTAGTGTCACCGTCACACACAGCAATTCATCAACCGTTAATGGGTTAGCGTCACCGTCACACGGAGCAATTCATCAACCGTTAATGGGCCAGTGTCACCGTCACACGGAGCAATTCATCAACCGTTAATGGGTTAGTGTCACCGTCACACGGAGCAATTCATCAACCGTTAATGGGTTAGCGTCACCGTCACACGGAGCAATTCATCAACCGTTAATGGGTTAGCGTCACCGTCACACGGAGCAATTCATCAACCGTTAATGGGTTAGCGTCACCGTCACACGGGGCAATTCATCAACCGTTAATGGGTTAGTGTCACCGTCACACGGAGCAATTCATCAACCGTTAATGGGTTAGCGTCACCGTCACACGGAGCAATTCATCAACCGTTAATGGGTTAGCGTCACCGTCACACGGGGCAATTCATCAACCGTTAATGGGTTAGTGTCACCGTCACACGGAGCAATTCATCAACCGTTAATGGGTTAGCGTCACCGTCACACGCAGCAATTCATCAACCGTTAATGGGCCAGCGTCACCGTCACACGGAGCAATTCATCAACCGTTAATGGGCCAGTGTCACCGTCACACGGAGCAATTCATCAACCGTTAATGGGTTAGTGTCACCGTCACACGCAGCAATTCATCAACCGTTAATGGGTTAGCGTCACCGTCACACGGAGCAATTCATCAACCGTTAATGGGTTAGCGTCACCGTCACACGGAGCAATTCATCAACCGTTAATGGGTTAGCGTCACCGTCACACGGAGCAATTCATCAACCGTTAATGGGTTAGCGTCACCGTCACACGGGGCAATTCATCAACCGTTAATGGGTTAGCGTCACCGTCACACGCAGCAATTCATCAACCGTTAATGGGTTAGTGTCACCGTCACACGGGGCAATTCATCAACCGTTAATGGGTTAGCGTCACCGTCACACGGAGCAATTCATCAACCGTTAATGGGCCAGTGTCACCGTCACACGCAGCAATTCATCAACCGTTAATGGGTTAGCGTCACCGTCACACGGAGCAATTCATCAACCGTTAATGGGCCAGCGTCACCGTCACACGCAGCAATTCATCAACCGTTAATGGGTTAGCGTCACCGTCACACGGAGCAATTCATCAACCGTTAATGGGTTAGCGTCACCGTCACACGCAGCAATTCATCAACCGTTAATGGGTTAGTGTCACCGTCACACGGGGCAATTCATCAACCGTTAATGGGTTAGCGTCACCGTCACACGGAGCAATTCATCAACCGTTAATGAGTTAGCGTCACCGTCACACGGAGCAATTCATCAACCGTTAATGGGTTAGCGTCACCGTCACACGCAGCAATTCATCAACCGTTAATGGGTTAGTGTCACCGTCACACGGAGCAATTCATCAACCGTTAATGGGTTAGCGTCACCTTCACACGGAGCAATTCATCAACCGTTAATGGGTTAGCGTCACCGTCACACGGAGCAATTCATCAACCGTTAATGGGTTAGCGTCACCGCCACACGCAGCAATTCATCAACCGTTAATGGGTTAGCGTCACCGTCACACGGGGCAATTCATCAACCGTTAATGGGTTAGCGTCACCGTCACACGGAGCAATTCATCAACCGTTAATGGGTTAGCGTCACCGTCACACGCAGCAATTCATCAACCGTTAATGGGTTAGTGTCACCGTCACACGGAGCAATTCATCAACCGTTAATGGGTTAGTGTCACCGTCACACGGAGCAATTCATCAACCGTTAATGGGTTAGCGTCACCGTCACACGCAGCAATTCATCAACCGTTAATGGGTTAGTGTCACCGTCACACGGAGCAATTCATCAACCGTTAATGGGTTAGCGTCACCTTCACACGGAGCAATTCATCAACCGTTAATGGGTTAGTGTCACCGTCACACGGAGCAATTCATCAACCGTTAATGGGTTAGTGTCACCGTCACACGCAGCAATTCATCAACCGTTAATGGGTTAGCGTCACCGTCACACGGAGCAATTCATCAACCGTTAATGGGTTAGCGTCACCGTCACACGCAGCAATTCATCAACCGTTAATGGGTTAGCGTCACCGTCACACGCAGCAATTCATCAACCGTTAATGGGCCAGTGTCACCGTCACACGGAGCAATTCATCAACCGTTAATGGGCCAGTGTCACCGTCACACGGAGCAATTCATCAACCGTTAATGGGTTAGTGTCACCGTCACACGGAGCAATTCATCAACCGTTAATGGGTTAGCGTCACCTTCACACGCAGCAATTCATCAACCGTTAATGGGTTAGCGTCACCGTCACACGCAGCAATTCATCAACCGTTAATGGGTTAGTGTCACCGTCACACGGAGCAATTCATCAACCGTTAATGGGTTAGCGTCACCGTCACACGGGGCAATTCATCAACCGTTAATGGGTTAGCGTCACCGTCACACGGAGCAATTCATCAACCGTTAATGGGTTAGTGTCACCGTCACACGGGGCAATTCATCAACCGTTAATGGGTTAGTGTCACCGTCACACGGAGCAATTCATCAACCGTTAATGGGTTAGCGTCACCGTCACACGGAGCAATTCATCAACCGTTAATGGGTTAGCGTCACCGTCACACGGAGCAATTCATCAACCGTTAATGGGTTAGCGACACCGTCACACGGGGCAATTCATCAACCGTTAATGGGCCAGCGTCACCGTCACACGCAGCAATTCCTCAACCGTTAATGGGCCAGCGTCACCGTCACACGGGGCAATTCATCAACCGTTAATGGGTTAGCGTCACCGTCACACGGAGCAATTCATCAACCGTTAATGGGCCAGTGTCACCATCACACGCAGCAATTCATCAACCGTTAATGGGTTAGCGTCACCGTCACACGCAGCAATTCATCAACCGTTAATGGGTTAGTGTCACCGTCACACGGAGCAATTCATCAACCGTTAATGGGCCAGTGTCACCGTCACACGCAGCAATTCATCAACCGTTAATGGGTTAGCGTCACCGTCACACGCAGCAATTCATCAACCGTTAATGGGTTAGTGTCACCGTCACACGGAGCAATTCATCAACCGTTAATGGGTTAGCGTCACCGTCACACGGGGCAATTCATCAACCGTTAATGGGTTAGCGTCACCGTCACACGGAGCAATTCATCAACCGTTAATGGGTTAGCGTCACCTTCACACGCAGCAATTCATCAACCGTTAATGGGTTAGCGTCACCGTCACACGCAGCAATTCATCAACCGTTAATGGGTTAGCGTCACCTTCACACGGAGCAATTCATCAACCGTTAATGGGCCAGCGTCACCGTCACACGCAGCAATTCATCAACCGTTAATGGGTTAGTGTCACCGTCACACGGGGCAATTCATCAACCGTTAATGGGTTAGTGTCACCGTCACACGGAGCAATTCATCAACCGTTAATGGGTTAGCGTCACCGTCACACGGAGCAATTCATCAACCGTTAATGGGTTAGCGTCACCGTCACACGGAGCAATTCATCACCCGTTAATGGGTTAGCGTCACCGTCACACGCAGCAATTCATCAACCGTTAATGGGCCAGCGTCACCGTCACACGCAGCAATTCATCAACCGTTAATGGGTTAGCGTCACCGTCACACGGGGCAATTCATCAACCGTTAATGGGCCAGTGTCACTGTCACACGGAGCAATTCATCAACCGTTAATGGGTTAGCGTCACCGTCACACGGGGCAATTCATCAACCGTTAATGGGCCAGTGTCACTGTCACACGGAGCAATTCATCAACCGTTAATGGGCCAGTGTCACCGTCACACGGGGCAATTCATCAACCGTTAATGGGTTAGTGTCACCGTCACACGGAGCAATTCATCAACCGTTAATGGGTTAGCGTCACCGTCACACGGAGCAATTCATCAACCGTTAATGGGTTAGCGTCACCGTCACACGGAGCAATTCATCACCCGTTAATGGGTTAGCGTCACCGTCACACGCAGCAATTCATCAACCGTTAATGGGCCAGCGTCACCGTCACACGCAGCAATTCATCAACCGTTAATGGGTTAGCGTCACCGTCACACGGGGCAATTCATCAACCGTTAATGGGCCAGTGTCACTGTCACACGGAGCAATTCATCAACCGTTAATGGGTTAGCGTCACCGTCACACGGGGCAATTCATCAACCGTTAATGGGTTAGCGTCACCGTCACACGGAGCAATTCATCAACCGTTAATGGGTTAGCGTCACCGTCACACGGGGCAATTCATCAACCGTTAATGGGCCAGTGTCACTGTCACACGGAGCAATTCATCAACCGTTAATGGGTTAGCGTCACCGTCACACGGGGCAATTCATCAACCGTTAATGGGTTAGCGTCACCGTCACACGCAGCAATTCATCAACCGTTAATGGGCCAGTGTCACTGTCACACGGAGCAATTCATCAACCGTTAATGGGTTAGCGTCACCGTCACACGCAGCAATTCATCAACCGTTAATGGGCCAGTGTCACTGTCACACGGAGCAATTCATCAACCGTTAATGGGTTAGCGTCACCGTCACACGGGGCAATTCATCAACCGTTAATGGGTTAGCGTCACCGTCACACGGGGCAATTCATCAACCGTTAATGGGCCAGTGTCACTGTCACACGGAGCAATTCATCAACCGTTAATGGGTTAGCGTCACCGTCACACGGAGCAATTCATCAACCGTTAATGGGTTAGCGTCACCGTCACACGCAGCAATTCATCAACCGTTAATGAGTTAGCGTCACCGTCACACGCAGCAATTCATCAACCGTTAATGGGTTAGCGTCACCGTCACACGCAGCAATTCATCAACCGTTAATGGGCCAGTGTCACCGTCACACGCAGCAATTCATCAACCGTTAATGGGTTAGCGTCACCGTCACACGGAGCAATTCATCAACCATTAATGGGCCAGCGTCACCGTCACACGGAGCAATTCATCAACCGTTAATGGGTTAGTGTCACCGTCAGACGGGGCAATTCATCAACCGTTAATGGGTTAGCGTCACCGTCACACGGAGCAATTCATCAACCGTTAATGGGTTAGCGTCACCGTCACACGCAGCAATTCATCAACCGTTAATGAGTTAGCGTCACCGTCACACGCAGCAATTCATCAACCGTTAGTGGGTTAGCGTCACCGTCACACGGGGCAATTCATCAACCGTTAATGGGTTAGCGTCACCGTCACACGGAGCAATTCATCAACCGTTAATGGGCCAGTGTCACCGTCAGACGCAGCAATTCATCAACCGTTAATGGGTTAGCGTCACCGTCACACGGAGCAATTCATCAACCGTTAATGGGTTAGTGTCACCGTCACACGCAGCAATTCATCAACCGTTAATGGGTTAGCGTCACCGTCACACGCAGCAATTCATCAACCGTTAATGGGTTAGCGTCACCGTCACACGGAGCAAATCATCAACCGTTAATGGGTTAGCGTCACCGTCACACGGAGCAAATCATCAACCGTTAATGGGTTAGCGTCACCGTCACACGCAGCAATTCATCAACCGTTAATGGGTTAGCGTCACCGTCAGACGCAGCAATTCATCAACCGTTAATGGGTTAGTGTCACCGTCACACGGAGCAATTCATCAACCGTTAATGGGTTAGCGTCACCGTCACACGGAGCAAATCATCAACCGTTAATGGGTTAGCGTCACCGTCACACGCAGCAATTCATCAACCGTTAATGGGTTAGTGTCACCGTCACACGGAGCAAATCATCAACCGTTAATGGGTTAGCGTCACCGTCACACGCAGCAATTCATCAACCGTTAATGGGTTAGCGTCACCGTCATACGCAGCAATTCATCAACCGTTAATGGGTTAGCGTCACCGTCACACGGAGCAAATCATCAACCGTTAATGGGTTAGCGTCACCGTCACACGGGGCAATTCATCAACCGTTAATGGGTTAGCGTCACCGTCACACGCAGCAATTCATCAACCGTTAATGGGTTAGTGTCACCGTCACACGGGGCAATTCATCAACCGTTAATGGGTTAGCGTCACCGTCACACGGAGCAATTCATCAACCGTTAATGAGTTAGCGTCACCGTCACACGGAGCAATTCATCAACCGTTAATGGGCCAGTGTCACCGTCACACGGAGCAATTCATCAACCGTTAATGGGTTAGCGTCACCGTCACACGGAGCAATTCATCAACCGTTAATGGGTTAGCGTCACCGTCACACGCAGCAATTCATCAACCGTTAATGGGTTAGCGTCACCGTCACACGCAGCAATTCATCAACCGTTAATGGGCCAGCGTCACCGTCACACGGGGCAATTCATCAACCGTTAATGGGTTAGCGTCACCGTCACACGCAGCAATTCATCAACCGTTAATGGGTTAGCGTCACCGTCACACGCAGCAATTCATCAACCGTTATTGGGTTAGCGTCACCGTCACACGGGGCAATTCATCAACCGTTAATGGGTTAGCGTCACCGTCACACGCAGCAATTCATCAACCGTTAATGGGTTAGCGTCACCGTCACACGCAGCAATTCATCAACCGTTAATGGGTTAGCGTCACCGTCACACGGAGCAATTCATCAACCGTTAATGGGTTAGCGTCACCGTCACACGCAGCAATTCATCAACCGTTAATGGGTTAGTGTCACCGTCACACGCAGCAATTCATCAACCGTTAATGGGTTAGTGTCACCGTCACACGCAGCAATTCATCAACCGTTAATGGGTTAGTGTCACCGTCACACGCAGCAATTCATCAACCGTTAATGGGTTAGCGTCACCGTCACACGGAGCAATTCATCAACCGTTAATGGGCCAGCGTCACCGTCACACGCAGCAATTCATCAACCGTTATTGGGTTAGCGTCACCGTCACACGGAGCAATTCATCAACCGTTAATGGGTTAGTGTCACCGTCACACGGAGCAAATCATCAACCGTTAATGGGTTAGCGTCACCGTCACACGGAGCAATTCATCAACCGTTAATGGGTTAGCGTCACCGTCACACGCGGCAATTCATCAACCGTTAATGGGTTAGCGTCACCGTCACACGGAGCAATTCATCAACCGTTATTGGGTTAGCGTCACCGTCACACGCAGCAATTCATCAACCGTTAATGGGTTAGCGTCACCGTCACACGGAGCAATTCATCAACCGTTAATGGGTTAGCGTCACCGTCACACGGAGCAATTCATCAACCGTTAATGGGTTAGCGTCACCGTCACACGGAGCAATTCATCAACCGTTAATGGGTTAGCGTCACCGTCACACGGAGCAATTCATCAACCGTTAATGGGTTAGTGTCACCGTCATACGCAGCAATTCATCAACCGTTAATGGGTTAGCGTCACCTTCACACGGAGCAATTCATCAACCGTTAATGGGTTAGCGTCACCGTCATACGCAGCAATTCATCAACCGTTAATGGGTTAGCGTCACCTTCACACGGAGCAATTCATCAACCGTTAATGGGTTAGCGTCACCGTCATACGCAGCAATTCATCAACCGTTAATGGGCCAGTGTCACCGTCACACGCAACAATTCATCAACCGTTAATGGGTTAGCGTCACCGTCACACAGAGCAAATCATCAACCGTTAATGGGTTAGCGTCACCATCATACGCAGCAATTCATCAACCGTTAATGGGTTAGCGTCACCGTCACACGGAGCAAATCATCAACCGTTAATGGGTTAGTGTCACCGTCACACGCAGCAATTCATCAACCGTTAATGGGTTAGCGTCACCATCATACGCAGCAATTCATCAACCGTTAATGGGTTAGCGTCACCGTCACACGCAGCAATTCATCAACCGTTAATGGGTTAGTGTCACCGTCACACGCAGCAATTCATCAACCGTTAATGGGTTAGCGTCACCGTCACACGGAGCAATTCATCAACCGTTAATGGGTTAGCGTCACCGTCAGACGCAGCAATTCATCAACCGTTAATGGGTTAGCGTCACCGTCACACGGAGCAAATCATCAACCGTTAATGGGTTAGTGTCACCGTCACACGGAGCAATACATCAACCGTTAATGGGTTAGTGTCACCGTCACACGGAGCAATTCATCAACCGTTAATGGGCCAGTGTCACTGTCACACGGAGCAATTCATCAACCGTTAATGGGTTAGCGTCACCGTCACACGGAGCAATTCATCAACCGTTAATGGGCCAGTGTCACCGTCACACGGAGCAATTCATCAACCGTTAATGGATTAGCGTCACCGTCACACGGAGCAATTCATCAACCGTTAATGGGCCAGTGTCACCGTCACACGCAGCAATTCATCAACCGTTAATGGGTTAGCGTCACCGTCACACGGAGCAATTCATCAACCATTAATGGGCCAGTGTCACCGTCAGACGGGGCAATTCATCAACCGTTAATGGGTTAGCGTCACCGTCACACGGAGCAATTCATCAACCGTTAATGGGCCAGTGTCACCGTCACACGGGGCAATTCATCAACCGTTAATGGGTTAGTGTCACCGTCACACGCAGCAATTCATCAACCGTTAATGGGTTAGCGTCACCGTCACACGGAGCAATTCATCAACCGTTAATGGGTTAGTGTCACCGTCACACGGAGCAATTCATCAACCGTTAATGGGCCAGTGTCACCGTCAGACGCAGCAATTCATCAACCGTTAATGGGTTAGCGTCACCGTCACACGGAGCAATTCATCAACCGTTAATGGGTTAGCGTCACCGTCACACGCAGCAATTCATCAACCGTTAATGGGTTAGCGTCACCGTCACACGGAGCAATTCATCAACCGTTAATGGGTTAGTGTCACCGTCACACGGAGCAAATCATCAACCGTTAATGGGTTAGCGTCACCGTCACACGGAGCAAATCATCAACCGTTAATGGGTTAGCGTCACCGTCACACGCAGCAATTCATCAACCGTTAATGGGTTAGCGTCACCGTCACACGCAGCAATTCATCAACCGTTAATGGGTTAGCGTCACCGTCAAACGGAGCAATTCATCAACCGTTAATGGGTTAGCGTCACCGTCACACGGAGCAATTCATCAACCGTTAATGGGTTAGCGTCACCGTCACACGGAGCAATTCATCAACCGTTAATGGGTTAGTGTCACCGTCACACGCAGCAATTCATCAACCGTTAATGGGTTAGCGTCACCGTCACACGGAGCAATTCATCAACCGTTAATGGGTTAGTGTCACCGTCACACGGAGCAATTCATCAACCGTTAATGGGTTAGCGTCACCGTCACACGGAGCAATTCATCAACCGTTAATGGGTTAGCGTCACCGTCACACGCAGCAATTCATCAACCGTTAATGGGCCAGTGTCACCGTCACACGGAGCAATTCATCAACCGTTAATGGGTTAGTGTCACCGTCACACGCAGCAATTCATCAACCGTTAATGGGTTAGCGTCACCGTCACACGGAGCAATTCATCAACCGTTAATGGGTTAGCGTCACCGTCACACGGGGCAATTCATCAACCGTTAATGGGCCAGCGTCACCGTCACACGGAGCAATTCATCAACCGTTAATGGGCCAGTGTCACCGTCACACGGAGCAATTCATCAACCGTTAATGGGTTAGTGTCACCGTCACACGCAGCAATTCATCAACCGTTAATGGGTTAGCGTCACCGTCACACGGAGCAATTCATCAACCGTTAATGGGTTAGCGTCACCGTCACACGGAGCAATTCATCAACCGTTAATGGGTTAGCGTCACCGTCACACGGAGCAATTCATCAACCGTTAATGGGTTAGCGTCACCGTCACACGGGGCAATTCATCAACCGTTAATGGGTTAGGGTCACCGTCACACGGAGCAATTCATCAACCGTTAATGGGTTAGCGTCACCGCCACACGGAGCAATTCATCAACCGTTAATGGGTTAGCGTCACCGTCACACGGGGCAATTCATCAACCGTTAATGGGTTAGTGTCACCGTCACACGGAGCAATTCATCAACCGTTAATGGGTTAGCGTCACCGTCACACGCAGCAATTCATCAACCGTTAATGGGTTAGCGTCACCGTCACACGGAGCAATTCATCAACCGTTAATGGGTTAGCGTCACCGTCACACGGAGCAATTCATCAACCGTTAATGGGTTAGTGTCACCGTCACACGCAGCAATTCATCAACCGTTAATGGGTTAGTGTCACCGTCACACGGGGCAATTCATCAACCGTTAATGGGTTAGCGTCACCGTCACACGGAGCAATTCATCAACCGTTAATGGGTTAGCGTCACCGTCACACGGAGCAATTCATCAACCGTTAATGGGTTAGCGTCACCGTCACACGCAGCAATTCATCAACCGTTAATGGGTTAGTGTCACCGTCACACGGAGCAATTCATCAACCGTTAATGGGCCAGCGTCACCGTCACACGGAGCAATTCATCAACCGTTAATGAGTTAGCGTCACCGTCACACGGAGCAATTCATCAACCGTTAATGGGCCAGTGTCACCGTCACACGGAGCAATTCATCAACCGTTAATGGGTTAGTGTCACCGTCACACGGAGCAATTCATCAACCGTTAATGGGTTAGCGTCACCGTCACACGCAGCAATTCATCAACCGTTAATGGGTTAGCGTCACCTTCACACGGAGCAATTCATCAACCGTTAATGGGTTAGTGTCACCGTCACACGGAGCAATTCATCAACCGTTAATGGGTTAGTGTCACCGTCACACGCAGCAATTCATCAACCGTTAATGGGTTAGCGTCACCGTCACACGGAGCAATTCATCAACCGTTAATGGGTTAGCGTCACCGTCACACGCAGCAATTCATCAACCGTTAATGGGTTAGCGTCACCGTCACACGGAGCAATTCATCAACCGTTAATGGGTTAGCGTCACCGTCACACGCAGCAATTCATCAACCGTTAATGGGCCAGTGTCACCGTCACACGGAGCAATTCATCAACCGTTAATGGGCCAGTGTCACCGTCACACGGAGCAATTCATCAACCGTTAATGGGCCAGTGTCACCGTCACACGGAGCAATTCATCAACCGTTAATGGGTTAGTGTCACCGTCACACGCAGCAATTCATCAACCGTTAATGGGTTAGCGTCACCGTCACACGGGGCAATTCATCAACCGTTAATGGGTTAGCGTCACCGTCACACGGAGCAATTCATCAACCGTTAATGGGTTAGTGTCACCGTCACACGGGGCAATTCATCAACCGTTAATGGGTTAGCGTCACCGTCACACGGAGCAATTCATCACCCGTTAATGGGTTAGCGTCACCGTCACACGCAGCAATTCATCAACCGTTAATGGGTTAGTGTCACCGTCACACGCAGCAATTCATCAACCGTTAATGGGCCAGCGTCACCGTCACACGGGGCAATTCATCAACCGTTAATGGGTTAGCGTCACCGTCACACGGAGCAATTCATCAACCGTTAATGGGCCAGTGTCACCGTCACACGCAGCAATTCATCAACCGTTAATGGGTTAGCGTCACCGTCACACGCAGCAATTCATCAACCGTTAATGGGTTAGTGTCACCGTCACACGGAGCAATTCATCAACCGTTAATGGGCCAGTGTCACCGTCACACGCAGCAATTCATCAACCGTTAATGGGTTAGCGTCACCGTCACACGCAGCAATTCATCAACCGTTAATGGGCCAGCGTCACCGTCACACGCAGCAATTCATCAACCGTTAATGGGTTAGTGTCACCGTCACACGGAGCAATTCATCAACCGTTAATGGGTTAGTGTCACCGTCACACGGAGCAATTCATCAACCGTTAATGGGTTAGCGTCACCGTCACACGGGGCAATTCATCAACCGTTAATGGGTTAGCGTCACCGTCACACGGAGCAATTCATCAACCGTTAATGGGTTAGCGTCACCTTCACACGCAGCAATTCATCAACCGTTAATGGGTTAGCGTCACCGTCACACGGAGCAATTCATCAACCGTTAATGGGTTAGCGTCACCGTCACACGGAGCAATTCATCAACCGTTAATGGATTAGCGTCACCGTCACACGGAGCAATTCATCAACCGTTAATGGGCCAGTGTCACCGTCACACGGAGCAATTCATCAACCGTTAATGGGCCAGTGTCACCGTCACACGCAGCAATTCATCAACCGTTAATGGGTTAGCGTCACCTTCACACGGAGCAATTCATCAACCGTTAATGGGTTAGCGTCACCGTCACACGGTGCAATTCATCAACCGTTAATGGGTTAGTGTCACCGTCACACGGAGCAATTCATCAACCGTTAATGGGCCAGTGTCACCGTCACACGCAGCAATTCATCAACCGTTAATGGGTTAGCGTCACCGTCACACGCAGCAATTCATCAACCGTTAATGGGTTAGCGTCACCTTCACACGGAGCAATTCATCAACCGTTAATGGGCCAGCGTCACCGTCACACGCAGCAATTCATCAACCGTTAATGGGTTAGTGTCACCGTCACACGGAGCAATTCATCAACCGTTAATGGGCCAGCGTCACCGTCACACGGGGCAATTCATCAACCGTTAATGGGTTAGCGTCACCGTCACACGGAGCAATTCATCAACCGTTAATGGGTTAGCGTCACCTTCACACGCAGCAATTCATCAACCGTTAATGGGTTAGCGTCACCGTCACACGCAGCAATTCATCAACCGTTAATGGGTTAGCGTCACCTTCACACGCAGCAATTCATCAACCGTTAATGGGTTAGTGTCACCGTCACACGGAGCAATTCATCAACCGTTAATGGGTTAGTGTCACCGTCACACGCAGCAATTCATCAACCGTTAATGGGTTAGTGTCACCGTCACACGGAGCAATTCATCAACCGTTAATGGGCCAGTGTCACCGTCACACGGGGCAATTCATCAACCGTTAATGGGTTAGTGTCACCGTCACACGGAGCAATTCATCAACCGTTAATGGGTTAGCGTCACCGTCACACGGAGCAATTCATCAACCGTTAATGGGTTAGCGTCACCGTCACACGGAGCAATTCATCAACCGTTAATGGGTTAGCGTCACCGTCACACGCAGCAATTCATCAACCGTTAATGGGCCAGCGTCACCGTCACACGCAGCAATTCCTCAACCGTTAATGGGCCAGCGTCACCGTCACACGGAGCAATTCATCAACCGTTAATGGGTTAGCGTCACCGTCACACGGAGCAATTCATCAACCGTTAATGGGCCAGTGTCACCATCACACGCAGCAATTCATCAACCGTTAATGGGTTAGCGTCACCGTCACACGCAGCAATTCATCAACCGTTAATGGGTTAGCGTCACCGTCACACGCAGCAATTCATCAACCGTTAATGGGTTAGCGTCACCGTCACACGCAGCAATTCATCAACCGTTAATGGGTTAGCGTCACCGTCACACGCAGCAATTCATCAACCGTTAATGGGTTAGCGTCACCGTCACACGGAGCAATTCATCAACCGTTAATGGGTTAGCGTCACCGTCACACGGAGCAATTCATCACCCGTTAATGGGTTAGCGTCACCGTCACACGCAGCAATTCATCAACCGTTAATGGGCCAGCGTCACCGTCACACGCAGCAATTCCTCAACCGTTAATGGGCCAGCGTCACCGTCACACGGAGCAATTCATCAACCGTTAATGGGTTAGCGTCACCGTCACACGGAGCAATTCATCAACCGTTAATGGGCCAGTGTCACCATCACACGCAGCAATTCATCAACCGTTAATGGGTTAGCGTCACCGTCACACGCAGCAATTCATCAACCGTTAATGGGCCAGCGTCACCGTCACACGGGGCAATTCATCAACCGTTAATGGGTTAGCGTCGCCGTCACACGCAGCAATTCATCAACCGTTAATGGGCCAGCGTCACCGTCACACGCAGCAATTCATCAACCGTTAATGGGTTAGCGTCACCGTCACACGCAGCAATTCATCAACCGTTAATGGGCCAGCGTCACCGTCACACGGAGCAATTCATCAACCGTTAATGGGCCAGCGTCACCGTCACACGCAGCAATTCATCAACCGTTAATGGGTTAGTGTCACCGTCACACGCAGCAATTCATCAACCGTTAATGGGATAGTGTCACCGTCACACGCAGCAATTCATCAACCGTTAATGGGTTAGTGTCACCGTCACACGGAGCAATTCATCAACCGTTAATGGGTTAGCGTCACCGTCACACGCAGCAATTCATCAACCGTTAATGGGTTAGCGTCACCGTCACACGGAGCAATTCATCAACCGTTAATGGGTTATCGTCACCGTCACACGGAGCAATTCATCAACCGTTAATGGGTTATCGTCACCGTCACACGGAGCAATTCATCAACCGTTAATGGGTTATCGTCACCGTCACACGGAGCAATTCATCAACCGTTAATGGGTTAGTGTCACCGTCACACGCAGCAATTCATCAACCGTTAATGGGTTAGCGTCACCGTCACACGGAGCAATTCATCAACCGTTAATGGGTTAGTGTCACCGTCACACGGAGCAATTCATCAACCGTTAATGGGCCAGCGTCACCGTCACACGCAGCAATTCATCAACCGTTAATGGGTTAGCGTCACCGTCACACGGAGCAATTCATCAACCGTTAATGGGTTAGCGTCACCGTCACACGCAGCAATTCATCAACCGTTAGTGGGTTAGCGTCACCGTCACACGGAGCAATTCATCAACCGTTAATGGGTTAGCGTCACCGTCACACGGAGCAATTCATCAACCGTTAATGGGTTAGCGTCACCGTCACACGCAGCAATTCATCAACCGTTAATGGGTTAGCGTCACCGTCACACGGAGCAATTCATCAACCGTTAATGGGTTAGCGTCACCGTCACACGCAGCAATTCATCAACCGTTAATGGGTTAGCGTCACCGTCACACGGAGCAATTCATCAACCGTTAATGGGTTAGCGTCACCGTCACACGGAGCAATTCATCAACCGTTAATGGGTTAGCGTCACCGTCACACGCAGCAATTCATCAACCGTTAATGGGTTAGCGTCACCGTCACACGGAGCAATTCATCAACCGTTAATGGGTTAGCGTCACCGTCACACGGAGCAATTCATCAACCGTTAATGGGTTAGCGTCACCGTCACACGCAGCAATTCATCAACCGTTAATGAGTTAGCGTCACCGTCACACGCAGCAATTCATCAACCGTTAATGGGTTAGCGTCACCGTCACACGCAGCAATTCATCAACCGTTAATGGGTTAGTGTCACCGTCACACGCAGCAATTCATCAACCGTTAATGGGCCAGTGTCACCGTCACACGCAGCAATTCATCAACCGTTAATGGGTTAGCGTCACCATCACACGGAGCAATTCATCAACCGTTAATGGGATAGTGTCACCGTCACACGCAGCAATTCATCAACCGTTAATGGGTTAGTGTCACCGTCACACGGAGCAATTCATCAACCGTTA
The DNA here is from genome assembly GCF_047496885.1 of Scyliorhinus torazame. Classification (NCBI taxonomy): domain Eukaryota; kingdom Metazoa; phylum Chordata; class Chondrichthyes; order Carcharhiniformes; family Scyliorhinidae; genus Scyliorhinus; species Scyliorhinus torazame. The sequence continues at coordinate 225,380,959 of NC_092720.1, forward strand.
ATGGGCCAGCGTCACCGTCACACGCAGCAATTCATCAACCGTTAATGGGTTATCGTCACCGTCACACGCAGCAATTCATCAACCGTTAATGGGTTAGCGTCACCGTCACACGGAGCAATTCATCAACCGTTAATGGGATAGTGTCACCGTCACACGCAGCAATTCATCAACCGTTAATGGGTTAGTGTCACCGTCACACGGAGCAATTCATCAACCGTTAATGGGCCAGCGTCACCGTCACACGCAGCAATTCATCAACCGTTAATGGGCCAGTGTCACCGTCACACGCAGCAATTCATCAACCGTTAATGGGTTAGCGTCACCGTCACACGGAGCAATTCATCAACCGTTAATGGGTTATCGTCACCGTCACACGGAGCAATTCATCAACCGTTAATGGGTTAGCGTCACCGTCACACGGAGCAATTCATCAACCGTTAATGGGCCAGCGTCACCGTCACACGGAGCAATTCATCAACCGTTATTGGGTTAGCGTCACCGTCACACGGAGCAATTCATCAACCGTTAATGGGTTAGTGTCACCGTCACACGGAGCAATTCATCAACCGTTAATGGGCCAGCGTCACCGTCACACGGAGCAATTCATCAACCGTTAATGGGTTAGCGTCACCGTCACACGGAGCAATTCATCAACCGTTAATGGGTTAGCGTCACCGTCACACGCAGCAATTCATCAACCGTTAATGGGCCAGTGTCACCGTCACACGCAGCAATTCATCAACCGTTAATGGGTTAGTGTCACCGTCACACGCAGCAATTCATCAACCGTTAATGGGTTAGCGTCACCGTCACACGCAGCAATTCATCAACCGTTAATGGGTTAGTGTCACCGTCACACGCAGCAATTCATCAACCGTTAATGGGTTAGTGTCACCGTCACATGCAGCAATTCATCAACCGTTAATGGGTTAGCGTCACCGTCACACGGAGCAATTCATCAACCGTTAATGGGTTAGCGTCACCGTCACACGGAGCAATTCATCAACCGTTAATGGGCCAGCGTCACCGTCACACGGAGCAATTCATCAACCGTTAATGGGTTAGCGTCACCGTCACACGGAGCAATTCATCAACCGTTAATGAGTTAGCGTCACCGTCACACGCAGCAATTCATCAACCGTTAATGGGTTAGTGTCACCGTCACACGCAGCAATTCATCAACCGTTAATGGGTTAGTGTCACCGTCACACGCAGCAATTCATCAACCGTTAATGGGTTAGTGTCACCGTCACACGCAGCAATTCATCAACCGTTAATGGGTTAGTGTCACCGTCACACGCAGCAATTCATCAACCGTTAATGGGTTAGTGTCACCGTCACACGCAGCAATTCATCAACCGTTAATGGGTTAGTGTCACCGTCACACGCAGCAATTCATCAACCGTTAATGGGTTAGCGTCACCGTCACACGCAGCAATTCATCAACCGTTAATGAGTTAGCGTCACCGTCACACGGAGCAATTCATCAACCGTTAATGGGTTAGCGTCACCGTCACACGCAGCAATTCATCAACCGTTAATGAGTTAGCGTCACCGTCACACGGAGCAATTCATCAACCGTTAATGGGTTAGCGTCACCGTCACACGCAGCAATTCATCAACCGTTAATGGGTTAGCGTCACCGTCACACGCAGCAATTCATCAACCGTTAATGGGTTAGTGTCACCGTCACACGGGGCAATTCATCAACCGTTAATGGGTTAGCGTCACCGTCACACGCAGCAATTCATCAACCGTTAATGGGTTAGCGTCACCGTCACACGCAGCAATTCATCAACCGTTAATGGGTTAGCGTCACCGTCACACGCAGCAATTCATCAACCGTTAATGGGCCAGTGTCACCGTCACACGCAACAATTCATCAACCGTTAATGGGTTAGTGTCACCGTCACACGCAGCAATTCATCAACCGTTAATGGGCCAGTGTCACCGTCACACGCAGCAATTCATCAACCGTTAATGGGCCAGTGTCACCGTCACACGCAGCAATTCATCAACCGTTAATGGGTTAGTGTCACCGTCACACGCAGCAATTCATCAACCGTTAATGGGCCAGTGTCACCGTCACACGCAGCAATTCATCAACCGTTAATGGGTTAGCGTCACCGTCACACGCAGCAATTCATCAACCGTTAATGGGTTAGTGTCACCGTCACACGGGGCAATTCATCAACCGTTAATGGGTTAGTGTCACCGTCACACGCAGCAATTCATCAACCGTTAATGGGTTAGTGTCACCGTCACACGGGGCAATTCATCAACCGTTAATGGGTTAGCGTCACCGTCACACGCAGCAATTCATCAACCGTTAATGGGTTAGCGTCACCGTCACACGCAGCAATTCATCAACCGATAATGGGTTAGTGTCACCGTCACACGGGGCAATTCATCAACCGTTAATGGGTTAGCGTCACCGTCACACGCAGCAATTCATCAACCGTTAATGGGTTAGTGTCACCGTCACACGCAGCAATTCATCAACCGTTAATGGGCCAGTGTCACCGTCACACGCAGCAATTCATCAACCGTTAATGGGCCAGTGTCACCGTCACACGCAGCAATTCATCAACCGTTAATGGGTTAGCGTCACCGTCATACGCAGCAATTCATCAACCGTTAATGGGTTAGCGTCACCGTCACACGCAGCAATTCATCAACCGTTAATGGGTTAGCGTCACCGTCACACGCAGCAATTCATCAACCGTTAATGGGCCAGTGTCACCGTCACACGCAGCAATTCATCAACCGTTAATGGGTTAGTGTCACCGTCACACGGAGCAATTCATCAACCGTTAATGGATTAGCGTCACCGTCACACGGAGCAATTCATCAACCGTTAATGGGTTAGTGTCACCGTCACACGGAGCAATTCATCAACCGTTAATGGGTTAGCGTCACCGTCACACGGAGCAATTCATCAACCGTTAATGGGTTAGCGTCACCGTCACACGCAGCAATTCATCAACCGTTAATGGGTTAGTGTCACCGTCACACGGAGCAATTCATCAACCGTTAATGGGTTAGTGTCACCGTCACACGCAGCAATTCATCAACCGTTAATGGGTTAGCGTCACCGTCACACGGAGCAATTCATCAACCGTTAATGGGCCAGTGTCACCGTCACACGGAGCAATTCATCAACCGTTAATGGGTTAGCGTCACCGTCACACGGAGCAATTCATCAACCGTTAATGGGTTAGCGTCACCATCACACGCAGCAATTCATCAACCGTTAATGGGTTAGCGTCACCGTCACACGGAGCAATTCATCAACCGTTAATGGGTTAGTGTCACCGTCACACGGAGCAATTCATCAACCGTTAATGGGTTAGTGTCACCGTCACACGCAGCAATTCATCAACCGTTAATGGGTTAGCGTCACCGTCACACGGAGCAATTCATCAACCGTTAATGGGTTAGTGTCACCGTCACACGCAGCAATTCATCAACCGTTAATGGGTTAGCGTCACCGTCATACGCAGCAATTCATCAACCGTTAATGGGTTAGTGTCACCGTCACACGCAGCAATTCATCAACCGTTAATGGGCCAGTGTCACTGTCACACGGAGCAATTCATCAACCGTTAATGGGTTAGCGTCACCGTCACACGCGGCAATTCATCAACCGTTAATGGGTTAGCGTCACCGTCACACGGTGCAAGCGCACGATAGTGAGTTCCAGATCCCAGCAAGTTCACGATAGCGAGTTACTGATCCAGACAAACTCACGATAGCGAGTTCAAGATCCTGACCAGCTCATGAAAGCGAGTTCCAGATTGCGGCCTGCTCACAATAGTGAGTTCCAGGTCCTGGCAAGTTCACGATAGCATGTTCCAGATCCCAGCAAGCTCACGATAGCGAGATCCAGATCCCAGCAAGCTCACAGTAGCGAGTTCCATTTCCCAGCAAGCTCAATATTGCGTGTCCCAGATCCCGGCAAGCTTACAATAACGAGTTCCAGATCCCGGCAAGTTCACAATAATGAGTTCAAGATCCTGACAAGCTCACTAGAGCGAGTTCCAGATTGTGGCCTGCTCAGGATAGTGAGTTCCAGATCCCAGCAAGCTCACGATTGCGTGTCCCAGATCGCGGCAAGTTCACAATAGAGAGTTCCAGATCCCAGCAAGCTCACGATAGTGAGTTCCAGATTCCGGCAAGCTCGCAATAACGAGTTCAAGATCCTGACAAGCTCACGAGAGCGAGTTCCAGATTGCGTCCTGCTCACGATAGTGAGTTTCATATCCTGGCACGTTCACGATAGCATGTTCCAGATCCCAGCAAGCTCACGATTGCGTGTCCCAGATCGCGGCAAGTTCACAATAGAGAGTTCCAGATCCCAGCAAGCTCACGATAGTGAGTTCCAGATTCCGGCAAGCTCGCAATAACGAGTTCAAGATCCTGACAAGCTCACGAGAGCGAGTTCCAGATTGCGTCCTGCTCACGATAGTGAGTTTCATATCCTGGCACGTTCACGATAGCATGTTCCAGATCCCAGCAAGCTCAAGATCCAGATTCCAGCAAGCTCATGATCGCAAGTACCAGTTCACAGCAGGCTCACGATAGTGAGTTCCAGATCCCAGCAAGCTCAAGATCCAGATTCCAGCAAGCTCATGATCGCGAGTACCAGTTCACAGCAAGTTCACGATAGCGAGTTCCAGATCCCGGCAAGCTCACGATAGCGAGTTCCAGATCGACAGCGAGTTCCAGATCGATAGCGAGTTCCAGATCCCGGCAAGCTCACGATAGCGAGTTCCAGATCCCAGCAAGGTCATGATAGTGAGTTCCAGATCCCAGCAAGGTCACGATAGCGAATTCCAGATCCCAGCAAGCTCACGATAGCGAATTCCAGATCCCAGCAAGCTCACGATAGCGAGTTCCAGATCCCAGCAAGCTCACGATAGCGAGTTCCAGATCCCAGCAAGCTCACGATAGCGAGTTCCTGATCCTGACCTGCTCACGAGAGTGAGTTCCAGATCCCAGCAAGCTCACAATAATGAGTTCAAGATCCTGACAAGCTCACGAGAGCGAGTTCCAGATTGCGGCCTGCTCACGATAGCGAGTTCCAGATCCCAGCAAGCTCACGATAGCGAATTCCAGATCCCTGCAAGCTCATGATAACCAGTTCCACATCACGGAAAGCTCACGATAGCGAGTTCCAGATTGCGTCCTGCTCACGATAGTGAGTTTCAGATCCTGGCACGTTCACGACAGCATGTTCCAGATCCCAGCAAGCTCAAGATCCAGATTCCAGCAAGCTCATGATCGCGAGTACCAGTTCACAGCAGGCTCACGATAGTGAGTTCCAGATCCCAACAAGCTCACGATAGCGAGTTCCAGATCCCGGCAAGCTCACGACAGCGAGTTCCAGATCCCGGCAAGTTCAGGATAGCGAGTTACAGATCCCGGCAAGCTCACGACAGCGAGTTCCAGATCCCGGCAAGCTCACGACAGCGAGTTCCAGATCCCAGCAAATTCACGAGAGCGAGTTCCAGATCCCATAAAACTCACGAAAGCGAGTTCCAGATCCCAGAAAACTCACGAAAGCGAGTTCCAGATCCCGGCAAGCTCACGATAGCGAATTCCAGATCTCAGAAAGCTCATGATAACGAGTTCCAGATCCCTGCAAGCTCACGAGAGCGAGTTCCAGATCCCAGCAAGCTCATGATCGCGAGTACCAGTTTACGGCAAGCTCATGATAGAGAGATCCAGATCCCAGCAAGCTCACGACAGCGAGTTCCAGATCCCAGCAAGCTCACGACAGCGAGTTCCAGATTGCGTCCTGCTCACGACAGCGAGTTCCAGATCCTGGCACGTTCACGACAGCGAGTTCCAGATTGCGGCCTGCTCACGATAGTGAGTTCCAGATCCCAGCAAGCTCACAATAGTGAGTTCCAGATCCCAGCAAGCTCACGACAGCGAGTTCCAGATCCCAGCAAGCTCACGATAGCGAGTTCCAGATCCCAGCAAGCTCACGAGAGCGAGTTCTGGATCCCAGAAAACTCACGAAAGCGCGTCCCAGATCCCGGCAAGTTCACGACAGCGAGTTCCAGATCCGAGCAAGTTCACGAGAGCGAGTTCCAGATTGCGGCCTGCTCACGATAGTGAGTTCCAGATCCCAGCAAGCTCACAATAGTGAGTTCCAGATCCCAGCAAGCTCACGACAGCGAGTTCCAGATCCCAGCAAGCTCACGAGAGCGAGTTCTGGATCCCAGAAAACTCACGAAAGCGCGTCCCAGATCCCGGCAAGTTCACGACAGCGAGTTCCAGATCCCAGCAAGTTCACGAGAGCGAGTTCCAGATTGCGGCCTGCTCACGATGGTGAGTTCCAGATCCCAGCAAGCTCACGATAGTGAGTTCCAGATCCCAGCAAGCTCACGAGAGCGAGTTCTGGATCCCAGAAAACTCACGAAAGCGCGTCCCAGATCCCGGCAAGTTCACGACAGCGAGTTCCAGATCCGAGCAAGTTCACGAGAGCGAGTTCCAGATTGCGGCCTGCTCACGATAGTGAGTTCCAGATCCCAGCAAGCTCACAATAGTGAGTTCCAGATCCCAGCAAGCTCACGACAGCGAGTTCCAGATCCCAGCAAGCTCACGAGAGCGAGTTCTGGATCCCAGAAAACTCACGAAAGCGCGTCCCAGATCCCGGCAAGTTCACGACAGCGAGTTCCAGATCCCAGCAAGTTCACGAGAGCGAGTTCCAGATTGCGGCCTGCTCACGATAGTGAGTTCCAGATCCCAGCAAGCTCACGATAGTGAGTTCCAGATCCCAGCAAGCTCACGAGAGCGAGTTCTGGATCCCAGAAAACTCACGAAAGCGCGTCCCAGATCCCGGCAAGTTCACGACAGCGAGTTCCAGATCCCAGCATGTTCACGAGAGCGAGTTCCAGATTGCGGCCTGCTCACGATAGTGAGTTCCAGATCCCAGCAAGCTCACGATAGTGAGTTCCAGATCCCAGCAAGCTCACGAGAGTGAGTTCTGGATCCCAGAAAACTCACGAAAGCGCGTCCCAGATCACAGCAAGCTCACGATAGCGAATTCCAGGTCTCAAAAAGCTCATGATAATGAGTTCCAGATCCCTGCAAGCTCACGGGAGCGAGTTCCAGATTGCGGCCTGCTCACAACAGTGAGTTCCAGATCCCAGCAAGCCCACGATAGCGAGTTCCAGATCCCAGCAAGCTCACGATAGCGAGTTCCAGAACCTGCCAAGTTCACAATAGCGTGTTCCAGAACCCGGCAAGCTCACGAAAGCGAGATCCAGATCGCAGCAAGCTCACAATAACGAGTTCAAGATCCTGAAAAGCTCACGAGAGTCAGTTCCAGATTGCGGCCTGCTCACGATAGTGAGTTCCAGATCCTGGCAAGCTCACGATAGTGAGTTCCAGATCCTGGCAAGCTCACGATAGCGAGTTCCAGATCCCAGCAAGCGCACGATAGTGTGTTCCAAATCGCCTGGAATGTTGCCAGGGCTGGGGGCTGGTAGCTTTTGAGATGTTTGCGAATTTGGGGTGTGTTTCTTGGAACAGGGAAGACAGAGGGATGACATGATTGTGGTATTCAGGATTGTGAGGGTTAGAGATAGGTGGACAGGAGGATGCTCTTTCCCTTGGTAGAGAGTTCAAACACCAGAGACTCAAGCTGATGACAGAAAGATGAGAGGGGACATGAGGAAACATATTTTTACGCAGAAGGTAGTGATTGTCTGGAATGTGCTGCCCGAGTTGGTGGTGGAGGTAGAGACCCTGAACTCTTCTAAAAGGTATCTGGATCTGCACCTGAACTGCAGGACTGTAGGCCGTGTGCAGAAAGGCGGAATTAGAAAGGGACAGCACGGACAAACAGGTGGAATGGCCCCTTCTGGCTGTGTCATTGCTTCTCTGGTTCTAACAGCAAAAGAATCTAGAAGCAGAGGATTATGAGTTTGGTGGAGAAGAAAAGGTGGCAGAAGGAAAGTGGTTTTTATGCTGTGAGTGTTCAGGGTCTGGAATTTACCGCCTGAGAGTGAGGCGGAGGCAGATTTCATTGTGGTTTTCAAAAAGGACTTCGATAAGCACCTGAAGTTAAAGGGCTACAGGGAAAGGATGGGGGAATGGGACTAGCTGGTGTGCTCTTACACAGAAGCAGCGCAGAGTCAAAGGAGCTCATTCTGTGCTGGAGCCAATCGATGATTCAAACAGAGAGGCAGCAGCACGGCAGCACAGTGGTTAGCACAGTCGCTTCACAGCTCCAGGGTCCCAGGTTCGATTCCCGGCTTGGGTCACTGTCTGTGAGGAGTCTGCACATTCTCCCCGTGTGCGAGTGTGTTCCTCCCACAGTCTACAGTCCAAAGATGTGCGGGTTAGGTCGATTGGCCATGCTAAATTGCCTTTAGTGTCCAAAAAGGTTCGGTGGGGTTACTGGGTTATGGGGATAGGGTGGAGGCGTGGGCTTGGGTGGGGTGTTGTTTCCAAGGGCCGGTGCAGACTCGATGGGCCGAATGGCCTCCTTCTGCACTGTAAATTCTATGATTCAAACAGAGACTGCATTTCAAACTTACTTCCTGGCCCAGAAACATTGTGGAACATCCTGAGGTTGGGAAAGTTGTTGAATGGATTTCTTTCCTCCATCTTTACGAACCATTTCCAGTCAGTGGAAACGGGAGAGTTAGCATCCCGTCTGCCTGAACTGTTCCCAGGGTCAGTGGGCCATTAGGTTTCCCCACTACAACCCTGTGTCTGTGGGGGGACACTCCAGGATGGCTCAGAACTCCCTGCGCCAATCTCCTATACAGAACTCCAAAACCCCAAAGCTCCCTCAACACCGTTCCCATCTAACACTCCCAGGACAGGAGCAACAAGGGGTCACAGCACATTGTTTCGAGATCGACAGTCACCTACCTTCATCCCTCGATAGAGGCAACTGGAACTGTCACCAAACCTCACAACTTGGTTTATATTCCAGGTGTTTTTAACCAAAGACCCTCCTCGAATAGAAATACAGCAATAGCAGCCTTATATTCACAAAGATAAACGAGTTTTACCTAGTGACTGACTCAGGAGATTCTGTGTTGTGAGAAACACGAGGAAAAAATAAATCTTCATTTCACTCCAGACATCAGGAGAAGATGAAAGATCACATCATCAGTAATCTTGAGGAAGAGGGGGCGGGTGGAGGAGCGATATCCTGTCAGAGACGACAGCTCAGAGTACCAATCATTTTATTCTCTCATCAAAGTTCTGCTCGAGCTGACTCGCAACTGACCCATACCGAGAGAGCGAGAGTCTGCCGTAATCACCGGCACCTAGAGACAAAAATAATGTGGATCATTCACATACAGCTCAGAGACACACAATGTGGATCATTCACACACAGCTCAGAGAGACACAATGTGGATCATTCACACACAGCTCAGAGACACACAATGTGGATCATTCACACACAGCTCAGAGACACACAATGTGGATCATTCACACACAGCTCAGAGAGACACAATGTGGATCATTCACACACAGCTCAGAGACACACAATGTGGATCATTCACACACAGCTCAGAGACACACAATGTGGATCATTCACACACAGCTCAGAGAGACACAATGTGGATCATTCACTCACAGCTCAGAGAGACACAATGTGGATCATTCACACACAGCTCAGAGACACACAATGTGGATCATTCACACACAGCTCAGAGAGACACAATGTGGATCATTCACACACATCTCAGAGACACACAATGTGGATCATTTACACACAGCTCAGAGAGACACACAATGTGGATCATTCACACACAGCTCAGAGACACACAATGTGGATCATTCACATACAGCTCAGAGAGACACACAATGTGGATCATTCACACACAGCTCAGAGACACACAATGTGGATCATTCACACACAGCTCAGAGAGAGACAGAAAGTGGATCATTCACACACAGCTCAGAGAGACACACAATGTGGATCATTCACACAGAGCTCAGAGAGACACAATGTGGATCATTCACACACAGCTCAGAGAGACACAATGTGGATCATTCACTCACAGCTCAGAGAGACACAATGTGGATCATTCACACACAGCTCAGAGACACACAATGTGGATCATTCACACACAGCTCAGAGAGACACAATGTGGATCATTCACACACATCTCAGAGACACACAATGTGGATCATTCACACACAGCTCAGAGAGACACAATGTGGATCATTCACACACATCTCAGAGACACACAATGTGGATCATTTACACACAGCTCAGAGAGACACACAATGTGGATCATTCACACACAGCTCAGAGACACACAATGTGGATCATTCACATACAGCTCAGAGAGACACACAATGTGGATCATTCACACACAGCTCAGAGACACACAATGTGGATCATTCACACACAGCTCAGAGAGAGACAGAAAGTGGATCATTCACACACAGCTCAGAGAGACACACAATGTGGATCATTCACACAGAGCTCAGAGAGACACAATGTGGATCATTCACACACAGCTCAGAGACACACAATGTGGATCATTCACACACAGCTCAGAGACACACAATGTGGATCATTCACACACAGCTCAGAGAGACACACAATGTGGATCATTCACACAGAGCTCAGAGAGACACAATGTGGATCATTCACACACAGCTCAGAGAGAGACACAATGTGGATCATTCACACACAGCTCAGAGACACACAATGTGGATCATTCACACACATCTCAGAGACACACAATGTGGATCATTTACACACAGCTCAGAGAGACACACAATGTGGATCATTCACACACAGCTCAGAGACACACAATGTGGATCATTCACATACAGCTCAGAGAGACACACAATGTGGATCATTCACACACAGCTCAGAGACACACAATGTGGATCATTCACACACAGCTCAGAGACAGAAAGTGGATCATTCACACACAGCTCAGAGAGACACACAATGTGGATCATTCACACACAGCTCAGAGAGACACAATGTAGATCATTCACACACAGCTCAGAGACACACAATGCAGAACTTTCACACACAGCTCAGAGAGACACAATGTGGATCATTCACACACAGCTCAGAGACACACAATGTGGTTCATTCACACACAGCTCAGAGACACACACAATGTGGATCATTCACACACAGCTCAGAGACACACACAATGTGGATCATTCACACACAGCTCAGAGAGACACACAATGTGGATCATTCACACACAGCTCAGAGAGACACACAATGTGGATCATTCACACACAGCTCAGAGACACACAATGTGGATCATTCACACGCAGCTCAGAGAGACACAATGTGGATCATTCACATACAGCTCAGAGAGACACAATGTGGATCATTCACACACAGCTCAGAGACACACAATGTGGATCATTCACACACAGCTCAGAGAGACACACAATGTGGATCATTCACACACAGCTCAGAGAGACACAAAATGTGGATCATTCAGACACAGCTCAGAGAGACACCCAATGTGGATCATTCACACACAGCTCAGAGACACACAATGTGGATCATTCACATACAGCTCAGAGAGACACAATGTGGATCATTCACACACAGCTCAGAGAGACACACAATGTGGATCATTCACACACAGCTCAGAGACAAACAATGTGGATCATTCACACACAGCTCAGAGAGAGAGACAATGTGGATCATTCACACACAGCTCAGAGAGACACAATGTTGATCATTCACACAAAGCTCAGAGAGACACAATGTGGATCATTCACACACAGCTCAGAGACACACAATGTGGATCATTCACAAACAGCTCAGAGAGACACAATGTTGATCATTCACACACAGCTCAGAGACACACAATGTGGATCATTCACACAGCTCAGAGAGACACAATGTTGATCATTCACACACAGCTCAGAGACACACAATGTTGATCATTCACACACAGCTCAGAGACACACAATGTTGATCATTCACACACAGCTCAGAGACACACAATGTGGATCATTCACACACAGCTCAGAGACACACAATGTGGATCATTCACACACAGCTCAGAGAGAAACACAATGTGGATCATTCACACACAGCTCAGAAACACACAATGTGGATCATTCACACACAGCTCAGAGAGACACAATGTGGATCATTCACACACAGCTCAGAGACACACACTGTGGATCATTCACACAGAGCTCAGAGAGACACAATGTGGATCATTCACATACAGCTCAGAGAGAGACACAATGAGGATCATTCACACACAGCTCAGAGAGACACACAATGTGGATCATTCACACACAGCTCAGAGACACACAATGTGGATCACTCACACACAGCTCAGAGAGACACACAATGTGGATCATTCACACAGAGCTCAGAGACACACAATGAGGATCATTCACACACAGCTCATAGATACACAATGTGGATCATTCACACACAGCTCAGAGACACAATGTGGATCATTCACACACAGCTCAGAGAGACACACAATGTGGATCATGCACACACAGCTCAGAGAGACACAATGTGGATCATTCACACACAGTTCAGAGACAAACAATGTGGATCATTCACACACAGCTCAGAGACACACAATGTGGATCATTCACACACAGCTCAGAGAGACAGACAATGTGGATCATTCACACACAGCTCAGAGACACACAATGTGTATCATTCACACACAGCTCAGAGAGACACAATGTGGATCATTCACACACAGCTCAGAGAGACACAATGTGGATCATTCACACACAGCTCAAAGACACACAATGTGGACCATTCACACACAGCTCAGAGAGACACACAATGTGGATCATTCACATACAGCTCAGAGAGCCACAAAATGTGGATCATTCACACACAGCTCAGAGACACACAATGTACATCATTCACACACAGCTCAGAGACACACAATGTGCATCATTCACACACAGCTCAGAGAGACACAATGTGGATCATTCACACACAGCTCAGAGAGACACACAATGTGGATCATTCACACACAGCTCAGAGAGAAACACAATGTGGATTATTCACACACAGCTCAGAGAGACACACAATGTGGATCATTCACACACAGCTCAGAGAGACACACTGAATCATTCACACACAGCTCAGAGAGAAACACAATGTGAATCATTCACACACAGATCAGCGAGACACACAATGTGGATCATTCACACACAGCTCAGAGAGACACAATGTGGATCATTCACACACAGCTCAGAGACACACAATGTGGATCATTCACACACAGCTCAGAGACACACAATGTGGATCATTCACACACAGCTCAGAGACACACAATGTGGATCATTCACACACAGCTCAGAGAGACACAATGTGGATCATTCACACACAGCTCAGAGACACACAATGTGGATCATTCACACACAGCTCAGAAACACACAATGTGGATCATTCACACACAGCTCAGAGAGAAACACAATGTGGATCATTCACACACAGCTCAGAGACACACAATGTGGATCATTCACACACAGCTCAGAGACACACAATGTGCATCATTCACACACAGCTCAGAGACACACAATGTGGATCATTCACACACAGCTCAGAGAGACACAATGTGGATCATTCACACACAGCTCAGAGACACACAATGTGGATCATTCACACACAGCTCAGAGAGACACACAATGTGGATCATTCACACACAGCTCAGCGAGACACACAATGTGGATCATTCACACACAGCTCAGAGAGACACAATGTGGATCATTCACACACAGCTCAGAGACACACAATGTGGATCATTCACACACAGCTCAGAGACACAAAATGTGCATCATTCACACACAGCTCAGAGACACACAATGTGGATCATTCACACACAGCTGAGAGACACACAATGTGGATCATTCACACACAGCTGAGAGACACACAATGTGGATCATTCACACACAGCTCAGAGAGACACAATGTGGATGATTCACACACAGCTCAGAGACACACAATGTGGATCTTTCACACACAGCTCAGAGACCCACAATGTGGATCATTCACACACAGCTCAGCGAGACACACAATGTGGATGATTCACACTCAGCTCAGAGACACACAATGTGGATGATGCACACACAGCTCAGAGACATAATGTGGATCATTCACACACAGCTCAGAGACTCACAATGTGGATCATTCACACACAGCTCAGAGACACACAGTGTGGATCATTCGCACATAGCTCAGAGAGACACACAATGTGGATCATTCACACACAGCTCAGAGAGACACAATGTGGATCATTCACACACAGCTCAGAGACACACAATGTGGATCATTCACACACAGCTCAGAGAGACAAAATGTGGATCATTCACACACAGCTCAGAGACACACAATGTGGATCATTCACACACAGCTCAGAGAGACACAATGTGGATCATTCACACACAGCTCAGAGACACACAATGTGGATCATTCACACACAGCTCAGAGACACACAATGTGGATGATGCACACACAGCTCAGAGACATAATGTGGATCATTCACACACAGCTCAGAGAGACACAATGTGGATCATTCACACACAGCTCAGAGACACACAGTGTGGATCATTCGCACATAGCTCAGAGAGACACAATGTGGATCATTCACACACAGCTCAGAGACACACAATGTGGATCATTCACACACAGCTCAGCGAGACACACAATGTGGATCATTCACACACAGCGCAGAGAGACACACAATGTGGATCATTCACACACAGCTCAGATATACACAATGTGGATCATTCACACACAGCTCAGAGAGAGAGACAATGTGGATCATTCACACACAGCTCTGAGAGACACAATGTGGATCATTCACACAGAGCTCAGAGACACAATGTGGATCATTCACACACAGCTCAGAGAGACACACAATGTAGATCATTCACATACAGCTCAGCGAGACACACAATGTGGATCATTCACACACAGCTCAGAGACACACACAATGTGGACCATTCACACACAGCTCAGAGACACACAATGTGGATCATTCACACACAGCACAGAGAGACACACTGTGAATCATTCACACACAGCTCAGAGAGACACACAATGTGAATCATTCACACACAGCTCAGAAACACACAATGTGGATCATTCACACACAGCTCAGAGACACACACAATGTGGATCATTCACACACAGCGCAGAGAGACACACAATGTGGATCATTCACACACAGCTCAGATATACACAATGTGGATCATTCACACACAGCTCAGAGAGAGAGACAATGTGGATCATTCACACACAGCTCTGAGAGACACAATGTGGATCATTCACACAGAGCTCAGAGACACAATGTGGATCATTCACACACAGCTCAGAGAGACACACAATGTAGATCATTCACATACAGCTCAGCGAGACACACAATGTGGATCATTCACACACAGCTCAGAGACACACACAATGTGGATCATTCACACACAGCTCAGAGACACACAATGTGGATCATTCACACACAGCACAGAGAGACACACTGTGAATCATTCACACACAGCTCAGAGAGACACACAATGTGGATCATTAACACACAGCTCAGAGACACACAATGTGGGTCATTCACACACAGCTCAGAGAGAAACACAATGTGGATCATCCACACACAGCTCAGAGACACACAATGTGGATCATTCGCACACAGCTCAGAGACACACAATGTGGATCATTCACACACAGCTCAGAAACACACAATGTGGATCATTCACACACAGCTCAGAGAGAAACACAATGTGGATCATCCACACACAGCTCAGAGACACACAATGTGGATCATTCGCACACAGCTCAGAGACACACAATGTGGATCATTCACACACAGCTCAGAGAGACACAATGTGGATCATTCACACACAGCTCAGAGAGACACAATGTGGATCATTCACACACAGCTCAGAGACACACAATGTGGATCATTCGCACACAGCTCAGAGACACACAATGTGGATCATTCACACACAGCTCAGAGAGACACAATGTGGATCATTCACACACAGCTCAGAGACACACAATGTGGATCATTCACACACAGCTCAGAGACACACAATGTGGATCATTCACACACAGCTCAGAGACACACAATGTGGATCATTCACACACAGCTCAGAGACACACAATGTGCATCATTCACACACAGCTCAGAGACACACAATGTGGATCATTCACACACAGCTCAGAGAGACACAATGTGGATCATTCACACACAGCTCAGAGACACACAATGTGGATCATTCACACACAGCTCAGAGAGACACACAATGTGGATCATTCACACACAGCTCAGCGAGACACACAATGTGGATCATTCACACACAGCTCAGAGAGACACAATGTGGATCATTCACACACAGCTCAGAGACACACAATGTGGATCATTCACACACAGCTCAGAGACACACAATGTGCATCATTCACACACAGCTCAGAGACACACAATGTGGATCATTCACACACAGCTGAGAGACACACAATGTGGATCATTCACACACAGCTCAGAGACACACAATGTGGATCATTCACACACAGCTCAGAGAGACACAATGTGGATGATTCACACACAGCTCAGAGACACACAATGTGGATCTTTCACACACAGCTCAGAGAGACACAATGTGGATCATTCACACACAGCTCAGCGAGACACACAATGTGGATGATTCACACACAGCTCAGAGACACACAATGTGGATGATGCACACACAGCTCAGAGACATAATGTGGATCATTCAAACACAGCTCAGAGACTCACAATGTGGATCATTCACACACAGCTCAGAGACACACAGTGTGGATCATTCGCACATAGCTCAGAGAGACACACAATGTGGATGATTCACACACAGCTCAGAGACACACAATGTGGATGATGCACACACAGCTCAGAGACATAATGTGGATCATTCAAACACAGCTCAGAGACTCACAATGTGGATCATTCACACACAGCTCAGAGACACACAGTGTGGATCATTCGCACATAGCTCAGAGAGACACACAATGTGGATCATTCACACACAGCTCAGAGAGACACAATGTGGATCATTCACACACAGCTCAGAGACACACAATGTGGATCATTCACACACAGCTCAGAGAGACACAATGTGGATCATTCACACACAGCTCAGAGACACACAATGTGGATCATTCACACACAGCTCAGAGAGACACAATGTGGATCATTCACACACAGCTCAGAGACACACAATGTGGATCATTCAAACACAGCTCAGAGACTCACAATGTGGATCATTCACACACAGCTCAGAGACACACAGTGTGGATCATTCGCACATAGCTCAGAGAGACACACAATGTGGATCATTCACACACAGCTCAGAGAGACACAATGTGGATCATTCACACACAGCTCAGAGACACACAATGTGGATCATTCACACACAGCTCAGAGAGACACAATGTGGATCATTCACACACAGCTCAGAGACACACAATGTGGATCATTCACACACAGCTCAGAGACACACAATGTGGATGATGCACACACAGCTCAGAGACATAATGTGGATCATTCACACACAGCTCAGAGACTCACAATGTGGATCATTCACACACAGCTCAGAGACACACAATGTGGATCATTCACACACAGCTCAGAGACACACAATGTGGATCATTCACACACAGCACAGAGAGACACACAATGTGGATCATTCACACACAGCTCAGAGAGACACAATGTGGATCATTCACACACAGCTCAGAGACACACAATGTGGATCATTCACACACAGCTCAGAGAGACACAATGTGGATCATTCACACACAGCTCAGAGAGACACAATGTGGATCATTCACACACAGCTGAAAGACACACAATGTGGATCATTCACACACAGCTCAGAGAGACACAATGTGGATCATTCACACACAGCTCAGAGAGACACAATGTGGATCATTCACACACACCTGAAAGACACACAATGTGGATCATTCACACACAGCTCAGAGTGACACAATGTGGATCATTCACACACAGCTCAGCGAGACACACAATGTGGATCATTCACAGACAGCTCAGAAACACACAATGTGGATCATTCACACACAGCTCAGAGACACACAATGTGGATCATTCACACACAGCTCAGAGAGACACAATGTGGATCATTCACACACAGCTCAGAGAGACACAATGTGGATCATTCACACACAGCTGAAAGACACACAATGTGGATCATTCACACACAGCTCAGAGAGACACAATGTGGATCATTCACACACAGCTCAGCGAGACACACAATGTGGATCATTCACAGACAGCTCAGAAACACACAATGTGGATCATTCACACACAGCTCAGAGACACACAATATGGATCATTCACACACAGCTCAGCGAGACACACAATGTGGATCATTCACACACAGCTCAGAGTGACACAATGTGGATCATTCACACAGCTCAGAGACACACAATGTGGATCATTCACACACAGCTCAGAGAGACACAAAGTGGATCATTCACACACAGCTCAGAGACACATAATGTGGATCATTCACACACAGCTCAGAGAGATACACAATGTGGATCATTCACACACAGCTCAGAGACACAATGTGGATCATTCACACACAGCTCAGAGAGACACACAATGTGGATCATTCACACACAGCTCAGAGACACAATGTGGATCATTCACACACAGCTCAGAGAGACACAATGTCGATCATTCACACACAGCTCAGAGAGACACACAATGTGGATCATTCACACACAGCTCAGAGACACACAATGTGGATCATTCACACACAGTTCAGAGACACACAATGTGGATCATTCACACACAGCTCAGAGACACACAATGTGGATCATTCACACACAGCTCAGAGAGACACAATGTGGATCATTCACACACAGCTCAGAGAGACACAATGTCGATCATTCACACACAGCTCAGAGAGACACACAATGTGGATCATTCACACACAGCTCAGAGACACACAATGTGGATCATTCACACACAGTTCAGAGACACACAATGTGGATCATTCACACACAGCTCAGAGACACACAATGTGGATCATTCACACACAGCTCAGAGACACACAATGTGGATCATTCACACACAGCTCAGAGACACAAAATGTGCATCATTCACACACAGCTCAGAGACACACAATGTGGATCATTCACACACAGCTGAGAGACACACAATGTGGATCATTCACACACAGCTCAGAGACACACAATGTGGATCATTCACACACAGCTCAGAGAGACACAATGTGGATGATTCACACACAGCTCAGAGACACACAATGTGGATCTTTCACACACAGCTCAGAGACCCACAATGTGGATCATTCACACACAGCTCAGCGAGACACACAATGTGGATGATTCACACTCAGCTCAGAGACACACAATGTGGATGATGCACACACAGCTCAGAGACATAATGTGGATCATTCACACACAGCTCAGAGACTCACAATGTGGATCATTCACACACCGCTCAGAGACACACAGTGTGGATCATTCGCACATAGCTCAGAGAGACACACAATGTGGATCATTCACACACAGCTCAGAGAGACACAATGTGGATCATTCACACACAGCTCAGAGACACACAATGTGGATCATTCACACACAGCTCAGAGAGACAAAATGTGGATCATTCACACACAGCTCAGAGACACACAATGTGGATCATTCACACACAGCTCAGAGAGACACAATGTGGATCATTCACACACAGCTCAGAGACACACAATGTGGATCATTCACACACAGCTCAGAGACACACAATGTGGATGATGTACACACAGCTCAGAGACATAATGTGGATCATACACACACAGCTCAGACAGACACAATGTGGATCATTCACACACAGCTCAGAGACACACAGTGTGGATCATTCGCACATAGCTCAGAGAGACACAATGTGGATCATTCACACACAGCTCAGAGACACACAATGTGGATCATTCACACACAGCCAGCGAGACACACAATGTGGATCATTCACACACAGCGCAGAGAGACACACAATGTGGATCATTCACACACAGCTCAGATATACACAATGTGGATCATTCACACACAGCTCAGAGAGAGAGACAATGTGGATCATTCACACACAGCTCTGAGAGACACAATGTGGATCATTCACACAGAGCTCAGAGACACAATGTGGATCATTCACACACAGCTCAGAGAGACACACAATGTAGATCATTCACATACAGCTCAGCGAGACACACAATGTGGATCATTCACACACAGCTCAGAGACACACACAATGTGGATCATTCACACACAGCTCAGAGACACACAATGTGGATCATTCACACACAGCACAGAGAGACACACTGTGAATCATTCACACACAGCTCAGAGAGACACACAATGTGAATCATTCACACACAGATCAGCGAGACACACAATGTGGATCATTCACACACAGCTCAGAAACACACAATGTGGATCATTCACACACAGCTCAGAGAGAAACACAATGTGGATCATCCACACACAGCTCAGAGAGACACAATGTGGATCATTCACACACAGCTCAGAGACACACAATGTGGATCATTCGCACACAGCTCAGAGACACACAATGTGGATCATTCACACACAGCTCAGAGAGACACAATGTGGATCATTCACACACAGCTCAGAGACACACAATGTGGATCATTCACACACAGCTCAGAGACACACAATGTGGATCATTCACACACAGCTCAGAGACACACAATGTGCATCATTCACACACAGCTCAGAGACACACAATGTGGATCATTCACACACAGCTCAGAGAGACACAATGTGGATCATTCACACACAGCTCAGAGACACACAATGTGGATCATTCACACACAGCTCAGAGAGACACACAATGTGGATCATTCACACACAGCTCAGCGAGACACACAATGTGGATCATTCACACACAGCTCAGAGAGACACAATGTGGATCATTCACACACAGCTCAGAGACACACAATGTGGATCATTCACACACAGCTCAGAGACACACAATGTGCATCATTCACACACAGCTCAGAGACACACAATGTGGATCATTCACACACAGCTGAGAGACACACAATGTGGATCATTCACACACAGCTCAGAGACACACAATGTGGATCATTCACACACAGCTCAGAGAGACACAATGTGGATGATTCACACACAGCTCAGAGACACACAATGTGGATCTTTCACAGACAGCTCAGAGACCCACAATGTGGATCATTCACACACAGCTCAGCGAGACACACAATGTGGATGATTCACACACAGCTCAGAGACACACAATGTGGATGATGCACACACAGCTCAGAGACATAATGTGGATCATTCAAACACAGCTCAGAGACTCACAATGTGGATCATTCACACACAGCTCAGAGACACACAGTGTGGATCATTCGCACATAGCTCAGAGAGACACACAATGTGGATCATTCACACACAGCTCAGAGAGACACAATGTGGATCATTCACACACAGCTCAGAGACACACAATGTGGATCATTCACACACAGCTCAGAGAGACACAATGTGGATCATTCACACACAGCTCAGAGACACACAATGTGGATCATTCACACACAGCTCAGAGAGACACAATGTGGATCATTCACACACAGCTCAGAGACACACAATGTGGATCATTCACACACAGCTCAGAGACACACAATGTGGATGATGCACACACAGCTCAGAGACATAATGTGGATCATTCACACACAGCTCAGAGACTCACAATGTGGATCATTCACACACAGCTCAGAGAGACACAATGTGGATCATTCACACACAGCTCAGAGACACACAATGTGGATCATTCACACACAGCTCAGAGAGACACAATGTGGATCATTCACACACAGCTCAGAGACACACAATGTGGATCATTCACACACAGCTCAGAGAGACACAATGTGGATCATTCACACACAGCTCAGAGAGACACAATGTGGATCATTCACACACAGCTGAAAGACACACAATGTGGATCATTCACACACAGCTCAGAGAGACACAATGTGGATCATTCACACACAGCTCAGCGAGACACACAATGTGGATCATTCACAGACAGCCCAGAGACACACAATGTGGATCATTCACACACAGCTCAGCGAGACACACAATGTGGATCATTCACACACAGCTCAGAGTGACACAATGTGGATCATTCACACAGCTCAGAGACACACAATGTGGATCATTCACACACAGCTCAGAGAGACACAAAGTGGATCATTCACACACAGCTCAGAGACACATAATGTGGATCATTCACACACAGCTCAGAGAGATACACAATGTGGATCATTCACACACAGCTCAGAGACACAATGTGGATCATTCACACACAGCTCAGAGAGACACACAATGTGGATCATTCACACACAGCTCAGAGAGACACAATGTGGATCATTCACACACAGCTCAGAGACACACAATCTGGATCATTCACACACAGCTCAGAGAGACACAATGTGGATCATTCACACACAGCTCAGAGACACAATGTGGATCATTCACACACAGCTCAGAGACACAATGTGGATCATTCACACACAGCTCAGAGAGACACAATGTCGATCATTCACACACAGCTCAGAGAGACACACAATGTGGATCATTCACACACAGCTCAGAGACACACAATGTGGATCATTCACACACAGTTCAGAGACACACAATGTGGATCATTCACACACAGCTCAGAGACACACAATGTGGATCATTCACACACAGCTCAGAGAGACACAATGTGGATCATTAACACACAGCTCAGAGACACACAATGTGGATCATTCACAAACAGCTCAGAGAGACACAATGTCGATCATTCACACACAGCTCAGAGAGACACAATGTGGATCATTCACACACAGCTCAGCGAGACACCCAATGTGGATCATTCACACACAGCTCAGAGAGACACAATGTTGGTCATTCACACACAGCTCAGAGACACACACAATGTGGATCATTCACACACAGCTCAGAGACACACAATGTGGATTATTCACACACAGCTCTGAGAGACACACAATGTGGATCATTCACACACAGCTCAGAGACACACAATGTGGATCATTCACACACAGCTCAGAGAGACACACAATGTGGATCATTCACACACAGGTCAGAGAGACACAATGTGGATCATTCACACACAGCTCAGAGACACACAATGTGGCTCATTCACACACAGCTCAGCGAGACACAATGTGGATCATTCACACACAGCTCAGAGACACACACAATGTGGATCATTCACACACAGCTCAAAGAGACACAATGTGGATCTTTCACACACAGCTCAGAGACACAATGTGGATCATTCACACACAGCTCAGAGAGACACACAATGTGGATCATTAACACACAGCTCAGAGACACACAATGTGGATCATTCACACACAGCTCAGAGACACACAATGTGGATTATTCACACACAGCTCAGAGAGACACACAATGTGGATCATTCACACACAGCTCAGAGACACACAATGTGGATCATTCACGCACAGCTCAGAGACACACAATGTGGATCATTCACACACAGCTCAGAGACACACACAATGTGGATCATTAACACACAGCTCAGAGACACACAATGTGGATCATTCACACACAGCTCAGAGACACACAATGTGGATCATTCACACACAGCTCAGAGACACAATGTGGATCATTCACACACAGCTCAGAGAGACACACAATGTGGATCATTAACACACAGCTCAGAGACACACAATGTGGATCATTCACACACAGCTCAGAGACACACAATGTGGATCATTCACACACAGCTCAGAGAGACACAATGTGGATCATTCACACACAGCTCAGAGAGACACAATGTGGATCATTCACACACAGCTGAAAGACACACAATGTGGATCATTCACACACAGCTCAGAGAGACACAATGTGGATCATTCACACACAGCTCAGCGAGACACACAATGTGGATCATTCACAGACAGCCCAGAGACACACAATGTGGATCATTCACACAGCTCAGAGACACACAATATGGATCATTCACACACAGCTCAGCGAGACACACAATGTGGATCATTCACACACAGCTCAGAGTGACACAATGTGGATCATTCACACAGCTCAGAGACACACAATGTGGATCATTCACACACAGCTCAGAGAGACACAAAGTGGATCATTCACACACAGCTCAGAGACACATAATGTGGATCATTCACACACAGCTCAGAGAGATACACAATGTGGATCATTCACACGCAGCTCAGAGACACAATGTGGATCATTCACACACAGCTCAGAGAGACACACAATGTGGATCATTCACACACAGCTCAGAGACACAATGTGGATCATTCACACACAGCTCAGAGACACAATGTGGATCATTCACACACAGCTCAGAGAGACACAATGTCGATCATTCACACACAGCTCAGAGAGACACACAATGTGGATCATTCACACACAGCTCAGAGACACACAATGTGGATCATTCACACACAGTTCAGAGACACACAATGTGGATCATTCACACACAGCTCAGAGACTCACAATGTGGATCATTCACACACAGCTCAGAGAGACACAATGTGGATCATTCACACACAGCTCAGAGACACACAATGTGGATCATTCACACACAGCTCAGAGACACAAAATGTGCATCATTCACACACAGCTCAGAGACACACAATGTGGATCATTCACACACAGCTGAGAGACACACAATGTGGATCATTCACACACAGCTCAGAGACACACAATGTGGATGATTCACACACAGCTCAGAGAGACACAATGTGGATGATTCACACACAGCTCAGAGACACACAATGTGGATCTTTCACACACAGCTCAGAGACCCACAATGTGGATCATTCACACACAGCTCAGCGAGACACACAATGTGGATGATTCACACTCAGCTCAGAGACACACAATGTGGATGATGCACACACAGCTCAGAGACATAATGTGGATCATTCACACACAGCTCAGAGACTCACAATGTGGATCATTCACACACCGCTCAGAGACACACAGTGTGGATCATTCGCACATAGCTCAGAGAGACACACAATGTGGATCATTCACACACAGCTCAGAGAGACACAATGTGGATCATTCACACACAGCTCAGAGACACACAATGTGGATCATTCACACACAGCTCAGAGAGACAAAATGTGGATCATTCACACACAGCTCAGAGACACACAATGTGGATCATTCACACACAGCTCAGAGAGACACAATGTGGATCATTCACACACAGCTCAGAGACACACAATGTGGATCATTCACACACAGCTCAGAGAGACACAATGTGGATCATTCACACACAGCTCAGAGACACACAGTGTGGATCATTCGCACATAGCTCAGAGAGACACAATGTGGATCATTCACACACAGCTCAGAGACACACAATGTGGATCATTCACACACAGCTCAGCGAGACACACAATGTGGATCATTCACACACAGCGCAGAGAGACACACAATGTGGATCATTCACACACAGCTCAGATATACACAATGTGGATCATTCACACACAGCTCAGAGAGAGAGACAATGTGGATCATTCACACACAGCTCTGAGAGACACAATGTGGATCATTCACACAGAGCTCAGAGACACAATGTGGATCATTCACACACAGCTCAGAGAGACACAATGTGGATCATTCACACAGAGCTCAGAGACACACAATGTGGATCATTCACACACAGCTCAGCGAGACACACAATGTGGATCATTCACACACAGCTCAGAGACACACACAATGTGGATCATTCACACACAGCTCAGAGACACACAATGTGGATCATTCACACACAGCACAGAGAGACACACTGTGAATCATTCACACACAGCTCAGAGAGACACACAATGTGAATCATTCACACACAGATCAGCGAGACACACAATGTGGATCATTCACACACAGCTCAGAAACACACAATGTGGATCATTCACACACAGCTCAGAGAGAAACACAATGTGGATCATCCACACACAGCTCAGAGAGACACAATGTGGATCATTCACACACAGCTCAGAGACACACAATGTGGATCATTCGCACACAGCTCAGAGACACACAATGTGGATCATTCACACACAGCTCAGAGAGACACAATGTGGATCATTCACACACAGCTCAGAGACACACAATGTGGATCATTCACACACAGCTCAGAGAGACACAATGTGGATCATTCACACACAGCTCAGAGACACACAATGTGGATCATTCACACACAGCTCAGAGACACACAATGTGCATCATTCACACACAGCTCAGAGACACACAATGTGGATCATTCACACACAGCTCAGAGAGACACAATGTGGATCATTCACACACAGCTCAGAGACACACAATGTGGATCATTCACACACAGCTCAGAGAGACACACAATGTGGATCATTCACACACAGCTCAGCGAGACACACAATGTGGATCATTCACACACAGCTCAGAGAGACACAATGTGGATCATTCACACACAGCTCAGAGACACACAATGTGGATCATTCACACACAGCTCAGAGACACACAATGTGCATCATTCACACACAGCTCAGAGACACACAATGTGGATCATTCACACACAGCTGAGAGACACACAATGTGGATCATTCACACACAGCTCAGAGACACACAATGTGGATCATTCACACACAGCTCAGAGAGACACAATGTGGATGATTCACACACAGCTCAGAGACACACAATGTGGATCTTTCACAGACAGCTCAGAGACCCACAATGTGGATCATTCACACACAGCTCAGCGAGACACACAATGTGGATGATTCACACACAGCTCAGAGACACACAATGTGGATGATGCACACACAGCTCAGAGACATAATGTGGATCATTCAAACACAGCTCAGAGACTCACAATGTGGATCATTCACACACAGCTCAGAGACACACAGTGTGGATCATTCGCACATAGCTCAGAGAGACACACAATGTGGATCATTCACACACAGCTCAGAGAGACACAATGTGGATCATTCACACACAGCTCAGAGACACACAATGTGGATCATTCACACACAGCTCAGAGAGACACAATGTGGATCATTCACACACAGCTCAGAGACACACAATGTGGATCATTCACACACAGCTCAGAGAGACACAATGTGGATCATTCACACACAGCTCAGAGACACACAATGTGGATCATTCACACACAGCTCAGAGACACACAATGTGGATCATTCACACACAGCTCAGAGACACACAATGTGGATGATGCACACACAGCTCAGAGACACAATGTGGATCATTCACACACAGCTCAGAGACACACAATGTGGATCATTCACACACAGCTCAGAGAGACACAATGTGGATCATTCACACACAGCTCAGAGACACACAATGTGGATCATTCACACACAGCTCAGAGAGACACAATGTGGATCATTCACACACAGCTCAGAGAGACACAATGTGGATCATTCACACACAGCTGAAAGACACACAATGTGGATCATTCACACACAGCTCAGAGAGACACAATGTGGATCATTCACACACAGCTCAGCGAGACACACAATGTGGATCATTCACAGACAGCCCAGAGACACACAATGTGGATCATTCACACAGCTCAGAGACACACAATATGGATCATTCACACACAGCTCAGCGAGACACACAATGTGGATCATTCACACACAGCTCAGAGTGACACAATGTGGATCATTCACACAGCTCAGAGACACACAATGTGGATCATTCACACACAGCTCAGAGAGACACAAAGTGGATCATTCACACACAGCTCAGAGACACATAATGTGGATCATTCACACACAGCTCAGAGAGATACACAATGTGGATCATTCACACACAGCTCAGAGACACAATGTGGATCATTCACACACAGCTCAGAGAGACACACAATGTGGATCATTCACACACAGCTCAGAGACACAATGTGGATCATTCACACACAGCTCAGAGACACAATGTGGATCATTCACACACAGCTCAGAGAGACACAATGTCGATCATTCACACACAGCTCAGAGAGACACACAATGTGGATCATTCACACACAGCTCAGAGACACACAATGTGGATCATTCACACACAGTTCAGAGACACACAATGTGGATCATTCACACACAGCTCAGAGACACACAATGTGGATCTTTCACACACAGCTCAGAGAGACACAATGTGGATCATTAACACACAGCTCAGAGACACACAATGTGGATCATTCACAAACAGCTCAGAGAGACACAATGTCGATCATTCACACACAGCTCAGAGAGACACAATGTGGATCATTCACACACAGCTCAGCGAGACACCCAATGTGGATCATTCACACACAGCTCAGAGAGACACAATGTTGGTCATTCACACACAGCTCAGAGACACACACAATGTGGATCATTCACACACAGCTCAGTGACACACAATGTGGATTATTCACACACAGCTCTGAGAGACACACAATGTGGATCATTCACACACAGCTCAGAGACACACAATGTGGATCATTCACACACAGCTCAGAGAGACACACAATGTGGATCATTCACACACAGGTCAGAGAGACACAATGTGGATCATTCACACACAGCTCAGAGACACACAATGTGGCTCATTCACACACAGCTCAGCGAGACACAATGTGGATCATTCACACACAGCTCAGAGACACACACAATGTGGATCATTCACACACAGCTCAAAGAGACACAATGTGGATCTTTCACACACAGCTCAGAGACACAATGTGGATCATTCACACACAGCTCAGAGAGACACACAATGTGGATCATTAACACACAGCTCAGAGACACACAATGTGGATCATTCACACACAGCTCAGAGACACACAATGTGGATCATTCACACACAGCTCAGAGAGACACAAAGTGAATCATTCACACACAGCTCAGAGAGACACAATGTGGATCATTCACACACAGCTCAGAGACACACAATGTGTATCATTCACACACAGCTCAGAGAGACACACAATGTGGATCATTCACACACAGCTCTGAGACACACAATGTGGATCATTCACACGCAGCTCAGACACACACAATGTGGATCATTCACACACAGCTCAGAGACACACAATGTGGATCATTCACACACAGTTCAGAGACACACAATGTGGATCAGTCACACACAGCTCAGCGACACACAATGTGGATCATTCACACACAGCTCAGAGAGACACAATGTGGATCATTAACACACAGCTCAGAGACACACAATGTGGATCATTCACACACAGCTCAGAGAGACACAATGTCGATCATTCACACACAGCTCAGAGAGACACAATGTGGATCATTCACACACAGCTCAGCGAGACACCCAATGTGGATCATTCACACACAGCTCAGAGAGACACAATGTTTTTCATTCACACACAGCTCAGAGACACACACAATGTGGATCATTCACACACAGCTCAGAGACACACAATGTGGATTATTCACACACAGCTCAGAGAGACACAATGTGGATCATTCACACACAGCTCAGAGACACACAATGTGGATCATTCACACACAGCTCAGAGAGACACACAATGTGGATCATTCACACACAGCTCAGAGACACACAATGTGGCTCATTCACACACAGCTCAGCGAGACACAATGTGGATCATTCACACACAGCTCAGAAACACACACAATGTGGATCATTCACACACAGCTCAGAGAGACACAATGTGGATCATTCACACACAGCTCAGAGAGACACAATGTGGATCATTCACACACAGCTCAGACACACACAATGTGGATCATTCACACACAGCTCAGAGACACACAATGTGGATCATTCACACACAGCTCAGAGACACACAATGTGGATCATTCACACACAGCTCAGAGACACAATGTGGATCATTCACACACAGCTCAGAGAGACACACAATGTGGATCATTAACACACAGCTCAGAGACACACAATGTGGATCATTCACACACAGCTCAGAGACACACAATGTGGATGATTCACACACAGCTCAGAGAGACACACAACGTGGATCATTCACACACAGCTCAGAGACACACAATGTGGATCATTCACACACAGCTCAGAGAGACACAATGTGGATCATTCACACACAGCTCAGAGACACACAATGTGGATCATTCACACACAGCTCAGAGACACAATGTCGATCATTCACACACAGCTCAGAGAGACACAATGTGGATCATTCACACACAGCTCAGAGAGACACAATGTGGAACATTCACACACAGTTCAGAGAGAGACAATGTGGATCATTCACATACAGCTCAGAGAGACACAGTGTGCATCATTCACAAACAGCTCAGAAACACACAATGTGGATCATTCACACACAGTTCAGAGACACACACAATGTGGATCTTTAACACACAGCTCAGAGACACACAATGTGGATCATTCACCCACAGCTCAGAGACACACAATGTGGATCATTCACACACAGCTCAGAGACACACAATGTGGATCATTCACACACAGCTCAGAGACACAATGTGGATCATTCACACACAGCTCAGAGACACAATGTGGATCATTCACACACAGCTCAGAGAGACACAATGTGGATCATTCACACACAGCTCAGAGAGACACAATGTGGATCATTCACACACAGCTCAGAGAGACACACAAGGTGGATCATTAACACACAGCTCAGAGACACACAATGTGGATCATTCACACACAGCTCAGAGAGACACAATGTGGATCATTCACACACAGCTCAGAGAGACACACAGTGTGGATCATTCACACACAGCTAAGAGACACACAATGTGGATCATTCACACACAGCTCAGAGACACAATGTGGATCATTCACACACAGCTCAGAGAGACACACAAGGTGGATCATTAACACACAGCTCAGAGACACACAATGTGGATCATTCACACACAGCTCAGAGAGACACACAATGTGGATCATTCACACACAGCTCAGAGACACACAATGTGGATCATTCACACACAGCTCAGAGAGACACACAATGTGGATCATTCACACACAGCTCAGAGACACACAATGTGGATCATTAGCACACAGCTCAGAGACACACAATGTGGATCATTCACAGACAGCCCAGAGACACACAATGTGGATCATTCACACACAGCTCAGAGAGACACACAATGTGGATCATTCACACACAGCTCAGAGACACACAATGTGGATCATTCACACACAGCTCAGAGAGAGACACAATGTGGATCATTCACACACAGCTCAGAGAGACACAATGTGGATCATTCACACACAGCTCAGAGACACACAATGTGGATCATTCACACACAGCTCAGAGAGACACAATGTGGATCATTCACACACAGCTCAGCGAGACACACAATGTGGATCATTCACAGACAGCCCAGAGACACACAATGTGGATCATTCACACAGCTCAGAGAGACACAATGTGGATCATTCACACACAGCTCAGAGGCACACAATGTGGATTATTCACACACAGCTCAGAGAGACACACAATGTGGATCATTCACACACAGCTCAGAGAGACACAAAGTGGATCATTCACACACAGCTCAGAGACACACAATGTGGATCATTCACACACAGCTCAGAGAGATAAACAATGTGGATCATTCACACACAGCTCAGAGACACAATGTGGATCATTCACACACAGCTCAGAGAGACACACAATGTGGATCATTCACACACAGCTCTGAGACACACAATGTGGATCATTCACACGCAGCTCAGACACACACAATATGGATCATTCACACACAGCTCAGAGACACACAATGTGGATCATTCACACACAGCTCAGAGACACACAATGTGGATCATTCACACACAGCTCAGAGACACAATGTGGATCATTCACACACAGCTCAGAGACACAATGTGGATCATTCACACACAGCTCAGAGAGACACACAATGTGGGTCATTCACACACAGCTCTGAGACACACAATGTGGATCATTCACACACAGTTCAGAGACACACAATGTGGTTCATTCACACACAGCTCAGAGACACACAATGTGGATCATTGACACACAGCTCAGAGAGACACAATGTGGATCATTAACACACAGCTCAGAGACACACAATGTGGATCATTCACACACAGCTCAGAGAGACACAATGTCGATCATTCACACACAGCTCAGAGAGACACAATGTGGATCATTCACACACAGCTCAGCGAGACACCCAATGTGGATCATTCACACACAGCTCAGAGAGACACAATGTTGGTCATTCACACACAGCTCAGAGACACACACAATGTGGATCATTCACACACAGCTCAGAGACACACAATGTGGATTATTCACACACAGCTCTGAGAGACACACAATGTGGATCATTCACACACAGCTCAGAGACACACAATGTGGATCATTCACACACAGCTCAGAGAGACACACAATGTGGATCATTCACACACAGGTCAGAGAGACACAATGTGGATCATTCACACACAGCTCAGAGACACACAATGTGGCTCATTCACACACAGCTCAGCGAGACACAATGTGGATCATTCACACACAGCTCAGAGACACACACAATGTGGATCATTCACACACAGCTCAGAGAGACACAATGTGGATCATTCACACACAGCTCAGACACACACAATGTGGATCATTCACACACAGCTCAGAGACACACAATGTGGATCATTCACACACAGCTCAGAGACACAATGTGGATCATTCACACACAGCTCAGAGAGACACACAATGTGGATCATTAACACACAGCTCAGAGACACACAATGTGGATCATTCACACACAGCTCAGAGACACACAATGTGGATTATTCACACACAGCTCAGAGAGACACAATGTGGATCATTCACACACAGCTCAGAGACACACAATGTGGATCATTCACACACAGCTCAGAGACACAATGTGGATCATTCACACACAGCTCAGAGACACAATGTGGATCATTCACACACAGCTCAGAGAGACACAATGTGGATCATTCACACACAGCTCAGCGAGACACCCAATGTGGATCATTCACACACAGCTCAGAGAGAAACACAATGTGGATCATTCACACACAGCTCAGAGAGACACAATGTGGATCATTCACACACAGCTCAGAGACACACAATGTGGATCATTCACACACAGCTCAGAGACACAATGTGGATCATTCACACACAGCTCAGAGAGACACACAATGTGGATCATTAACACACAGCTCAGAGACACACAATGTGGATCATTCACACACAGCTCAGAGACACACAATGTGGATGATTCACACACAGCTCAGAGAGACACACAACGTGGATCATTCACACACAGCTCAGAGACACACAATGTGGATCATTCACACACAGCTCAGAGAGACACAATGTGGATCATTCACACACAGCTCAGAGACACACAATGTGGATCATTCACACACAGCTCAGAGACACAATGTCGATCATTCACACACAGCTCAGAGAGACACAATGTGGATCATTCACACACAGCTCAGAGAGACACAATGTGGAACATTCACACACAGCTCAGAGAGAGACAATGTGGATCATTCACATACAGCTCAGAGAGACACAGTGTGCATCATTCACAAACAGCTCAGAAACACACAATGTGGATCATTCACACACAGTTCAGAGACACACACAATGTGGATCTTTAACACACAGCTCAGAGACACACAATGTGGATCATTCACCCACAGCTCAGAGACACACAATGTGGATCATTCACACACAGCTCAGAGACACACAATGTGGATCATTCACATACAGCTCAGAATCACACAATGTGGATCATTCACACACAGCTCAGAGAGACACAATGTGGATCATTCACACAAAGCTCAGAGTCACTCAATGTGGATCATTCACATACAGCTCAGAATCACACAATGTGCAATTCTGGTTGCCGCATTATAGGAAGGATGTGGAAGTATTGGAAAGGGTGCAGAGGAGATTTACCAGAACGTTGCCTGGTATGGAGGGAAGATCATATGAGTGAAGGCTGAGGGACTTGTGGCTGTTTTCGTTCACACACTCCCTTCGGGAGATCTATTCAGAGTTTCAGCAGAGTAACAGATTTGCCTCTTTCTGTGGGTTAACCTAGAGCATAGGTTAATAATAAAGTATTATCAGGTCCGGAATCACCTAAATCCTTCACAAGGGTTTCTCTCTTGGGGATTATTTGGGGTTTTCTCTATTGGGGATTATTTGGGTTTTTTCTCTATCGCGGATTATTTGGGGTTTCTCTATTGAAATGAAATGAAATGAAAATTGCTTACTTTCCAGAGAGATCTAGGTGTACAGGTCCACAGGTCACTGAAAGGGGCAACACAGGTGGAGAAGGTAGTCACGAAAGCGTACGGCATGCTTGCCTTCATTGGCCGGGGCATTGAGTATAAGAATTGACAAGTCATGTTGCAGCTGTATAGAACCTTAGTTAGGCCACACTTGGAGTATAGTGTTCAATTCTGGTCGCCACACTACCAGAAGGATGTGGAGGCTTTAGAGAGGGTGCAGAAGAGATTTACCAGGATGTTGCCTGGTATGGAGGGCATAAGCTATGAGGAGCGGTTGAATAAACTCGGTTTGTTCTCACTGGAACGAAGGAGGTTGAGGGGAGACCTGATAGAGGTATACAAAATTATGAGGGGCATAGACAGAGTGGATAGTCAGAGGCTTTTCCCCAGGGTAGAGGGGTCAATTACTAGGGGGCATAGGTTTAAGGTGAGAGGGGCAAGGTTTAGAGTAGATGGACGAGGCAAGTTTTTTACACAGAGGGTAGTGGGTGCCTGGAACTCACTACCGGAGGAGGTAGTGGAAGCAGGGACGATAGGGACATTTAAGGGGCATCTTGACAAATACATGAATAGGATGGGAATAGAAGGATACGGACCCAGGAAGTGTAGAAGATTGTAGTTTAGTCGGGCAGCATGGTCGGCACGGGCTTGGAGGGCCGAAGGGCCTGTTCCTGTGCTGTACATTTCTTTGTTCTTTGTCACAAGTAGTCTTCAAATGAAGTACCTGTGAAAAGCCCCTGTTGGGGATTATTTGGGGTTTTTCTCTGTTGGGGATAATTTGGGGGGTAATTTGGGGGGTAATTTGGGGGTAATTTGGGGGGTAATTTGGGGGTAATTTGGGGGGTAATTTGGGGGGTAATTTGGGGGGTAATTTGGGGGTTTTAGTTGGGGTTTTACCTGTTTATTTCTCAGTTTCTCAGATTCCGGATGTTCTCAGTGACAGTTATCAGGGGGCGGGTTCTGGGATGGGGCGGGGCCTGAGGGGGGTGTGGCCTGGGAGGGGCCTGCAGCAGTGAGCTGTGGGTGTTAGCCCCACCCCCTAGTGGACAGTGAGCTGTGGGTATTAGCCCCTCCCCCCAGTGGACAGTACACTGTGGGTGTTGGCCCCTCCCCCCCAGTGGACAGTGCACTGTGGGTGTTAGCCCCACCCCCTAGTGGACAGTGAGCTGTGGGTGTTAGCCCCACCCCCCCAGTGGACAGTGAGCTGTGGGTGTTAGCCCCTCCCCCCCAGTGGACAGTGAGCTGTGGGTGTTAGCCCCTCCCCCCCAGTGGACAGTACACTGTGGGTGTTAGCCCCACCCCCCAGTGGACAGTGAGCTGTGGGTGTTAGCCCCACCCCCCCAGTGGACAGTGCACTGTGGGTGTTGGCCCCTCCCCCCAGTGGACAGTGCACTGTGGGTGTTAGCCCCCCCCCAGTGGACAGTGAGCTGTGGGTGTTAGCCCCCCCCCCCAGTAGACAGTGTGCTGTGGGTGTTAGCCCCACCCCCTAGTGGACAGTGAGCTGTGGGTGTTAGCCCCACCCCCCCAGTGGACAGTGAGCTGTGGGTGTTAGCCCCTCCCCCCCAGTGGACAGTGAGCTGTGGGTGTTAGCCCCTCCCCCCCAGTGGACAGTACACTGTGGGTGTTAGCCCCACCCCCCAGTGGACAGTGAGCTGTGGGTGTTAGCCCCACCCCCCCAGTGGACAGTGCACTGTGGGTGTTGGCCCCTCCCCCCAGTGGACAGTGCACTGTGGGTGTTAGCCCCCCCCCAGTGGACAGTGAGCTGTGGGTGTTAGCCCCCCCCCCCAGTAGACAGTGTGCTGTGGGTATTAGCCCCTCCTCCTAGTGGACAGTGAGCTGTGGGTATTAGCCCCTCCCCCCTCCCCCAAATGGACAGTGAGCTGTGGGTATTAGCCCCTCCCCCCCAGTGGACAGTGATCTGTGGGTATTAGCCCCTCCCCCCGTGGACAGTGTGGGTATTAGCCCCTCCCCTCAGTGGACAGTGAGCTGTGGGTATTAGCCCCTCCGCCCCAGTGGACAGTGTGCTGTGGGTATTAGCCCCTCCCCCCCAGTGGACAGTGAGCTGTGGGTATTAGCCCCTCCCCCTAGTGGACAGTGAGCTGTGGGTATTAGCCCCTCCCCTCCAGTGGACAGTGAGCTGTGGGTGTTAGCCCCTCCCCCCCTAGTGGATAGTGAGCTGTGGGTATTAGCCCCTCCCCCCCAGTGGACAGTGTGCTGTGGGTATTAGCCCCTCCCCCCCAGTGGACAGTGCACTGTGGGTATTAGCCCCACCCCCCAAGTGGACAGTGAGCTGTGGGTATTAGCCCCTCCCCCCAGTGGACAGTGCACTGTGGGTATTAGCCCCACCCCCCAAGTGGACAGTGAGCTGTGGGTATTAGCCCCTCCCCCCAGTGGACAGTGCACTGTGGGTGTTAGCCCCTCCCCCCCAGTGGACAGTGAGCTGTGGGTATTAGCCCCTCCCCCCCAGTGGACAGTGAGCTGTGGGTATTAGCCCCTCCCCCTAGTGGACAGTGAGCTGTGGGTATTAGCCCCTCCCCTCCAGTGGACAGTGAGCTGTGGGTGTTAGCCCCTCCCCCCCTAGTGGATAGTGTGCATTAGTCCCTCCCCCTCCCCCAGTGGACAGTGAGCTGTGGATATTAGCCCCTCCCCCCAGTGAACAGTGTGCTGTGGGTATTAGACCCACCCCCCAAGTGGACAGTGAGCTGTGGGTATTAGCCCCTCCCCCAATGGACAGTGCACTGTGGGTGTTAGCCCCTCCCCCCCAGTGGACAGTGAGCTGTGGGTATTGTCCCTCCCCCCTAGTGAACAGTGTGCTGTGGGTATTAGACCCACCCCCCAAGTGGACAGTGAGCTGTGGGTATTAGCCCCTCCCCCAATGGACAGTGCACTGTGGGTGTTAGCCCCTCCCCCCCAGTGGACAGTGAGCTGTGGGTATTGTCCCTCCCCCCTAGTGAACAGTGTGCTGTGGGTATTAGACCCACCCCCCCAAGTGGACAGTGAGCTGTGGGTATTGGCCCCTCCCCCAATGGGTAGTGCACTGTGGGTATTAGCCCCTCCCCCCAGTGGAGAGTGAGCTGTGGGTATTGTCCCTCCCCCCTAGTGGACAGTGAGCTGTGGGTGTTAGCCCCTCCCCCCTTAGTGGACTGTGAGCTGTGGGTGTTAGCCCCTTCCCCTAGTGGACAGTGAGCTGTGGGTATTAGCCCCGCCCCCCGTCCCCCCAGTGGACAGTGTGGGTATCAGCCATCCCCCCCCAGTGGACAGTGAGCTGTGGGTGTTAGCCCCTCCCCCAGTGGACAGTGATGGTATTAGCCCCTTCCCCCTCCACCAGTGGACAGTTTGGGTATTAGTCCTTCCCCCACTCCCTCAGTGGACAGTGAGCTGTGGGTATTAGCCCCTCCCCCCATGTACAGTGAGCTCTGGGTATTAGCGCCGCCCCCGAAGTGGACAGTGAGCTGTGGGTATTAGCCCCTCCCCCCAGTGGACAGTGAGCTGTGGGTATTAGCCCCTCCCCCCAGTGGACAGTGAGCTGTGGGTATTAGCCCTTCCCCCCCAGTGGACAGTGAGCTGTGGGTATTAGCCCCTCCCCCATGTACAGTGAGCTGTGGGTATTAGCCCCTCCCCCCCAGTGCACAGTGAGCTGTGGGTATTAGACCCTCCCCCCTCCCCCCAGTGGACAGTGAGCTGTGGGTATTAGCCCCTCTTCCCTCCCCCCCAGTGGACAGTGAGCTGTGGGTATTAGCCCCTCCCCCCGTCTCCCCAGTGGACAGTGAGCTGTGTGTATTAGCCCCTCCCCCAGTGGACAGTGAGCTGTGGGTATTAGCCCCTCCCCCCAGTGGACAGTGTGGGTATTAGCCCCACCCCCTACCCCAGTGGACAGTGTGGGTATTAGCCCCTCCCCCTCCCCCAGTGGACAGTGTGGGTATTAGCCCCTCCCCCCTCCCCCAGTGAGCTGTGGGTATTAGCCCCTCCCCCCTCCGGACAGTGTGCTGTGTGTATTAGCCCCTCCCCCTCCCCCAGTGGACAGTGAGCTGTGGGTATTAGCCCCTCCCCCCCAGTGGACAGTGTGGGCATTAGCCCCTCCTCCCCTCCCCCCCAGTGGACAGTGTGGGTATTAGCCCCTCTCCCCAGTGGACAGTGAGCGGTGGGCATTAGCCCCTCCCCCAGTGGACAGTGTGGGTATTAGCCCCTCCC
Organism: Scyliorhinus torazame; assembly: GCF_047496885.1. Classification (NCBI taxonomy): domain Eukaryota; kingdom Metazoa; phylum Chordata; class Chondrichthyes; order Carcharhiniformes; family Scyliorhinidae; genus Scyliorhinus; species Scyliorhinus torazame. Next base: position 225,419,513 of record NC_092720.1, read on the forward strand.
CCCAGTGGACAGTGTGGGTATTAGCCCCTCCCCCCAGTGGACAGTGTGGGTATTAGCCCCTCTCCCCAGTGGACAGTGAGCGGTGGGTATTAGCCCCTCCCCCCAGTGGACAGTGTGGGTATTAGCCCCTCCCCCCAGTGGACAGTGTGGGTATTAGCCCCTCCCCCAGTGGACAGTGTGGGTATTAGCCCCTCCCCCCAGTGGACAGTGTGGGTATTAGCCCCTCCCCCCAGTGGACAGTGTGGGTATTAGCCCCTCCCCCCAGTGGACAGTGTGGGTATTAGCCCCTCCCCCCCAGTGGACAGTGTGGGTATTAGCCCCTCCCCCCCAGTGGACAGTGTGGGTATTAGCCCCTCACTAACAGCATGTAGTGAGGGATTGAGGCTATATCATTGGACCTGACCTGGAATGAGGTGCAAACACTCTGAAACAAGAAGACAAGGACACTCTACAACAGTTAATGTTTATTTAACAATCCAGTATTAATCAAAACAATATGACATTGATAAATCGATGAAAAGCTACCTCAAACGTTTGCCTATTTTCTTTATCAGCACCTGTCTGAAGTGGACATTTTGCCATTGTGGCTAAATAAGTTGAATCTGATTGTGAAGAACTTTATTTTTTCAAAACTGGGATCAGTAATGACAGAGAGCGACCTCACAGATTGTACCCCAGTCCATCAACTCCAAATCCATTGATGTTCCTCCCCTCCTCATTCCATCTTCCAAAATTCAGATTGTCACAGATCCTGCATTAATTTGTTGCTGTTCCTGCCACCACCCGCCCTTTCCGTTTACAAACACACGTGCCGGCCAACGTTTCAACCTTGGATCTCCCAGATGCAGGAGATTTTGAACAGGAACTTGCAGAATATCACAGCAAACAGTCTCTGGAAAAAACAGGAGGGATGGGGATGTTGGTCACGATGAACAACCTGTCACCTTATTTTAGCGAAAGTAGCCGAATGGAACTTACAAACCCCCAGCGGTCAGCACGATGCTACTGAGGTGAAATTAAATTAGTTTGATTCACCTGGGATTGGCTGGGAAGAAGGCAGTTTGATGAGCTTTCCGTTGCTTTGAGGCAAGTTCTGCGGCAGACACAATGGGCAGAATGTACGCCTTTTTTTAACAATGTGTCAAATAGGGTGGGAAAACTGGCGGCGGCTGCAGTGTCGAGGGGATTTTCCCGGGATGGGGTGTGTGTATCCAAGTGGCTGCAGCTTGGAGGGGATTTTCCCGGGATGGTGCGTGTATGTATACCAGTGGCTGCAGTGTTGAGGGGATTTTCCCTGGATGGTGTGTGTGTTTCCCAGTGGCTTCAGCTTGGAGGGGATTTTCCCGGGATGGTGTGTGTATCCCAGTGGCTGCAGTGCAGAGGGGATTTTCCCGGGATGGGGTGTGTGTATCCCAGTGGCTGCAGTGTCGAGGGGATTTTCCCGGGATGGGGCGTGTGTATCCCAGTGGCTGCAGTGTCGAGGGGATTTTCCCGGGATGGTGTGTGTATCCCAGTGGCTGCAGTGCAGAGGGGATTTTCCCGGGATGGGGTGTGTGTATCCCAGTGGCTGCAGTGTCGAGGGGATTTTCCCGGGATGGTGTGTGTCCCAGTGGCTGCAGTGCAGAGGGGATTTTCCCGGGATGGTGTGTGTCCCAGTGGCTGCATTGTCGAGGGGATTTTCCCGGGATGGTGTGTGTCCCAGTGGCTGCATTGTCGAGGGGATTTTCCCGGGATGGTGTGTGTCCCAGTGGCTGCATTGTCGAGGGGATTTTCCCGGGATGGTGTGTGTCCCACTGGCTGCAGCTTGGAGGGGATTTTCCCGGGATGGGGTGTGTGTATCCCAGTGGCTGCAGTGTAGCGGGGATTTTCCCGGGATGGTGTGTGTATCCCAGTGGCTGCAGTGTCGAGGGGATTTTCCTTGGATGGTGTGTGTATCCCAGTGGCTGCAGCTTGGAGGGGATTTTCCCGGGATGGGGTGTGTGTAATCCAGTGGCTGCAGTGTAGCGGGGATTTTCCCGGGATGGTGTGTGTATCCCAGTGGCTGCAGTGTAGAGGGGATTTTCCCGGGATGGTGTGTGTATCTCAGTGGCTGCAGTGTCGAGGGGATTTTCCCGGGATGGTGTGTGTCCCAGTGGCTGCAGCTTGGAGGGGATTTTCCCGGGATGGGGTGTGTGTATCCCAGTGGCTGCAGTGTCGAGGGGATTTTCCCGGGATGGTGTGTGTCCCAGTGGCTGCAGTGCAGAGGGGATTTTCCCGGGATGGTGTGTGTCCCAGTGGCTGCAGTGTCGAGGGGATTTTCCCGGGATGGTGTGTGTCCCAGTGGCTGCATTGTCGAGGGGATTTTCCCGGGATGGTGTGTGTCCCAGTGGCTGCAGTGTAGAGGGGATTTTCCCGGGATGGTGTGTGTGTCCCACTGGCTGCATTGTCGAGGGGATTTTCCCGGGATGGTGTGTGTCCCAGTGGCTGCAGCTTGGAGGGGATTTTCCCGGGATGGGGTGTGTGTATCCCAGTGGCTGCAGTGTCGAGGGGATTTTCCCGGGATGGTGTGTGTATCCCAGTGGCTGCAGTGTAGAGGGGATTTCCTTGGATGGTGTGTGTATCCCAGTAGCTGCAGCTTGGAGGGGATTTTCCCGGGATGGAGTGTGTATCCCAGTGGCTGCAGCTTGGAGGGGATTTTCCCGGGATGGGGTGTGTGTATCCCAGTGGCTGCAGTGTAGCGGGGATTTTCCCGGGATGGTGTGTGTATCCCAGTGGCTGCAGCTTGGAGGGGATTTTCCCGGGATGGAGTGTGTATCCCAGTGGCTGCAGCTTGGAGGGGATTTTCCCGGGATGGTGTGTGTATCCCAGTGGCTGCAGTGCAGAGGGGATTTTCCCGGGATGGGGTGTGTGTATCCCAGTGGCTGCAGTGTCGAGGGGATTTTCCCGGGATGGTGTGTGTCCCAGTGGCTGCATTGTCGAGGGGATTTTCCCAGGATGGTGTGTGTCCCAGTGGCTGCATTGTCGAGGGGATTTTCCCGGGATGTTGTGTGTCCCAGTGGCTGCAGTGTAGAGGGGATTTTCCCGGGATGGTGTGTGTCCCAGTGGCTGCAGCTTGGAGGGGATTTTCCCGGGATGGGGTGTGTGTATCCCAGTGGCTGCAGTGTAGCGGGGATTTTCCCGGGATGGTGTGTGTATCCCAGTGGCTGCAGCTTGGAGGGGATTTTCCCGGGATGGAGTGTGTATCCCAGTGGCTGCAGTGTAGAGTGGATTTTCCCGGGATGGTGTGTGTATCCCAGTGGCTGCAGCTTGGAGGGGATTTTCCCGGGATGGTGTGTGTATCCCAGTGGCTGCAGCTTGGAGGGGATTTTCCCGGGATGGAGTGTGTATCCTAGTGGCTGCAGTGTAGCGGGGATTTTCCCGGGATGGTGTGTGTATCCCAGTGGCTGCAGCTTGGAGGGGATTTTCCCGGGATGGTGTGTGTATCCCAGTGGCTGCAGCTTGGAGGGGATTTTCCCGGGATGGTGTGTGTCCCAGTGGCTGCAGTGCAGAGGGGATTTTCCCGGGATGGTGTGTGTCCCAGTGGCTGCAGTGTCGAGGGGATTTTCCCGGGATGGTGTGTGTCCCAGTGGCTGCATTGTCGAGGGGATTTTCCCGGGATGGTGTGTGTCCCAGTGGCTGCAGTGTAGAGGGGATTTTCCCGGGATGGTGTGTGTGTCCCACTGGCTGCATTGTCGAGGGGATTTTCCCGGGATGGTGTGTGTCCCAGTGGCTGCAGCTTGGAGGGGATTTTCCCGGGATGGGGTGTGTGTATCCCAGTGGCTGCAGTGTCGAGGGGATTTTCCCGGGATGGTGTGTGTATCCCAGTGGCTGCAGTGTAGAGGGGATTTCCTTGGATGGTGTGTGTATCCCAGTAGCTGCAGCTTGGAGGGGATTTTCCCGGGATGGAGTGTGTATCCCAGTGGCTGCAGCTTGGAGGGGATTTTCCCGGGATGGGGTGTGTGTATCCCAGTGGCTGCAGTGTAGCGGGGATTTTCCCGGGATGGTGTGTGTATCCCAGTGGCTGCAGCTTGGAGGGGATTTTCCCGGGATGGAGTGTGTATCCCAGTGGCTGCAGCTTGGAGGGGATTTTCCCGGGATGGTGTGTGTATCCCAGTGGCTGCAGTGCAGAGGGGATTTTCCCGGGATGGGGTGTGTGTATCCCAGTGGCTGCAGTGTCGAGGGGATTTTCCCGGGATGGTGTGTGTCCCAGTGGCTGCATTGTCGAGGGGATTTTCCCAGGATGGTGTGTGTCCCAGTGGCTGCATTGTCGAGGGGATTTTCCCGGGATGTTGTGTGTCCCAGTGGCTGCAGTGTAGAGGGGATTTTCCCGGGATGGTGTGTGTCCCAGTGGCTGCAGCTTGGAGGGGATTTTCCCGGGATGGGGTGTGTGTATCCCAGTGGCTGCAGTGTAGCGGGGATTTTCCCGGGATGGTGTGTGTATCCCAGTGGCTGCAGCTTGGAGGGGATTTTCCCGGGATGGAGTGTGTATCCCAGTGGCTGCAGTGTAGAGTGGATTTTCCCGGGATGGTGTGTGTATCCCAGTGGCTGCAGCTTGGAGGGGATTTTCCCGGGATGGTGTGTGTATCCCAGTGGCTGCAGCTTGGAGGGGATTTTCCCGGGATGGAGTGTGTATCCTAGTGGCTGCAGTGTAGCGGGGATTTTCCCGGGATGGTGTGTGTATCCCAGTGGCTGCAGCTTGGAGGGGATTTTCCCGGGATGGTGTGTGTATCCCAGTGGCTGCAGCTTGGAGGGGATTTTCCCGGGATGGTGTGTGTATCCCAGTGGCTGCAGTGTCGAGGGGATTTTCCCGGGATGGGGTGTGTGTTTCCCAGTGGCTGCAGTGTAGAGGGGACGTGTGTGTGTGTGTGTGTGTGACTGTGTGTGGCAGGGGGGTGGGCTTGGGCAAGGGATGGGCTGGGGTGTGGAGCCTTTAAAAAGTGCAGTGGTCAGAAATTGCCGTTTAAAATTATTGTCCGCCAAACCTGATTTCCTGAGTTGGTACCGGAACAAAGGAAAAATGAATTATTAGAATGTCACTCCTGACAGAATGGGCAGCTCTCAAAACCCAGCCAAAGGTGGGATTCAGCAACTCATGGTCCGAGAAACGAGGCAAACTCCAACCAATTTCTGCACAATGCTTTCAATGAAATGAAATGAAATGAAATGAAAATGCAAATCGCTTATTGTCACAAGTAGGCTTCAAATGAAGTTACTGTGAAAAGCCCCTAGTCGCCACATTCCGGCGCCTGTTCGGGGAGGCTGGTACGGGAATTGAACCGTGCTGTTGGCCTGCCTTGGTCTGCTTTCAAAGCCAGCGATTTAGCCCTGTGCTAGGAGTGCACACTTTGGAACACTGTGCCAAGCCAAAACATCAAAGCAGTTGAGAAGATGCCAAGAGGACTCACAAAGCGATAGCACACCATGGGCGAGGTCAAAGATCCTGGCACTTCATTCTGGAATGTGGCCATCTTGTTTCTTTGCCATCTCGCAAACTCTAAATTGGACAACGGGGCCTGCGGTACGCTCTTAATGGACAAAGGACGGTAGCTGAGACACGTCTAGCTGTGGATAACGGACACCAGTTTGTGAGTCTGGAGGAATGACTTACAGTCTTCTCAATGATCCTGAAAGCATCAAGGGATGGTGGAAAACACATCTTTGAGCTGATGCACATAACCCATAACCAGTCTTGTTCTTTCTTGAGCAGAGATGCCTCTGTACCCTCAACATCCTCAAACCGGCAGAGGACATCAAGCCAATCGCACTGGTAAATAATTCGGAACTGCAAGTTCGCAAGTGCTGCAAAAAGAAAGATTTTTCGGCTGGCACGTCAGCTCTTAACTGTTCTCTCTCTTTGCAGAGCAGGTTCATCTACTATCATTAGAGGGGCCAGAAGTCCCTCATTGGTCAGGCCAGTGTAATGGATCTGCCCAGTAATGGGTAGAAATCTGCCTAGTAACAGCAGTAAGTAACATGACGGTAACGAGAGATTTCCACCTGCGCACACAGACAGCAGAAACCGTACGGTTAGAGCAGGCGCAGGTAATGTGGTTCTAGACAGGGCACTAGTGGGGAGGTGTTCAGGTATGTACAAGATCCCCCAAAATGCTGCCGAGATATTTTTCTGTGCTTTTGAGTAAATAGTTTAACAGATGAAATAAAGAACAAAGAACAAAGAAATGTACAGCATAGGAACAGGCCCTTCGGCCCTCCAAGCCTGCGCCGACCATGCTGGGTGCGTATCCCTCTATTCCCACCCTATTCATGTATTTGTCAAGATGCCCCTTAAATGTCACTATCGTCCCTGCTTCCTCCACCTCCCCCGGTAGCGAGTTCCAGGCACCCACTACCCTCTGTGTAAAGAAACTTGCCTCGTACATCTACTCTAAACCTTGCCCCTCTCACCTTAAACCTATGCCCCCTAGTAATTGACCCCTCTACCCTGGGGAAAAGCCTCTGACTATCCACTCTGTCTATGCCCCTCATAATCTTGTAGACCTCTATCAGGTCGCCCCTCAACCTCCGTCATTCCAGTGAGAACAAACCAAGTTTATTCAACCACTCCTCATAGCTAATGCCCTCCATACCAGGCAACATTCTGGTAAATCTCTTCTGCACCCTCTCTAAAGCCCCCACAGCCTTCTGGTAGTGTGGCGACCAGAATTGAACACTATACTCCAAGTGTGGCCTAACTAAGGTTCTTTACAGCTGCAACATGTCTTGCCAATTCTTATACTCAATGCCCCGGCCAATGAAGGCAAGCATGCCGTATGCCTTCTTGACTACCTTCTCCACCTGTGTTGCCCCTTTCAGTGACCTGTGGACCTGTACACCTAGCTCTCTCTGACTGTCAATACTCTTGAGGTTCTACCATTCACTGTATATTCCCTACCTGCATTAGACCTTCCAAAATGCATCACCTCACATTTGTCTGGATTAAACTCCATCTGCCATCTCTCCGCCCAAGTCTCCAGACAATCTAAATCCTGCTGTATCCTCTGACAGTCCTCATCGCTATCCGCAATTCCACCAACCTTTGTGTCGTCTGCAAACTTACCAATCAGACCAGTTACATTTTCCTCCAAATCATTTATATTATATAAATGGCCAGCAGACATTTGGACACTAATCTTGCAGGCTAAATTTGTAGGTAGGGCTACTGTAGTGGCTGTGTCCTTGTCGGAGGAAGGATCTGGGGACTACGAGACAGCGAAGAAAGTGAAACGGATGTTTATGAGCTGGTGCTGGAGCTTTACAGACCAAGGTTTCGAGCTTTAAGAAAACAGTCTGGACAGACTTACACTGCATTCGAAAGGTTAACAAAGTCATTTTGATAGGTGAGTGCGAGCAATGAATATAGAAGAGCGAGAATTCTGTTGCAGGAAGGTAAAGACTCTGAACTCAGGAATAGTCCCGGGCAACTGGAGGATTGCAAATGTGATGACGTTGTTTAAGAAATGGATAAAGGATAACGCAGCAAACTACAGACCTGTCAGCTTGACATGAATCGTGGGAAAACTGATGGAGGCCATAATACGGGATAAGATAAGTATACACTTAGAGAAAAATAAGTTAATACTATACAGTCAACATTGCTTTGTCAAGGGCAGGTCATGTGTGGCAAATTTAATTGAGTTCTTTGACGAGGTATCACAGGCAGTGGATGAGGGTAGCGCTGTGGATATTGTATATTTGGACTTTCAGAAAGCATTTGAAACAGTGCCACATGGCAGGCTGGTTAGCAAATTAAAAATGTTTGTGATTGATGTGTCCTTGGCAGGGTGGATTAGAAGTTGGCTCAGAGATAGGAAACAGAGGGTTGGTACAGATGGCCATTTCTCAGGCTGGAGACCAGTTGAAACTGGTGTTCGCCAGGCTCAGTGTTGGGATCCTTTTTCTGATTTATATCAATGATTTAGAAGTGGGTGTTGAGGGCAAAATCTCTAAATTTGCAGATGATACTAAGCTCGGGAGAATAGTGAATTGTGAGGATGACGCTGAGCGACTTCAGAGGGACATTGACCAGTTGGCCAAATGGGCAGACACCTGGCAGATGAACTTCAACGCAGCGAAATGTGAGGTAAGGCATTTTGGAGAAGAAACACGGGGAGACAATACCGGCTCAATGGTACAGCTTTGAGGGGAGTCCGGGAGCAGGGCGACCTCGGGGTTCAAGAGCATAATTCTCTGAAGGTGGCCAGACAAGTTGAAACAGTTGTTAAGGTATAGGATCCTTCAGTTTATAGAACATAGAACATGACAGCGCAGTGCAGGCCCTTCGGCCCTCGATGTTGCGCCGACCTGTGAAACCACTCTAAAGCCCATCTACACTATTCCCTTATCGTCCATATGTCTATCCAATGACCATTTGAATACCCTTAGTGTTGGCGAGTCCACTACTGTTGCAGGCAGGGCATTCCACGCCCTTACTACTCTCTGAGTAAAGAACCGACCTCTGACATCTGTCCTATATCTATCTCCCCTCAATTTAAAGCTATGTCCCCTCGTGCTAGACATCACGATCCGAGGAAAAAGGCTCTCACTGTCCACCCTATCCAATCCTCTGATCATCTTGTGTGCCTCAATTAAGTCACCTCTTAACCTTCTTCTCTCTAACGAAAACAACCTCAAGTCCATCAGCCTTTCCTCATAAGATCTTCCCTCTATACCAGGCAACATTCTGGTAAATCACCTCTGCACCCTTTCCAATGCTTCCACATCCTTCCTATAATGCGGTGACCAGAATTGTACGCAATACTCCAAATGCGGCCGCACCAGAGTTTTGCACAGCTGCAACATGACCTCATGGCTCCGAAACTCAATCCCTCTACCAATAAAAGCTAACACACTGTACGCCTTCTTAACAACCCTCTCAACCTGGGTGGCAACTTTCAGGGATCTATGTACATGGACACCGAGATCTCTCTGCTCATCCACACTGCCAAGAATCTTACCATTAGCCCAGTACTCTGTCTTCCTGTTATTCCTTCCAAAATGAATCACCTCACACATTTCTGCATTAAACTCCATTTGCCACCTCTCAGCCCAGCGCTGCAGCTTATCTATGTCCCTCTGTAACTTGTAACATCCTTCCGCACTGTCAACAACTCCACCGACTTTAGTGTCATCTGCAAATTTACTCACCCATCCTTCTACGCCCACCTCCAGGTCATTTATAAAAATGGCAAACAGCAGTGGCCCCAAAACAGATCCTTGTGGTACACCACTAGTAACTGGACTCCAGTCTGAACACTTCCCATCAACCACCACCCTTTGTCTTCTTCCAGCTAGCCAATTTCTGATCCAAACTGCTAAATCTCCCTGAATCCCATGCTTCCGTATTTTCTGCAGTAGCCTACCGTGGGGAACCTTATCAAACGCTTTACTGAAATCCATATACACCACATCAACTGCTTTACCCTCATCCACCTGTTTGATCACCTTCTCAAAGAACTCTATAAGGTTTGTGAGGCACGACCTACCCTTCACAAAACCGTGTTGACTATCTCTAATCAAATTATTCCTTTCCAGATGATTATACATCCTATCTCTTATAAACCTTTCCAAGATTTTTCCCACAACAGAAGTAAGGCTCACTGGTCTATAATTACCAGGGTTGTCTCTACTCCCCTTCTTGAACAAGGGGACAACATTTGCTATCCTCCAGTCTTCTGGCACTATTCCTGTAGACAAAGATGACTTAAAGATCAAGGCCAAAGGCTCAGCAATCTCCTCCCTAGCTTCCCAAAGAATCCTAGGATAAATCCCATCCGGCCCAGGAGACTTATCTATTTACACACTTTCCAGAATTGTTAACACCTCCTCCTTATGAACCTCAAGCCCGTCTAGTCTAGTAGCCTGAATCTCAGTATTCTCCTCGACAACATAGTCTTTTTCCTGTGTGAATACTGACGAAAAATATTCATATAGCACCTCTCCTATCTCCTCGGACTCCAAGCACAACTTCCCGCTACTGTCCTTGACTGGCCCTACTCTTACCCGAGTCATTCGTTTATTCCTGACATATCTATAGAAAGCTTTCGGGTTATCCTTGATCCTACCTGCCAAAGATTTCTCATGTCCCCTCCTGGCTCTTCTTAGCTCTCTCTTTAGGTCCTTCCTAGCTAACTTGTAACTCTCGAGCGCCCTAACTGAACCTTCATGTCTCATCTTTACTTAAGCCTCCTTCTTCCTCTTGACAAGTGTTTTGACTGCTTTAGTAAACCACGGTTCCCTTGCTCGACCACTTCCTCACTGCCTGACAGGTACATACTTATCAAGGATAAACAGAGGCAGAGAGGATAAAAGCAATGAAGTGATGCTACACCTCTACAAATCATTGGTTAGACCACATTTGGAGTATTGTGTTCAGTTCTGGGCACCTTATATTTTTTAAATAAATTTAGAGTATCCAATTATTTTTCTTTTCCAATTAAGGAGGAATGTAGCGTGGTCAATCCACCTAATCTGCACATCTTTGGGTTGTGGGGGTGAAACCCAGGCAGACACGGGGAGAATGTGCAAACTCCACACGGACAGTGACCCAGGGCCGGGATTCGAACCCGGGTCCTCAGCGCCACAGTCCCAGTGCTAACCACTGCGTCACATTCCACCCTCTTGGCACCTTATTTAAGGAAGGATGTTAAAGCCCTGGAGAGAGTGCAGAGGAGATTTACTGGAATGATACCAGGAATGAGGAATTTTAGATACAAGGAAAGATTGAGGAAATTGGGCTTGCTTCTCTGGTGCAGAGAAGATTAAGTGGCGGCCTTATTGTCGTGTTAAAATTCTGAACAATTTTGACAGGGTAAAGAAGGATATTCTGTTTCCACTGGTTGGTACGCCAGTGGCCAGGGGCCACAATTTCAAGATGGTCAGGGAGAGAGCTCGGAGATGGGCAGGAACATCTTTACTCAGGGAGTTGTTGGGGTTTGGAATGGGCTGCCTTGGAGAGTGGTGGGGGTGGATTCCACAGGAGGTTTCAAAACAGAGCTGAATATATATTTGAAAGTGATTAATTTGGAGGGTTACGGAGATGGGGCTGGGGAATGGGACAAGCTGGATAACTCTTTTGGAGGGGAGGTACATTGTGGACCCTTGGTGCATTGGGAGGGCACGAGGGGTCTATAACAGGTGGCACTTGGAGGGGTGTGCTGGTGAGTGCCAGGCTGTGCTGGAGGGTGCCAGGCTGTGCTGGAGGGTGCCAGGGTGTGCTGGAGGGTGCCAGGCTGTGCTGGAGGGTGCCAGGCTGTGCTGGTGGGTGCCAGGCTGTGCTGGGGTAGAAGTGCAGTGATGGGATATGGGGAGGGTGCGAGGTGCCAGCGCTGACCTGGTTCGGGCGGGACGGAGCTCGGAGGGAGGGGAGGGCAGGCGGAACTTATGCCGAGGTGCCAGTGTTAACTTACCCTCGTGGCCCAGTGGAGGTCGTTGGCCTTCTTTCTGCTCTGTACGGCGGTCCTCCTGGTCACACTTCCTGAACTGAGACCGCCGCCCATTGCCAGCCCTGCTGGTCGCTGCCTGAACTGAGACCGCTGCCCATTGCCAGCCCAGCTAGTCGCTGCCTGAACTGAGACCCGCTGCCCATTGCCAGCCCTGCTGGTCGCTGCCTGAACTGAGATCGCCGCCCATTGCCAGCCCTGCTAGTCGCTGCCTGAACTGAGACCCGCTGCCCGTTGCCAGCCCGGCTAGTCGCTGCCTGAACTGAGATCGCCGCCCATTGCCAGCCCTGCTGGTCGCTGCCTGAACTGAGATTGCCACCCATTGCCAGCCCGGCTAGTCGCTGCCTGAACTGAGACCCGCTGCCCATTGCCAGCCCGGCTAGTCGCTGCCTGAACTGAGACCTGCTGCCCATTGCCAGCCCTGCTAGTCGCTGCCCGAACTGAGACCCGCTGCCCATTGCCAGCCCTGCCAGTCGCTGCCTGAACTGAGACCCGCTGCCCGTTGCCAGCCCGGCTAGTCGCTGCCCGAACTGAGACCCGCTGCCCATTGCCAGCCCGGCTAGTCGCTGCCTGAACTGAGACCCGCTGCCCGTTGCCAGCCCGGCTAGTCGCTGCCTGAACTGATACCCGCTGCCCATTGCCAGCCCTGCTAGTCGCTGCCTGAACTGAGACCCGCTGCCCATTGCCAGCCCTGCTGGTCGCTGCCTGAACTGAGACCCGCTGCCCATTGCCAGCCCTGCTAGTCGCTGCCTGAACTGAGACCCGCTGCCCATTGCCAGCCCTGCTAGTCACTGCCTGAACTGAGATCGCCGTCCGTTGCCAGCCCTGCTGGTCGCTGCCTGAACTGAGACCCGCTGCCCATTGCCAGCCCTGCTGGTCGCTGCCTGAACTGAGACCCGCTGCCCATTGCCAGCCCTGCTAGTCGCTGCCTGAACTGAGACCCGCTGCCCATTGCCAGCCCTGCTGGTCGCTGCCTGAACTGAGACCCGCTGCCCATTGCCAGCCCTGCTAGTCACTGCCTGAACTGAGATCGCCGTCCATTGCCAGCCCTGCTGGTCGCTGCCTGAACTGAGACCCGCTGCCCATTGCCAGCCCTGCTAGTCGCTGCCTGAACTGAGACCCGCTGCCCATTGCCAGCCCTGCTGGTCGCTGCCTGAACTGAGACCCGCTGCCCATTGCCAGCCCTGCTAGTCGCTGCCTGAACTGAGACCCGCTGCCCATTGCCAGCCCTGCTAGTCGCTGCCTGAACTGAGACCCGCTGCCCGTTGCCAGCCCGGCTAGTCGCTGCCTCAACTGAGACCGCCGCCCATTGCCAGCCCGGCTAGTCGCTGCCTCAACTGAGACCCGCTGCCCATTGCCAGCCCTGCTAGTCACTGCCTGAACTGAGACCGCCGCCCATTGCCAGCCCTGCTAGTCGCTGCCCGAACTGAGACCCGCTGCCCGTTGCCAGCCCGGCTAGTCGCTGCCTCAACTGAGACCGCCGCCCATTGCCAGCCCGGCTAGTCGCTGCCTGAACTGAGACCCGCTGCCCATTGCCAGCCCGGCTAGTCACTGCCTGAACTGAGACCCGCTGCCCGTTGCCAGCCCTGCTGGTCGCTGCCTGAACTGAGACCCGCTGCCCATTGCCAGCCCGGCTAGTCGCTGCCTGAACTGAGACCCGCTGCCCATTGCCAGCCCGGCTAGTCGCTGCCTGAACTGAGACCCGCTGCCCATTGCCAGCCCGGCTAGTCGCTGCCTGAACTGAGACCGCCGCTCATTGCCAGCCAGGCTAGTCGCTGCCTGAACTGAGACCCGCTGCCCATTGCCAGCCCTGCTAGTCGCTGCCTGAACTGAGACCCGCTGCCCATTGCCAGCCCGGCTAGTCGCTGCCTGAACTGAGACCCGCTGCCCATTGCCAGCCCTGCTAGTCGCTGCCTGAACTGAGACCCGCTGCCCATTGCCAGCCCGGCTAGTCGCTGCCTGAACTGAGACCCGCTGCCCATTGCCAGCCCGGCTAGTCACTGCCTGAACTGAGACCCGCTGCCCGTTGCCAGCCCTGTTAGTCGCTGCCTGAACTGAGACCGCTGCCCGTTGGCAGCCCCGCTAGTCGCTGCCTGAACTGAGACCGCCGCCCGTTGCCAGCCCTGCTAGTCGCTGCCTGAACTGAGACCCGCTGCCCATTGCCAGCCCGGCTAGTCGCTGCCCGAACTGAGACCCGCTGCCCGTTGGCAGCCCTGCTAGTCGCTGCCTGAACTGAGACCCGCTGCCCGTTGCCAGCCCTGCTAGTCGCTGCCTGAACTGAGACCGCCGCCCATTGCCAGCCCTGCTAGTCGCTGCCTGAACTGAGACCGCCGCCCATTGCCAGCCCGGCTAGTCGCTGCCCGAACTGAGACCCGCTGCCCGTTGGCAGCCCTGCTAGTCGCTGCCTGAACTGAGGCCCGCTGCCCATTGCCAGCCCTGCTAGTCGCTGCCTGAACTGAGACCCGCTGCCCATTGCCAGCCCTGCTAGTCACTGCCTGAACTGAGATCGCCGTCCATTGCCAGCCCTGCTAGTCGCTGCCTGAACTGAGACCGCTGCCCGTTGCCAGCCCGGCTAGTCGCTACCCGAACTGAGACCCGCTGCCCGTTGGCAGCCCTGCTGGTCGCTGCCTGAACTGAGACCGCCGCCCATTGCCAGCCCTGCTAGTCGCTGCCTGAACTGAGATCGCCGCCCATTGCCAGCCCGGCTGGTCGCTGCCTGAACTGAGACCCGCTGCCCATTGCCAGCCCGGCTGGTCGCTGCCTGAACTGAGACCCGCTGCCCATTGCCAGCCCTGCTAGTCGCTGCCTGAACTGAGACCCGCTGCCCGTTGCCAGCCCTGCTGGTCGCTGCCTGAACTGAGATCGCCGCCCATTGCCAGCTCTGCTGGTCACTGCCTGAACTGAGACCCGCTGCCCGTTGTCAGCCCTGCTAGTCGCTGCCTGAACTGAGACCCGCTGCCCGTTGTCAGCCCTGCTAGTCGCTGCCTGAACTGAGACCCGCTGCCCGTTGGCAGCCCCGCTCGTCGCTGCCTGAACTGAGACCGCCGCCCATTGCCAGCCCTGCTAGTCGCTGCCTGAACTGAGACCCGCTGCCCGTTGTCAGCCCTGCTAGTCGCTGCCTGAACTGAGACCCGCTGCCCGTTGTCAGCCCTGCTAGTCGCTGCCTGAACTGAGACCCGCTGCCCGTTGGCAGCCCCGCTCGTCGCTGCCTGAACTGAGACCCGCTGCCCGTTGTCAGCCCGGCTGGTCGCTGCCTGAACTGAGACCGCCGCCTGTTGCCAGCCCTGCTAGTCGCTGCCTGAACTGAGACCCGCTGCCCATTGCCAGCCCTGCTGGTCGCTGCCTGAACTGAGACCCGCTGCCCATTGCCAGCCCTGCTAGTCGCTGCCTGAACTGAGACCCGCTGCCCGTTGCCAGCCCTGCTAGTCACTGCCTGAACTGAGACCCGCTGCCCATTGCCAGCCCTGCTAGTCACTGCCTGAACTGAGACCCGCTGCCCGTTGCCAGCCCTGCTGGTCGCTGCCTGAACTGAGACCCGCTGCCCGTTGTCAGCCCGGCTGGTCGCTGCCTGAACTGAGACCCGCTGCCCATTGCCAGCCCTGCTGGTCGCTGCCTGAACTGAGACCCGCTGCCCATTGCCAGCCCTGCTGGTCGCTGCCTGAACTGAGACCCGCTGCCCATTGCCAGCCCTGCTAGTCGCTGCCTGAACTGAGACCCGCTGCCCATTGCCAGCCCTGCTGGTCGCTGCCTGAACTGAGACCCGCTGCCCGTTGCCAGCCCTGCTGGTCGCTGCCTGAACTTAGACCCGCTGCCCATTGCCAGCCCGGCTAGTCGCTGCCTGAACTGAGACCCGCTGCCCATTGCCAGC
The DNA here is from genome assembly GCF_047496885.1 of Scyliorhinus torazame. Taxonomy (NCBI): domain Eukaryota; kingdom Metazoa; phylum Chordata; class Chondrichthyes; order Carcharhiniformes; family Scyliorhinidae; genus Scyliorhinus; species Scyliorhinus torazame. Next base: position 225,434,837 of record NC_092720.1, read on the forward strand.
CCTGCTGGTCGCTGCCTGAACTGAGACCCGCTGCCCGTTGCCAGCCCTGCTGGTCGCTGCCTGAACTTAGACCCGCTGCCCATTGCCAGCCCGGCTAGTCGCTGCCTGAACTGAGACCCGCTGCCCATTGCCAGCCCTGCTAGTCGCTGCCTGAACTGAGACCCGCTGCCCATTGCCAGCCCTGCTGGTCGCTGCCTGAACTTAGACCCGCTGCCCATTGCCAGCCCTGCTAGTCGCTGCCTGAACTGAGACCCGCTGCCCATTGCCAGCCCGGCTAGTCGCTGCCTGAACTGAGACCCGCTGCCCGTTGGCAGCCCTGCTAGTCACTGCCTGAACTGAGATCGCCGCCCATTGCCAGCCCGGCTAGTCGCTGCCTGAACTGAGACCCGCTGCCCATTGCCAGCCCCGCTCGTCGCTGCCTGAACTTAGACCCGCTGCCCATTGCCAGCCCTGCTAGTCGCTGCCTGAACTTAGACCCGCTGCCCATTGCCAGCCCTGCTAGTCGCTGCCTGAACTGAGACCGCCGCCCATTGCCAGCCCTGCTAGTCGCTGCCTGAACTGAGACCCGCTGCCCATTGCCAGCCCTGCTGGTCGCTGCCTGAACTGAGACCCGCTGCCCATTGCCAGCCCTGCTGGTCGCTGCCTGAACTGAGACCCGCTGCCCATTGCCAGCCCTGCTAGTCGCTGCCTGAACTGAGACCCGCTGCCCATTGCCAGCCCTGCTAGTCGCTGCCTGAACTGAGACCCGCTGCCCATTGTCAGCCCTGCTAGTCGCTGCCTGAACTGAGACCCGCTGCCCATTGCCAGCCCGGCTAGTCGCTGCCTGAACTGAGACCCGCTGCCCATTGTCAGCCCTGCGAGTCGCTGCCTGAACTGAGACCGCCGCCCATTGCCAGCCCTGCTAGTCACTGCCTGAACTGAGACCCGCTGCCCATTGCCAGCCCTGCTAGTCGCTGCCTGAACTGAGACCCGCTGCCCATTGCCAGCCCGGCTAGTCGCTGCCTGAATTGAGACCCGCTGCCCGTTGCCAGCCCGGCTGGTCGCTGCCTGAACTGAGACCCGCTGCCCATTGCCAGCCCTGCTAGTCACTGCCTGAACTGAGACCGCCGCCCATTGCCAGCCTGGCTAGTCGCTGCCTGAACTGAGACCCGCTGCCCATTGCCATCCCTGCTAGTCACTGCCTGAACTGAGACCCGCTGCCCATTGCCAGCCCTGCTAGTCGCTGCCTGAACTGAGACCCGCTGCCCATTGCCAGCCCTGCTAGTCACTGCCTGAACTGAGACCCGCTGCCCATTGCCAGCCCTGCTAGTCGCTGCCTGAACTGAGACCCGCTGCCCATTGCCAGCCCTGCTAGTCGCTGCCTGAACTGAGACCCGCTGCCCGTTGCCAGCCCGGCTAGTCGCTGCCTCAACTGAGACCCGCTGCCCATTGCCAGCCCTGCTAGTCACTGCCTGAACTGAGACCGCCGCCCATTGCCAGCCCTGCTAGTCGCTGCCCGAACTGAGACCCGCTGCCCGTTGCCAGCCCGGCTAGTCGCTGCCTCAACTGAGACCGCCGCCCATTGCCAGCCCGGCTAGTCGCTGCCTGAACTGAGACCCGCTGCCCATTGCCAGCCCGGCTAGTCACTGCCTGAACTGAGACCCGCTGCCCGTTGCCAGCCCTGCTGGTCGCTGCCTGAACTGAGACCCGCTGCCCATTGCCAGCCCGGCTAGTCGCTGCCTGAACTGAGACCCGCTGCCCATTGCCAGCCCGGCTAGTCGCTGCCTGAACTGAGACCCGCTGCCCATTGCCAGCCCGGCTAGTCGCTGCCTGAACTGAGACCGCCGCTCATTGCCAGCCAGGCTAGTCGCTGCCTGAACTGAGACCCGCTGCCCATTGCCAGCCCTGCTAGTCGCTGCCTGAACTGAGACCCGCTGCCCATTGCCAGCCCGGCTAGTCGCTGCCTGAACTGAGACCCGCTGTCCATTGCCAGCCCTGCTAGTCGCTGCCTGAACTGAGACCCGCTGCCCATTGCCAGCCCGGCTAGTCGCTGCCTGAACTGAGACCCGCTGCCCATTGCCAGCCCGGCTAGTCACTGCCTGAACTGAGACCCGCTGCCCGTTGCCAGCCCTGTTAGTCGCTGCCTGAACTGAGACCGCTGCCCGTTGGCAGCCCCGCTAGTCGCTGCCTGAACTGAGACCGCCGCCCGTTGCCAGCCCTGCTAGTCGCTGCCTGAACTGAGACCCGCTGCCCATTGCCAGCCCGGCTAGTCGCTGCCCGAACTGAGACCCGCTGCCCGTTGGCAGCCCTGCTAGTCGCTGCCTGAACTGAGACCCGCTGCCCGTTGCCAGCCCTGCTAGTCGCTGCCTGAACTGAGACCGCCGCCCATTGCCAGCCCTGCTAGTCGCTGCCTGAACTGAGACCGCCGCCCATTGCCAGCCCGGCTAGTCGCTGCCCGAACTGAGACCCGCTGCCCGTTGGCAGCCCTGCTAGTCGCTGCCTGAACTGAGGCCCGCTGCCCATTGCCAGCCCTGCTAGTCGCTGCCTGAACTGAGACCCGCTGCCCATTGCCAGCCCTGCTAGTCACTGCCTGAACTGAGATCGCCGTCCATTGCCAGCCCTGCTAGTCGCTGCCTGAACTGAGACCGCTGCCCGTTGCCAGCCCGGCTAGTCGCTGCCCGAACTGAGACCCGCTGCCCGTTGGCAGCCCTGCTGGTCGCTGCCTGAACTGAGACCGCCGCCCATTGCCAGCCCTGCTAGTCGCTGCCTGAACTGAGACCCGCTGCCCATTGCCAGCCCTGCTAGTCGCTGCCTGAACTGAGATCGCCGCCCATTGCCAGCCCGGCTGGTCGCTGCCTGAACTGAGACCCGCTGCCCATTGCCAGCCCTGCTGGTCGCTGCCTGAACTGAGATCGCCGCCCATTGCCAGCCCGGCTAGTCGCTGCCTGAACTGAGACCCGCTGCCCGTTGGCAGCCCCGCTCGTCGCTGCCTGAACTGAGACCCGCTGCCCATTGCCAGCCCTGCTAGTCGCTGCCTGAACTGAGACCCGCTGCCCGTTGGCAGCCCCGCTCGTCGCTGCCTGAACTGAGACCCGCTGCCCATTGCCAGCCCTGCTAGTCGCTGCCTGAACTGAGACCCGCTGCCCGTTGTCAGCCCTGCTGGTCGCTGCCTGAACTGAGACCCGCTGCCCATTGCCAGCCCTGCTAGTCACTGCCTGAACTGAGACCCGCTGCCCATTGCCAGCCCCGCTCGTCGCTGCCTGAACGGAGACCGCCGCCCATTGCCAGCCCTGCTAGTCGCTGCCTGAACTGAGACCCGCTGCCCATTGCCAGCCCTGCTAGTCGCTGCCTGAACTGATACCCGCTGCCCATTGCCAGCCCTGCTGGTCGCTGCCTGAACTGAGACCCGCTGCCCGTTGGCAGCCCTGCTAGTCACTGCCTGAACTGAGAGCGCTGCCCGTTGCCAGCCCGGCTAGTCGCTGCCCGAACTGAGACCCGCTGCCCATTGCCAGCCCGGCTAGTCGCTGCCTGAACTGAGACCGCCGCTCATTGCCAGCCAGGCTAGTCGCTGCCTGAACTGAGACCCGCTGCCCATTGCCAGCCCTGCTGGTCGCTGCCTGAACTGAGACCCGCTGCCCGTTGCCAGCCCTGCTGGTCGCTGCCTGAACTTAGACCCGCTGCCCATTGCCAGCCCTGCTGGTCGCTGCCTGAACTGAGACCGCCGCCCATTGCCAGCCCTGCTAGTCGCTGCCTGAACTGAGACCGCCGCCCATTGCCTGCCCTGCTGGTCGCTGCCTGAACTGAGACCCGCTGCCCATTGCCAGCCCGGCTAGTCGCTGCCTGAACTGAGACCCGCTGCCCATTGTCAGCCCTGCTAGTCGCTGCCTGAACTGAGACCGCCGCCCATTGCCAGCCCTGCTAGTCACTGCCTGAACTGAGACCCGCTGCCCATTGCCAGCCCTGCTAGTCGCTGCCTGAACTGAGACCCGCTGCCCATTGCCAGCCCGGCTAGTCGCTGCCTGAATTGAGACCCGCTGCCCGTTGCCAGCCCGGCTGGTCGCTGCCTGAACTGAGACCCGCTGCCCATTGCCAGCCCTGCTAGTCACTGCCTGAACTGAGACCGCCGCCCATTGCCAGCCTGGCTAGTCGCTGCCTGAACTGAGACCCGCTGCCCATTGCCATCCCTGCTAGTCACTGCCTGAACTGAGACCCGCTGCCCATTGCCAGCCCTGCTAGTCGCTGCCTGAACTGAGACCCGCTGCCCATTGCCAGCCCTGCTAGTCACTGCCTGAACTGAGACCGCCGCCCATTGCCAGCCGTGCTGGTCGCTGCCTGAACTGAGACCGCCGCCCATTGCCAGCCCTGCTAGTCGCTGCCTGAACTGAGACCGCTGCCCATTGCCAGCCCTGCTAGTCACTGCCTGAACTGAGACCCGCTGCCCATTGCCAGCCCTGCTGGTCGCTGCCTGAACTTAGACCCGCTGCCCATTGCCAGCCCTGCTGGTCGCTGCCTGAACTGAGACCCGCTGCCCGTTGCCAGCCCTGCTGGTCGCTGCCTGAACTGAGACCCGCTGCCCATTGCCAGCCCGGCTAGTCACTGCCTGAACTGAGACCCGCTGCCCGTTGCCAGCCCTGCTAGTCGCTGCCTGAACTGAGACCCGCTGCCCATTGCCAGCCCTGCTAGTCGCTGCCTGAACTGAGACGGCCGCCCATTGCCAGCCCTGCTAGTCGCTGCCTGAACTGAGACCCGCTGCCCATTGCCAGCCCTGCTAGTCGCTGCCTGAACTGAGACCGCCGCCCATTGCCAGCCCTGCTAGTCGCTGCCTGAACTGAGTCCCGCTGCCCATTGCCAGCCCGGCTAGTCGCTGCCTGAACTGAGACCGCCGCCCGTTGCCAGCCCTGCTGGTCGCTGCCTGAACTGAGACCCGCTGCCCATTGCCAGCCCGGCTAGTCGCTGCCTGAACTGAGACCGCCGCCCATTGCCAGCCCTGCTGGTCGCTGCCTGAACTGAGACCCGCTGCCCGTTGCCAGCCCTGCTAGTCGCTGCCTGAACTGAGACCCGCTGCCCATTGCCAGCCCTGCTTGTCGCTGCCTGAACTTAGACCCGCTGCCCATTGCCAGCCCTGCTGGTCGCTGCCTGAACTGAGACCGCTGCCCATTGCCAGCCCTGCTGGTCGCTGCCTGAACTGAGAGCCGCTGCCCATTGCCAGCCCTGCTAGTCGCTGCCTGAACTGAGACCGCCGTCCATTGCCAGCCCTGCTGGTCGCTGCCTGAACTGAGACCCGCTGCCCATTGCCAGCCCGGCTAGTCGCTGCCTGAACTGAGACCCGCTGCCCATTGTCAGCCCTGCTGGTCGCTGCCTGAACTGAGACCCGCTGCCCATTGCCAGCCCGGCTAGTCGCTGCCTGAACTGAGACCCGCTGCCCATTGCCAGCCCGGCTAGTCGCTGCCTGAACTGAGACCCGCTGCCCATTGCCAGCCCGGCTAGTCGCTGCCTGAACTGAGACCCGCTGCCCATTGCCAGCCCTACTAGTCGCTGCCTGAACTGAGACCCGCTGCCCATTGCCAGCCCTGCTAGTCGCTGCCTGAACTGAGACCGCCGCCCATTGCCAGCCCTGCTAGTCGCTGCCTGAACTGAGACCCGCTGCCCATTGTCAGCCCTGCTGGTCGCTGCCTGAACTGAGACCCGCTGCCCATTGCCAGCCCTACTAGTCGCTGCCTGAACTGAGACCCGCTGCCCATTGCCAGCCCTGCTAGTCGCTGCCTGAACTGAGACCGCCGCCCATTGCCAGCCCTGCTAGTCGCTGCCTGAACTGAGACCCGCTGCCCATTGTCAGCCCTGCTGGTCGCTGCCTGAACTGAGACCGCCGCCCATTGCCAGCCCTGCTAGTCGCTGCCTGAACTGAGACCCGCTGCCCATTGCCAGCCCTGCTAGTTGCTGCCTGAACTGAGACCCGCTGCCCATTGCCAGCCCTGCTGGTCGCTGCCTGAACTGAGACCCGCTGCCCATTGCCAGCCCTGCTGGTCGCTGCCTGAACTGAGACCCGCTGCCGATTGCCAGCCCGGCTAGTCGCTGCCTGAACTGAGACCCGCTGCCCATTGCCAGCCCTGCTAGTCGCTGCCTGAACTGAGACCCGCTGCCCATTGCCAGCCCTGCTAGTCACTGCCTGAACTGAGACCCACTGCCCATTGCCAGCCCGGCTAGTCGCTGCCTGAACTGAGACCCGCTGCCCATTGCCAGCCCTGCTGGTCGCTGCCTGAACTGAGACCCGCTGCCCATTGCCAGCCCTGCTAGTTGCTGCCTGCACTGAGACCCGCTGCCCATTGCCAGCCCTGCTAGTCGCTGCCTGAACTGAGACCCGCTGCCCGTTGCCAGCCCTGCTGGTCGCTGCCTGAACTGAGATCGCCGCCCATTGCCAGCCCGGCTAGTCGCTGCCTGAACTGAGACCCGCTGCCCATTGCCAGCCCGGCTAGTCACTGCCTGAACTGAGACCCGCTGCCCATTGCCAGCCCGGCTAGTCGCTGCCTGAACTGAGACCCTCTGCCCGTTGCCAGCCCTGCTGGTCGCTGCCTGAACTGAGACCCGCTGCCCATTGCCAGCCCCGCTAGTCACTGCCTGAACTGAGACCCGCTGCCCATTGCCAGCCCGGCTAGTCGCTGCCTGAACTGAGACCGCCGCCCATTGCCAGCCCTGCTAGTCGCTGCCTGAACTGAGACCCGCTGCCCATTGCCAGCCCTGCTAGTCGCTGCCTGAACTGATACCCGCTGCCCATTGCCAGCCCTGCTAGTCACTGCCTGAACTGAGAGCGCCGCCCATTGCCAGCCCTGCTAGTCGCTGCCTGAACTGAGACCCGCTGCCCATTGCCAGCCCGGCTAGTCGCTGCCTGAACTGAGACCCGCTGCCCATTGCCAGCCCGGCTAGTCGCTGCCTGAACCGAGACCGCCGCCCATTGCCAGCCCTGCTAGTCGCTGCCTGAACTGAGACCCGCCGACCATTGCCAGCCCTGCTGCTGATATTCCGGGCCCGTCGTGGGAACAAGGTGCCCTGTCCCGCCTCCACAGCGTCCATACTCTGGCCAGGGCGGCATTCCCGAAGCGTGGAGCAGGTCGGCATGTGTGCTGACTGGGAGCGAGTTGGGAGGGAGGCTGCCGGGCGCGAGTCTGGCCAACCAGCTGGCGGGACAGCCAGTACCAGCCTGAAGCTCATGGGGGAGCCGTTCAATATGGGCTGTGGTCTCGCTCGGTCGGCCGTCGGGAAAGACCCAGGAAGTCGCGCCCGATATGACACTGAACCTTTCCGTTAAATCGTGTCCGTTGTCTCAAACTGCTACGATATTGAGAGTGAGAATTAAACTGCTAATCCCTCATTCGTACAAAGCACCTTTTACACGTCTGTAAGTTATCTGACAGGGTGATGATGATGTACTGGTTTTGTGACTGAATTAGTAACAGAGGGACCCAGAGTGACCTGGATTCAAGTCCCACGGTGGCAAATGGTGAAAGTGGAATTGAATTTACAAATTGTGGAATTAAAAGTCTAAAGGTGGGTCAGGGATTCTCCGAATAATCCATCTGGCTGACTGGTGCCCAGGTCAATTGGGGATTGGTAATAAATGGCCCAGTTAGCAATACCCACATCCCAGCAATTAATTAAAAAATGTATTGCAAACTCACAGTTTTACCACAGTTTCCACCGCAACCTCTCCAATTGGTTTCAACCACGTAGAGGGAGATGTACTGGCAAGTGAAGAGGAGGAGGGGGAGGGAAAGAGATAGAGTGATAGTGAAATGAAAACAGGAAACCGGAAGAGGTGAGGAAGAGATTGGGAAGGGGAGAGAAGTGAGGAATAAGGTGAGGGAGTAGAATAGAAACCTTCAGAGACAGAAATAGGATTAAATGATAGGAAATGAGAGAGCGGCTGAGAGAAATGGAAGAGGGAGAGGTGGCGAAGCACATCCAGAATGTAACAGGCCCCACAAAATACATCCAGCCCACAGCAAAGAAATGGCATCGTTACCTCAGTGTAAACTGCATCAACCTGCAGCAATCCTCATCTTGTCCATAGCCGGCTTGTCCTTTTCTCAAGGTTCCATGTCTGCACTGTAAATAAAACGCATTTCATTAAATATATCAACAAGAGCAGGGATGTACTTCTGAGGCTGTATAAGGCTCTGGTCAGACCCCATTTGGAGTATTGTGCGCAGTTCTGGGCCCCGTATCTAAGGAAGGATGTGTTGGCCTTGGAAAGGGTCCAGAGGAGGTTCACAAGAATGATCCCTGGAAGGAAGAGCTTGTCGTATGAGGAACGGTTGAGGACTCTGGGTCTGTGCTCGTTGGAGTTTAGAAGGATGAGAGGGGATCTTATTGAAACTTACAGGATACTGCGAGGCCTGGATAGAGTGGACGTGGAGAGGATGTTTCCACTTGTAGGAAAAACTAGAAGCAGAGGACACCATCTCAGACTAAAGGGACGATCCTTTAAAACAGAGATGAGGAGGAATTTCTCCAGCCAGAGGGAGGTGAATCTGTGGAACTCATTGCCGCAGAAGGCTGTGGAGGCCAAATCACTGAGTGTCTTTAAGACAGAGATAGATAGGTTCTTGATTAATAAGGGGATCAGGGGTTATGGGGAGAAGGTAGGAGAATGGGGATGAGAAAATATCAGCCATGATTGAATAGCGGAGCAGACTCGATGGGCCGAGTGGCCTAATTCTGCTCCTACGTCTCATGGTCTTATGGTCCAAGGGCAACTCAGCTGGTGTACAAGGGCAGCACGGTGGCGCAGTGGGTTAGCACTGTGGCTTCACAGCGCCAGGGTCCCAGGTTCGATTCCCGGCTTGGGTCACTGTCTGTGCGGAGTCTGCACGTTCTCCCCGTGTCTGCGTGGGTTTCCTCCGGGTGCTCCGGTTTCCTCCCACAAGCCCCGAAAGACGTGCTGTTGTGTGAATCGGACATTCTGAATTCTCCCTCTGTGACCCGAACAGGCGCCGGAATGTGGCGACTAGGGGCTTTTCACAGGAACTTCATTGCAGCGTTAATGTAAACCTACTTGTGACACTAATAAAAATTACTAGTTTGAGGAGCTCTTAAAAGAGAGAGTGTAAAGGTTTAGAATCATAGAATCCTTACACTGCAGAAGGAGGCCATTCAGCCCATCTAGACTGCACCAAACCTCTGAAAGAACATTGAACCTATCCCCCATAAACCAACCTAGCCTTTTGGACACCAAGGGGCAATTGATCATGGCCAATCCACCGACTGTGCTATGTGCTATTTGAGAAGGGTAGCTGGGAGAGTTCATCTGCATTCACATGAAGATTTGACTGACGATACTTGATTATGTGTGCCCTCCTCTGCATCCTGCTCGCTGTCGGTGATGGAATCCGGGTGTGAGGTACAAGAATCGATGTCAGTGGACAATTCCCTTAAGGAATTGGTTGAACTGCTTGATTCCAAAAGTGATTCCAAGGGCCTCTTTCTCTATCTGTGTGTTCTTGCTTTTGGGTTTATTTAAGGTCAGAGTCCTAGACGTTTACAGCATTGAAACAGGCCAGCTTGTCCATGTTGCCCAGTTTTTAACCACAATTGCCCACATTTGGCCTCGATACCCAGCTTTTCCAGATAACTGTCTAAATGCTTCTTAAAGGACAAAACTGTGCACGTCTCTACAACTACCTCAAAGCTGACAAGCCTTAGCTAGGGCCTGTGGGGGGAGGGGGGGGGGGTCCGACCCGGGGGGGGGGGGGGGGGGGGGGTGCCTCCGTTGTGGCCTGGCCCGCGATCGGGGCCCACCAATCGGCGGGCCGGCCTCTCTGGCTGGGGACCTCCTTTCCTCCGCCCCGGCCCCTGTAGTCCTGCGCCATGTTGCGTTGGGGCCGGAGAAGGGAGCCACACCGCACCTGCGGACTCTCCGGCGCCCGGTTCATGCTAGGATCAGCAGTTGGAGCAGCGTGAAGCACTCCAGGGCCCCCTGTAGGCGCCAGAATTGCTGATCCTGAGGCTGCGTTGACGCCGTCGGCAAACGCGACGGCGTTTCCGACACTGTCAACACTTAGCCTCAGCATCCCAGAATCCCGCCCCATGTTTTCGTCAATCAGTTATACGGAAAATAAAGCAAATGGAACATCATTCCAACGATTCATTGAACATACTCCTGGCTGCAGTATCTCTATAACATGTTCATTACTTACTGTATTTTAATGCAAAGATAAGACACAGTCCCACAGTCGATATGTAGATCATCACTGCCGTAGTGACCGCTGCTGCAATGTCTCCGTATGGAAGTGTACATCTTTTAACTGCAGACAGAAATGTGAAACGTTACATTATCGGGGGTTCGACAGGTTCACAACGTGATAGAACATAGAGCATGAAATGAAATGAAAAATTGAAATGAAAATCACTTATTGTCACAAGTAGGCTTCAATGAAGTTACTGTGAAAAGCTCCTAGTCGCCACATTCCGGCGCCTGTTCGGGGAGGCTGGTACGGGAATCGAACCGTGCTGCTGGCCTGCCTTGGTCTGCTTTAAAAGCCAGCGATTTAGCCCAGTGAGCTAAACAGGCCCCATTACAGCGCAGTACAGGCCCTTCGGCCCTCGATGTTGCGCCGACCAGTGAAACCACTCTAAAGCCCATCTACACTATTCCCTTATCGTCCATATGTCTATCCAATGACCATTTAAATGCCCTTAGTGTTGGCGAGTCCACTACTGTTGCAGGCAGGGCATTCCATGCCCTTACTACTCTCTGAGTAAAGAACCTACCTCTGACATCTGTCCTATATCTATCTCCCCTCAATTTAAAGCTATGTCCCCTCGTGCTAGACATCACCATCCGAGGAAAAAGGCTCTCACTGTCCACCCTATCCAATCCTCTGATCATCTTGTATGCCTCAATTAAGTCACCTCTTAACCTTCTTCTCTCTAACGAAAACAGTCTCAAGTCCCTCAGCCTTGCCTCATAAGATCTTCCCTCCATACCAGGCAACATTCTGGTAAATCTCCTTTGCACCCTTTCCAATGCTTCCACATCCTTCCTATAATGCGGCGACCAGAATTGCACGCAATACTCCAAATGCGGCCGCACCAGAGTTTTGTACAGCTGCAACATGACCCCTTGGCTCCTAAACTCAATCCCTCTCCCAATAAAAGCTAACACACCGTACGCCTTCTTAACAACCCTCTCAACCTGGGTGGCAACTTTCAGGGATCTATGTACATGGACACCAAGATCTCTCTGCTCATCCACACTGCCAAGAATCTTACCATTAGCCCAGTACTCTGTCTTCCTGTTATTCCTTCCAAAATGAATCACCTCACACTTTTCTGCATTAAACTCCATTTGCCACCTCTCAGCCCAGCGCTGCAGCTTATCTATGTCCCTCTGTAACTTGTAACATCCTTCCGCACTGTCCACAACTCCACCGACTTTAGTGTTATCTGCAAATTTACTCACCCTTCCTTCTACGCCCACCTCCAGGTCATTTATAAAAATGACAAACAGCAGTGGCCCCAAAACAGATCCTTGTGGTACACCACTAGTAACTGGACTCCAGTCTGAACATTTCCCATCAACCACCACCCTTTGTCTTCTTCCAGCTAGCCAATTTCTGATCCACACTGCTAAATCACCCTCAATCCCCAGCCTCCGTATTTTCTGCAGTAGCCTACCGTGGGGAACCTTATCAAACGCTTTACTGAAATCCATATACACCACATCAACTGCTTTACCCTCATCCACCTGTTTGGTCACCTTCTCAAAGAACTCAATAATGAATACTGCACTTTGCAAACAAGCTCTTTGTAAATATCCCCTCCTTCAAAGTCAGATCAAATGCAGCATCTGGAATGGATGTCATTGGAATTCCTCGTGGTGCCATTTGTGAGAAATGTAAATATGTAAATAATGACTCAGAAACCAAAGCAAATTGAAGCTAACTGGAAAGATCACCTGTCAACCTCTGGAACAGAGCACGGGCTGGCGGGGGGGGGGGGGGGGGGGGGGCGATGGGGGGTGCAGGGAGGCACAGAGCACGCAAACACAACGTTTGATGTTCTGTTCTTCAGCACGGGCTGGGGGGTGCAGGGGATGCACATTTACACCGAGATGTGTGTGCAACAGCACAGAAAGCTGTTGGGCGAGCGCAGCATGGATTTATAAACGATAGGCCAGGCCTGATGATTTTAATTGACTTTATTGAAGAGATGACTAGCGTAGTGGACACTAGGGCGACATGGTGGCACAGTGGTTAGCACTTCTACCTCACAGCGCCAGGGACCCAGGATCAATTCCCAGGAGACTGTCTGTGTGGAGTTTACATGTTCTTCCAATGTTTGTGTGGGTTTCCTCCGGGTGCTCTGGTTTCCTCCCATAGTCCAAATATATAACAGGTTAAGTGAATTGTCCTTGATAAATTGTCCCTTAGTGTCCAGACATGGGCAGGTTAGGTGGATTGGCCGTGATAAATTGTCCCTTAGTGTCCAGGGATGTGCAGGTTAGGTGGATTGACCGTGATAAATTATCCCTTAGTGTCCAGGGATGTGCAGGTTAGGTGGATTGGCCATGATAAATTGTCCCTTAGTGTCCAGGGATGTACAGGTTAGGTGGATTGGCTGTGATAAATTGTCCCTTAGTGTCCAGGGATGTGCAGGTTAGGTGGATTGGCCATGATAAATTGTCCCTTAGTGTCCAGGGATGTACAGGTTAGGTGGATTGGCTGTGATAAATTGTCCCTTAGTGTCCAGGGATGTGCAGGTTAGGTGGATTGGCCGTGTTAAATTGTCCCTTAGTGTCCAGGGATGTACAGGTTAGGTGGATTGGCCATGTTAAATTGTCCCTTAGTGTCCAGGGATGTGCAGGTTAGGTGGATTGACCGTGATAAATTGTCCCTTAGTGTCCAGGGATGTGCAGGTTAGGTGGATTGACCGTGATAAATTGTCCCTTAGTGTCCAAGGATGGGCTAGTTCGATGGACTGACCATGATAAATTTCCCCTAAGTGTATAGCTACGGAGTTAGCAGGGGATAGAGTGGGCCTGGGTAGGGCGCTCTTTCACAGGCTCGGTGCAGATTGAATGGGCCGAATGGCCTCTTTCTCCACTGCAGGGATTCTATCATTTCTGTGATAGGGAAATGTCTATGGATGTTATTTGTCTGAACTACCAACAGGAATACTATAAAACCCTATAACAGACTCCACCGTTTAGCACCGTTTGCTATTCGTACGCCGATAGCAGACTTTGAGATTCCCTTTTATCTTTTAATACACCCTCTTTACTTGGTCACTTTGTTTCTGAACCTTTTGTGTTCAGCCTTCTTCCCCACTGTATCATCCACCTGACAAATGTCGTCGGCATACCGTCTCTTTATCTTAATTTCCATCATCTGTCACCCAGGGACCTCGGTATTTGTCTGTTGTTTTTCCTTTCCAGGGAATATACCCTGACCAGCCCAAACTCTCTCGTCATGAAGGTTATTCAACTGCCGCTTTTCCTCACAACATTTGACTCCAATAATTTCGTCCAGATCCGTTGCTGCTCCATTGAATTTGGATTTCTCCCAGAGAATGATTCTTACTCTGTCTTGTTTTTTGTCCTTTTCCATAGTCAGCCTAAACCGCATGATTCAATAATCACGTTCCCCTAAATTCTTTTCTTCTGACACAGAGAACGCACAGAATTTCTACGGTGGAGAACGTGGTCATTTTGCCAATGCCCAAACAAGCACCATATCTTAGTGCCGTTTCCCTGCATTTTCCCCAAACTCCTGCACATTGATTCTACTCAAGTAATCATCTACTGCCTCGATTGAACCGGCCTCCACCACACTTACAGGCCGTGCATTCCAGACCCCAACCACTCGCTGTGTCAACAACTTTTTTTCTCACATCACTTTTGCTTCTTTCGCAAATCACTTTAAATCTGCGTCCTCTCGTTATTGATCCTTTCACGAGCGGGGACACTTTCTCCCCATCCACTCTGTCCAGCCTCCTCATGATTTTGAACATCTCGATCAAATCTCCTCTTCACCTTCCTCTCTCCAAGGGCAATCTCTTGACCTACTTTGACCCCATCCTTGTTGGACAGGAAATATTGTACTGCAGAAAATGTTATTGAACACACTGCTGTCCTTCTCTGTCCTGTTCATTACTCCTGTCCCGGTTTATATTCAGATAGTTAAACTACCCCCATGTTGCCGACTCTGATCCTAAACAGCTGTAATACTGTGGAAGCAGGAGGATATGAAATAAATGACAGCAATCTTAAAACATCCTCTGAATATTTCATTGCGAAAGCTGGTAAATGTGTTCTGCTGTTTGTCTTTCAATGTGTTAACACTCACTATTTTCAGTTGCTTCATAAATTGGCAAAGGTGAAATCATTATTGTGAATACTCCAAACCCAAGCACAATGTAGCGATTGCCTGTCAAAGTTTAAAAGAAATACTATCAGGCTGTGTGGTTAAAGTTAACACAGCGTGAAAACTGATGCAACATCAGTTCACCATCATTTGTCAGCCTTGCCTGTGGGTAGAAGATTCTCTGGCTGTGGATTCAAGCACCCGTCAAGGTACTTGAGCCCATAATAATAATCTTTATTGTCACAAGTAGGCTTACATAAACACTGCAATGACGTTACTGTGAAAAGCCCCCAGTCGCCACATTCCGGCGCCTGTTCGGGTACACAGAGGGAGAATTCAGGATGTCCAATTCACCCAACAGCACGGCTTTGGACTGTGGGAGGAAACCGGAGCACCCGGAGGAAACCCACGCACACACGGGGAGGACGTGCAGACTCCGCACAGACAGGGACCCAGGCTGGGAATCGAACCCGGGACCCTGAAGCTGTGAAGCAACAGTGCTAACCACTGTGCTACCGTGCCGTCCCATAACACAGGGTGGCACTGTCAAAGGCGTAGTTTGTCAGATAAGACGATAAACGTTGGCACATCTGCCATCGCTGGCTGCAAAAGATCCCATGGGACTTGTTGAGGAAAAGGAGAGTTCTCCCCACTGTCCTGGTAAATATTTATTCCTCACCTGAGATCACCAAAATTCATCAAAATACATTGGCTGTCATATCTAGTACAATTCAACAGTACAAACTAGATTTCAAAAGTGCTTAATTGGTTGTAAATCAATTTGGGAAGTGCAGTGGTCATTAAAAGTGCTGTAGCAATTCTCTTAACTCTCCTCACTAGTGTTTTATAGTTAATTATCGATTTATTCATTTAGATTTGTGTTGTAGAAAGGTGAAGCGTTAGGTGAACCTGATATGAATCTCGTGTTAATCTGTACATAAGGTACGGCTTATATGTAAAATATCACTTTGCAGGACAAGCAACTGGTGTGGAATTAACTGCAGACTAGAAGCACATAGCAGTCAACTAGAAATGTGTATATTATATCGAGTAAATATCAGAAAGAACTTGAATTTATATAATGCCATTAACCTAGTAAAGCATCTAAAACTCCTCAAGGGAAATGATCAAATAAAACTGGATATCATAAGACCATAAGATATAGGAGCGGAAGTAAGGCCATTCGGCCCATCGAGTCCACTCCACCATTCAATCATGGCTGATTTCAACTCCATTTACCCGCTCTCTCTCCATAGCCCTTAATTCCTCGAGAAATCAAACATTTATCAACTTCTGTCTTAAAGACACTCAACGTCCCGGCCTCCACCGCCCTCTGTGGCAATAAATTCCACAGACCCACCACTCTCTGGCTGAAGACATTTCTCCTCATCTCTGTTCTAAAGTGACTCCCTTTTATTCCAAGGCTGTGCGCCCGGGTCCTAGTCTCCCCTGCTAATGGAAACAACTTCCCTACATCCACCCTATCTAAGCCATTCATTAGCTTGTAAGTTTCTATTAGATCTCCCCTCAACCTCCTAAACTCCAATGAATATAATCCCAGGATCCTCAGAGGTTCATCGTATGTTAGGCCTACCATTCCTGGGATCATCCGTGTGAATCTCCGCTGGACCCGCTCCAGTGCCAGTATGTCCTTCCTGAGGTGTGGGGCCCAAAATTGCTCACAGTATTCTAAATGGGGCCTAACTAATGCTTTATAAAGCTTCAGAAGTACATCCCTGCTTTTATATTCCAAGCCTCTTGAGATGAATGACAACATTGCATTTGCTTTCTTAATTACGGACTCAACCTGCAAGTTTACCTTTAGAGAATCCTGGACTAGGACTCCCAAGTCCCTTTGCACTTCAGCATTATGAATTTTGTCACCGTTTAGAAAATAGTCCACGCCTCTATTCTTTTTTCCAAAGTGCAAGACCTCGCACTTGCCCACGTTGAATTTCATCAGCCATTTCTTGAACCACTCTCCTAAACTGTCTAAATCTTTCTGCAGCCTCCCCACCTCCTACATACTACCTGCCCCTCCACCTATCTTTGTATCATCGGCAAACTTAGCCAGAATGCCCCCAGTCCCGTCATCTAGATCGTTAATATATAAAGAGAACAGCTGTGGCCCCAACACTGAACCCTGCGGGACACCACTCGTCACCGGTTGCCATTCCGAAAAAGAACCTTTTATCCCAACTCTCTGCCTTCTGCCTGACAGCCAATCGTCAATCCATGTTAGTACCTTGCCTCGAATACCATGGGCCCTTATTTTACTCAGCAGTCTCCCGTGAGGCACCTTATCAAAGGCCTTTTGGAAGTCAAAATAGATAACATCCATTGACTCTCGTTGGTCTAACCTATTTGTTATCTCTTCAAATAACTCTAACAGGTTTGTCAGGCACAACCTCCCCTAACTAAATCCATGCTGACTTGTCCTAATCCGACCCTGCACTTCCAAGAATTTAGAAATCTCATCCTTAACAATGGATTCTAGAATCTTGCCAACAACCGAGGTTAGGCTAATTGGCCTATAATTTTCCATCTTTTTCCTTGTTCCCTTCTTGAACAGGGGGGTTACAACAGCGATTTTCCAATCCTCTGGTACTTTCCCTGACTCCAGTGACTTTTGAAAGATCATAACTAACGCCTCCACTATTTCTTCAGCTATCTCCTTTAGAACTCTAGGATGTAGCCCATCTGGGCCCGGAGATTTATCAGTTTTTAGACCTCTTAGTTTCTCTAGCACTTTCTCCTTTGTGATGGCTACCATATTCAACTCTGCCCCCTGACTCTCCGGAATTGTTGGGATATTATTCATGTCTTCTACTATGAAGACTGACGCAAAGTACTTATTCAATTCCTCAGCTATTTCCTTGTCTCCCATCACAAAATTACCAGCATCATTTTGGAGCCCAATGTCAACTTTTGCCTCCCGTTTGTTTTTAATGTATTTAAATAAACTTTTACTATCATTCCTAATGTTACTGGCTAGCCTACCTTCAAATTTGATCCTCTCTTTCCTTATCTCTCTCTTTGTTATCCTCTGTTTGTTTTTGTAGCCTTCCCAATCTTCTGACTTCCCACTACTCTTTGCCACATTATAGGCTTTCTCTTTTGCTTTGATGCATTCCCTAACTTCCTTTGTCAGCCATGGCTGCCTAATCCCCCCCTCTGATAACCTTTCTTTTCTTTGGGATGAACCTCTGTACTGTGTCCTCAATTACTCCCAGAAACTCCTGCCATTGCTGTTCTACTGTCTTTCCCACTAGGCTCTGCTCCCAGTCGATTTTCGGCAGTTCCTCCCTCATGCCCCTGTAGTTACCTTTACATCTGATTCTACCTTCTTTCTTTCAAATTGGAGCCACAAAGCCACAAAGAGCAGACGACCAAAGGTTGAATTGAAGAGGGAAGTCTTGAGGAGCGTATTCTAAGGAGTAAAAAGGGGAAGGGAGATGGACAGGCGAAGGAACTGAATTCCAGAGCTTAGGACAAAGTATTGCTCTCTTGGAGAATCAAAACTATGGAGAGCAGGTCGAAAAGTAGACTTGGGGCAGAAAATAAGCAATGATTAAATGGGACGAGACAACCTCGATGAGTCATATATTTCTGCTCCTCTTTCTCATGTTATACTTTTAAATTATGTCTGACCAATTTGACGGAATTCTTTGATGAGACAACAGGGAAAGTTGGGCAAGGGAGTGAACCAAATGTTGCACATAGAAGCTTTTGAATAAAATGCTTCGGAGTAAGTTTAGGAACAAGATGGGCATCCATGAAATAAAGGGTAAAATGCGGCTGTGAATATAAAACTGGCTCAATGACAGGACGCAGAGGATCACGGTTGAAGGCGCTCCAGTGGTTTCCCCAAGGCCCAGTTTTGCTCTGTACAATTTTTATAAACTTGGCTGTAAGGAGCGGCTCTATAGAGTTCAAACTTACGTTTATCCTGCAAAAACGAATTTACGATTTCCCTGCTGGGCCGGAGGTAAAGGAAGACAATATATACAGTCATTCCCAACAGCAGGCAAAATACACATCCCGAAATAATTCTGTACGCAATTCCAAGATCTGGCAAAGGACAAAATAAAGGCACGAGTAAATAAAAAGTGTTAAACTGCATATACATTTTCATCAGTGGACCAAGTCTCTACTGTTATGGGCCAGGGTTTAGAATGTCCCAAAGTGTGTCATGGAGTTCACCTGACCCACAACCTTTACTAGATTGTGGTATGGGGAGCGCACGACCCACTCTACAGGTGTGGTACAGCAGAAATGGAAAAGTATTTTTTAAAGCAAAACAATGTTTATTCTATGAACTCAAGTTAACCTTTTTAAACATACAGTCAACATCTTAGCAACAATTAATTCAAATACAACCCCCAAAGAATACAGCACTACGTAATCCTTAAACTTTCCTTTTAACATCCATAAAACAAAAACCCTTTTAACAGAAGCACATCAGGTTTAAATTCTCTACTGAGAGCAGTTATCACTCTGAATTCACCAAATGATCTAGAGATCGTCTTTAGATTGCAGAGAGATCGAAATTACATGTTCTTTGGCTGGCTTCAGCTCCAACACTAAAATAAAACTAAAAAACGCAGACACACCCAAGCTTTTCCTCAAAGTGAAAGAAAAAAGCAGAGCCAGATCTCAGCTCCACCCACACTCTGACATCACTGCAGCCACTTGAGCAGCCAAACATTTCTTAAAGTGACATTCCCATGACACTCCTCACACCCGTGTTGGACTCTGCACATGGCCCCTGACCTGGGCTCTACTGAGAGCTGAACGTGGACTGCACTGTCAACTGCTAACACCACCCCACCCCCCCCCCCGCCCCCCCGAGTCAGCAAGGTCAGAGCAGCAAGCTGACAGCAGGGCCGTAGCAAGCGTCAAGCAGCGGAGGAGACATGAACAGAATAGACGAGATGTGCGCCTACCTGTGTCCAAGGCACAGAGTATACAAGAAATCAGCAAACATATGTAGCACTTCATTTCAATGAAGAGAAAAGCGACAGTGAGCTGGATTTGGTGTTTCTGAGCTGTGGATACAAAGAAATGAAACGGAAATTAAACAAGGCAGTGACACTCGAAATGCATGAAAAAATAAATGTGGGACAAACATCAGAAACAGAGAACGGATTCAGTACCTTTGTACTTTTCCAAGCTAAAGAAGATGATGAAGAAGACTGCTGCAAAAGATATTATTGTACTAGTCATAGCAACGGCAGAGGCAACTAGAATGCGTTTATGGAGAAACTGGACTCCTGAAACAGAGATCTGCAGTAAATTTACTTTGTTACAATCCTGTTAGGAACCACTAACTTTAGTTGTGATGTAAATTACATTTAATCGCAGATATTTTCTAAGAGAATAAAGACACAAGATTCTGCAATTTTAAACAAACAAAAAAGAAAGAGTTAAGCGAGCAAACAGTCGAAGCTATCAGTCTTCTAGTCTGAAGCCAGAACGAACATGAGGCGAACATGAATTAACAGGCAGACGTTCTGAGGCAAGGTCCGATGTATACCAGCAAAATACTGCAGGTGCTGGAAACGCGAAATAAAAACAGGAAATGCGGGATAAACTGGCAGTGTCTGAGCGGTTCTGTGGAAGGGTCATACAAACTTAAATCTTCATTCTGTTCCTGTCCCCACAGACACCGGATTTATCCAGCATTTTCTGTTTTTATTTCTCATGCATAAAATCTTGGTACATTCTGTAGCTTAAATATCACAAGACCCAACTTGCAATGGCTAAACACCATCAATTGCAATGTGTGGTGGAAAATAGAACTATTTAGCATGCACACATCTCAAGCTAACATGCCTACTCTTAAATCCCTCCCATTGGGTAGCCTTGGGGAAGGGGCAGCAGGCTGCACAGAGGTCCTTGATGATCAGACCCACCAGGACGTGCAAAAGACTCCAAATACTGGCACAAATTCTACTAGAGCAATTAGATTAGGGAGAGGGACTTCACATTTGAAGTTTTGACAGAATGAATGGAGGACCATTCATTTAAAATTGTCACAGGGCGGGGAGAGGGGGTCAGCATAAATATCCTTCCCGAGGCGTGTTGGAATTCAGGGAGCAGGTTAGACGATTGCATCTCTCAGGAAAGGTTTAAATAAAACCCCTGAAACACGTGTGGAGCTATCAGGACATTGGAGACAGCTTTGGAAATTGGCCTTTGTATTTCTTCAGGAAGCAACCAGTAAAGGCCCTTGTGTGAGGGCCACGGGGAATGCAGCGCGGGTTTGTGGAGTCACACAGAGAGTAAATTTATGAACAACACCATGTACACAGCAGCAGTAATTCGCCACTGCTTCCTTCTCCAGCCGGTACCACATTGGCCAGTTCTATTTATACAACTGCACTGCGAATGATTGCCCTGTCCTCTCATCGGGCGAGCTCGTACTCCCCAAGTAACATGCGGTGACCAACTGTCCCTAGCCAATAGGATCCGGGAACGTTATATCATCCATGGTAGACCAATGGCCTCCTACCAGGGAGGTACTGCTGAGGCTGTATAAGGCTCTGGTCAGACCCTGTTGGGAGTATTGTGAGCAGTTTTGGGCCCCGTATCTAAGGAAGGATGTGCTGGTCTTGGAAAGGATCCAGAGGAGGTTCACAAGAATGATCCCTGGAATGAAGAACTTGTCGTATGAGGAACGGTTGAGGACTCTGGGTCTGTGCTCGTTGGAGTTTAGAAGGATGAGGGGGGATCTTATAGAAACTTACAGGATACTGCGTGGCCTGGATAGAGTGGACGTGGAGAGGATGTTTCCACTTGTAGGAAAAACTAGAACCAGAGGACACCATCTCAGACTAAAGGATCCTTTAAACAGCGATGAGGAGGAATTTCTTCAGCCAGAGGGTGGTGAATCTGTGGAACTCTTTACCGCAGAAGGCTGTGGAGGCCAAATCACTGAGTGTCTTTAAGACAGAGATAGATAGGTTCCTGATTAATAAGGGGATCAGGGGTTATGGGGAGAAGGCAGGAGAATGGGGATGAGAAAATATCAGCCATGATTGAATGGCGGAGCAGACTCGATGGGCCGAGTGGCCTAATTCTGCTCCTATGTCCTATGGTCTTACTGCGCTACAGACATCGCCAGTTCTGTCGATCACTCAGCCTGATGGGTTAGATAGTCGACAGCCACTGTGTTCAGGCGTGCAGGAGGGTTTCCAATTCCTGGGACAATTACAACCAGTTCTGTGGCAGCTATGGTCGAAGCACATTAATTACACCCGATAAAAACCAGGACTAGTATCCTCGCCCGGCAGTTTGGGAAACCATTCGGGGGCATAGCCTCAAAATAAGGGGAAGTAGATTTAGGACTGAGTTTAGGAGGAACTTCTTCACCCAAAGGGTTGTGAATCTATGGAATTCCTTGCCCAGTGAAGCAGTAGAGGCTCCTTCATTAAATGTTTTTAAGATAAAGATAGATAGTTTTTTGAAGAATAAAGGGATTAAGGGTTATGGTGTTCGGGCCGGAAAGTGGAGCTGAGTCCACAAAAGATCAGCCATGATCTCATTGAATGGTGGAGCAGGCTCGAGGGGCCAGACTCCTGCTCCTAGTTCTTATGTTTATAAATTATTGTGTGGTTGGGTTAGAGTAGTTGCCATAAATATTAAACTTCTGACTGTCGACGTCACTTCCTCACACAACCTCACATCATTGTTACGGTTAACTTGACACACGATTCTAGAACAATTTCAACAAACTTGGCAACGGGATGGGAACCAGGATACAGCGACAAGAGCAGAAAAACAAATGTACGAGGGTTGGGAACCGGACATGGCATTAGAAATGGTAACGTATCCGACGAGGCCGTACGAGGAGGTCTGAATTAGGTTTCGATGACAGTGTATTCACGGAGGTTTTTCAGGGTGGGATTTTCCAGTCAACGGACTTGTAGCGGCCTCTCCCAAGTTTTCTCTTCCTGACTGCATCTGTTCACACCACGGGTGGAACTGGAAAACCCTGGCCTGAGGATCAAAGTTAATTAATTTGTGTCGCTGGCTTGGCCAACATTTATTGCCCATCCCCAGTTGCCCTTGAGAAGGTGGTGGTGAGTCCCCTTCATGTACTGCCGCAGTCCATTTGGTGCCGTACACCTACTGTGCCAGTACGGATAGAGTTCCAGGATTGTCATCGAGAGACAGTGATGGAGGTAGAAAAAGGTCGATGAGGTCCACAGAGCATCTTGGGAACATTTGCCACAGGGATAACTAAACCTGGCTGACAAAACGTACAAGACAGGGTGCTAAATACTTTTCGCCACAAGGTATCTTCGGGAAAGAAAGGGAAGGCGAAAAAAGAGGAACAGTGGTATTGATTAATGACACGGTGCTAGAGAGAGAGAGGTTCGACAAGGGTCAAGGACTAAATCTATTTACTTAGAGCTGGAAAACAATAAAGGTCTCGTCCGGTATATTTTCTGGGCCACCAACGAATGGGACGGATAAAGGGAGTTGCGAGGTGTGGTTGCAATGGGGATATTGATCATCCTAATATCACAGAATTGCTCTGGCGTGGGAGGCCCATCATGTCTGTACTGGGTCAGCACATGAGCATTCTGACGCAGTGCCATTCTGCTGCCTTCTGCAAAGGGGAGACGGTGGTCGGTGCGAATGTCACGGTAATATACAGGCTCAGCTTCATAGTCTGGGGACAGGATTTCAAATCAAATAAATTAATTTAATTAAAAATAAATCTGGAACTGATTTAGTTGACCATTGTTAATCTTTATTAATTATCAGAAAACCCCCAGCTGGTTCAGGGATGTACTTTCAGGAAGGAAATCAGCAGCCGGATGGAGAATTTGGCAAAGCATTTCTAACATTGTTGGCCTCGGGCGGGAATTTTAAATCACCGGATTGGCAGGACCTCAACCCACCACCTCCCCCCTCCCCCTCACTGACATACATGCACACACACACACACACACACACACGCACACACACATACACACATGCACACACATACGCACACATGCACATACATGCACACACACACATACACACACATGCACACACACGCGCATGCACACATACACACACACATGCACACACACACACGTACACACATACACACACACACACGTACATACACACATGCACACACACACGTACACACACACACACACACACATGCACACACACACACGCACGCACACACATGCACACACACAAGCACACACTCACACGCACACATACACACATGCACACACACACAGTGTGTTAGTCACAATCATAAAACTGGCGGGTCCAGGGGTGGGACAAAACTTTGCAACAGCAGAGCTGAATGAGGCTGAGGTACCAACGTGACTTATTGCTCACAGGTCGAAACGATATGAATTTATAATCGGCAAAAGAGGGAGGATGCTGGCATGTCAAAAATAATGTGGGCAGCACGGGGGCGCAGTGGTTAGCACGGCTTCCTCATGGCGCCGAGGTCCCAGGTTCGATCCCGGCTCTGGGTCACTGTCCGTGTGGTGTTTGCACATTCTCCCCGTGTCTGCGTGGGTTTCGCCCCCACAACCCAAAGATGTGCAGGGTAGGTGGATTGGCCGCGCTAAATTGCCCCTTAATTGGGAAAAATGAATTGGGTACTCTAAATTTTTTTAAAAAAAAATAATGTGTTTGTGCCACATTCTGAATTGTGCGTCTAGATCCAGTAGTATTAGCAGTTGCAGAGGGTTGAAGAGGAACGTTTTTACTTACCTCTGCAAAGGTTGCAAGTTTTTATAGTTCCGAAATGGAGTAAGTACGCGATCACATTAGACGGACAGCTCCTTCTAATAATATACTGGGAAAACCTCAGCAAGTGACAGTATTGCTTATCAGAAACACGGAAACGGTTGGACTATTTGAACAGCAGGGAGCTCGTTCTGACCCAACAGTGTGTGGGAATAAAAGCAGAGAATACTCCTTAAACTGACCACCACCTTCTCCAGGGCAATTAGGGATAAGGACAATAAATACTGGCCAGCCAGTGAAGTCACATCGAATGAATAATCATAACGAAAGCAAACATCCTTGGGACCTTGACAACTCTGACCATTAGATTAGTGAATGGGACTTGCATCATGTTTCACAGCTCAGTAAGTCACAGGTAAAATGAATGGCACCTGGAAACTCTCCTATCATTACTGCAAAATCAATATTCAGTCATACAATTAGCAAAAGCCTTCTTTCTACAATCCGTCAGCACTAACAGGTAGTTTTAAAACCTACCATGGACAATGAGAAAGTGGGAGATATTCCGCTGGCTGATGTCGTTCATGACTGTACAGGTATAAAAGCCACAGTGCGCCTTTGCGACATTGCTAATGGACAAGGTGCTGTTGTCAGACGACAGGATATACAATGAACTGTTAGTGATTTGCGTGTTCTCTTTCCACCACAGGAGTTGGTTTGGTCTCCCGTTTCTCACAATGCAGCTCAATTGAACATTGTTGGCTATGTAGGCTGGATCTTGGACAATCAGCGGCGTGGACAAGGCTTCTGTTAGGAAACATGGACCCAGGAGTCAGAATTGGACAAGTTGGTGTCAGAAGCCGTTAAAACAGAATTCTCTTGCTTAGCTCTTAACAAAAAACACCTGGCATCTCAGTTACTTGAAAAGCTAGCATCTTAACCCTTCCCCAGGGAGAAAGTCAATCGTACAGCCACAACACCGGACTCCACATTTCCCAGTCAAACCCACAATCGATCCATACGGTGGGGAAAGATGCCCGTGTGTTATCCCAATCTCGGCCACTGGATTATCCAAGATCATGCTCAGCTTGGCCAAACAAAGATTTGGCACAAACAACTTCTATTCAAATTCCTATATTTACACTAATAACTCTGATTATATACTCTATCCACGAGTCATTCCGAAATTATTCAATATGCCGAGTGCAATGAGATTTATTGAAGTTAAATATAATATATCACAAATACAATCAATTATCCAGTAATCATCATTGCCATATTGAAATGTGTTAATTAAAGAATTAACTTGAAGATCTCGGTCTCACCCAGAACTTGCACTTGCGGTTCCACTGTGACCCCAGAGCGGTTCCACTGTGACCCCAGAGCGGTTCCACTGTGACCCCAGAGCGGTTCCACTGTGACCCCAGAGCGGTTCCACTGTGACCCCAGAGCGGTTCCACTGTGACCCCAGAGCGGTTCCACTGTGACCCCAGAGCGGTTCCACTGTGACCCCAGAGCGGTTCCACTGTGACCCCAGAGCGGTTCCACTGTGACCCCAGAGCGGTTCCACTGTGACCCCAGAGCGGTTCCACTGTGACCCCAGAGCGGTTCCACTGTGACCCCAGAGCGGTTCCACTGTGACCCCAGAGCGGTTCCACTGTGACCCCAGAGCGGTTCCACTGTGACCCCAGAGCGGTTCCACTGTGACCCCAGAGCGGTTCCACTGTGACCCCAGAGCGGTTCCACTGTGACCCCAGAGCGGTTCCACTGTGACCCCAGAGCGGTTCCACTGTGACCCCAGAGCGGTTCCACTGTGACCCCAGAGCGGTTCCACTGTGACCCCAGAGCGGTTCCACTGTGACCCCAGAGCGGTTCCACTGTGACCCCAGAGCGGTTCCACTGTGACCCCAGAGCGGTTCCACTGTGACCCCAGAGCGGTTCCACTGTGACCCCAGAGCGGTTCCACTGTGACCCCAGAGCGGTTCCACTGTGACCCCAGAGCGGTTCCACTGTAACCCCAGAGCGGTTCCACTGTAACCCCAGAGGGTTCCACTGTGATCCTAGAGCTGTTCCACTGTAACCCCAGAGCTGTTCCACTGTAACCCCAGAGCAGTTCAACTGTAACCCCAGAGCAGTAACACTGACCCAAGAGCAGTTCCACTATGACCCCAGAGCGGTTCCACTGTGACCCCAGAGCAGTTCCACTTTGACCCCAAAGCAGTTCCACTGTAACCCCAGAGCAATGACACTGACCCCAGAGCGGTTCCACTGTGACCCCAGAGCAGTTCCACTGTGACCCCAGAGCAGTGACACTGACCCCAGAGCAGTTCCACTGTGACCCCAGAGTGGTTACACTGACCCCAGAGCAGTTCCACTGTGACCCCAGAGCAGTTCCACTGTGACCCCAGAGCAGTTACACTGACCCCAGAGCAGTTCCACTGTGATCCCAGAGCGGTTACACTGACCT
The DNA here is from genome assembly GCF_047496885.1 of Scyliorhinus torazame. Taxonomy (NCBI): domain Eukaryota; kingdom Metazoa; phylum Chordata; class Chondrichthyes; order Carcharhiniformes; family Scyliorhinidae; genus Scyliorhinus; species Scyliorhinus torazame. The sequence goes on from NC_092720.1 coordinate 225,461,354, forward strand.
CAGAGCAGTTCCACTGCACCCAGAGCAGTGACAGTGACCCCAGAGCAGTTCCACTGCACCCAGAGCAGTGACACTGACCCCAGAGCAGTTCCACTGTGACCCCAGAGCAGTGACACTGACCCCAGAGTGGTTCCACTGTATCCAGAGCAGTAACACAGTATCCAGAGTGATGACACTGACCCCAGAACGGTGGCACTGTATCCAGAACGGGGATACTGTATCCAGAGTGGTGACACTGTATCCAGAGCAGTAACACAGTATCCAGAGTGATGACACTGACCCCAGAACGGTGGCACTGTATCCAGAACGGTGACACTGTATCCAGAGTGGTGACACTGTATCCAGAGCAGTGACACTGTATCCAGAGCAGTGACACTGTAGCCAGAGTGGTGACATGGTCCCCAGAGCGGTGACACTGTATCCAGAGCGGTGACACGGACTGCAGAGCTGTGACACTGACCCCAGAGCGGTGAAACTGTATCCAGAGCGGTGACACTGTATCCAGAGCAGTGACACTGACCCCAGAGCGGTGACACTGTATCCAGAACGGTGAGACTAACCCCAGAGCGGTGACACTGTATCCAGAGCGGTGACACTGAACCCAGAGCAGTGACACTATATCCAGGGCGGTGACACTGACCGCAGAGCGGTGACACTGTATCCAGAGCAGTAACACTGACCCCAGAGCAGTGACACTGTATCCAGAGCGGTGACACTGTATCCAGAGCAGTACAACTGTATCCAGAGAGGTGACACTGTATCCAGAGGGGTGACACTGTATCCAGAGGGGTGACACTGTATCCAGAGCGGTGACACTGTATCCAGAGCGGTGACACTGTATCCAGAGCGGTGACACTGTATCCAAAGCGGTGACACTGTATCCAGAGCGGTGACACTGTATCCAGAGCGGTGACACTGTATCCAGAGCGGTGACACTGACCGCAGAGCGGTGACACTGACCGCAGAGCGGTGACACTGTATCCAGAGCGGTGACACTGACCGCAGAGCGGTGACACTGTATCCAGAGCGGTGACACTGACCCTAGAACTGTGACACTGTATCCTGAGCGGTGACACTTTATCCAGAGTGGTGAAACTGTATCCAGAGCGGTGACACTGATTCCAGAGCGGTGACACTGGCCCCAGAGTGGTGACACTGTACCCAGAGCGGTGACATGTCCCCAGAGCAGTGACACTGTATCCAGAGTGGTGACACTGACCCCAGAGCAGTGACACTGACCCCAGAGCAGTGACACTGACCCCAGAGCAGTGACACTGACCCCAGAGCAGTGACACTGACCCCAGAGCAGTGACACTGTATCCAGAGTGGTGACACTGTATCCAGAGTGGTGACACTGACCCCAGAGCAGTGACACTGACCCCAGAGCAGTGACACTGACCCCAGAGCGGTGACACTGACCCCAGAGCGGTGACACTGACCCCAGAGCGGTTGCATTGACCCCAGAGCAGTTCTACTGTAACCCCAGAGCGGTGACACTGCATCCAGAGTGGGGACACTGCACCCAGAGTGGTGACACTGTATCGAGAGCGGTGACACTGTGTCCAGAGCGGTGACACTGTGTCCAGAGCGGTGACACTGTGTCCAGAGCGGTGACACTGTATCCAGAGCAGTGACACTGTATCCAGAGCAGTGACATCGTATCCAGAGCGGTGACATCGTATCCAGAGCAGTGACACCGTATCCAGAGCGGTGACACTGACCCCAGAGCGGTGGCACTGACCCCAGAGTGGTGACACCGTATCCAGAGCGGTGACACTGTATTCAGAGCACTGACACCGTACCCAGAGCAGTGACACCAGAGCGGTGACTAGGCACCCAGAGCGGTGACACTGCATCCAGAGCGGTGACACTGCATCCAGAGCGGTGACACTGCATCCAGAGCGGTGACACTGCATCCAGAGCGGTGACACTGTATCCAGAGCAGTGACACCGTATCCAGAGCGGTGACACCGTATCCAGAGCGGTGACACAGCATCCAGAGCGGTGACACAGCATCCAGAGCGGTGACACAGCATCCAGAGCGGTGACACTGTATCAAGAGCAGGGTCACTAACCCCAGAGTGGTGACACTGTATCCAGAGCGGTGACACTGTATTAAGAGCAGTGACACTGTATCCAGAGCGGTGACAGTGTATCCAGAGCAGTGACAGTGTATCCAGAGCAGTGACACTGTATCCAGAGCAGTGACACTGTATCCAGAGCAGTGACACTGTATCCAGAGCAGTGACACTGTATCCAGAGCAGTGACACTGTATCCAGAGCGGTGTCACTGTATCCAGAGCGGTGACAGTGTATCCAAAGCGGTGACAGTGTATCCATAGCAGTGAGACTGTATCCAGAGTGTTGACACCGTATCCACAGTGGTGACACTGTATCCAGAGCGGTGACACTGTATCGAGAGCGGTAACACTGTATCCAGAGCGGTGACACTGTATCCAGAGCGGTGACACTGTATCCAGAGCGGTGACACTGTATCCAGAGCGGTGACACTGTATCCAGAGCGGTGACACTGTATCCAGAGCGGTGACACTATATCCAGAGCGGTGACACTGTATCCAGAGCGGTGACACTGTATCCAGAGCGGTGACACTGTATCCAGAGCAGTGACACTGTGTCCAGAGCGGTGACATTGTATCCAGAGCGGTGACATTGTATCCAGAGCGGTGACACCGTATCCAGAGCGGTGACACCGTATCCAGACCGGTGACACCGCATCCAGAGCGGTGACACCGTATCCAGTGCGGTGACACCGTATCCAGAGCGGTGACACCGTATCCAGAGCGGTGACACCGTATCCAGAGCGGTGACACCGTATCCAGAGCGGTGGCACTGACCCCAGAGTGGTGACACCGTATCCAGAGCAGTGACACTGAGCCCAGAGCGGTGACTCTGTAACTAGAGAGGGATTCACTGCACTGGAGTGTGTTATTGAGGAGTGGGTTTCACTGCACTGGAGTGTGTTGTTGAGGAGTGGGATTCACTGCACTGGAGTGTGTTATTGAGGAGTGGGATTCGCTGCACCGGAGTGTGTTATTGAGGAGTGGGATTCACTGCTCTGGAGTGTATTATTGAGCAGTGGGTTTCACTGCACTGGAGTGTGTTGTTGAGGAGTGGGATTCACAGCACTGGAGTGTGTTATTGAGGATTGGGATTCACTGCACTGGAGTGTGTTATTGAGGAGTGGGATTCACTGCACTGGAGTGTATTATTGAGGAGTGGGTTTCACTGCACTGGAGTGTGTTCTTGAGGAGAGGGATTCACTGCACTGGAGTGTGTAATTGAGGAGGAGTGGGATTCACTGCACTGGAGTGTGTTATTGAGGAGTGGGAATCACTGCACTGGAGTGTGTTATTAAGGAGGAGTGGGATTCACTGCACTGGAGTGTGTTACTGAGGAATGGGACTCACTGCACTGGAGTGTGTTATTGAGGAGAGGGATTCACTGCACTGGAGTGTCTTACTGAAGTGTGGGATTCACGGCACTGGAGTGTGTTGTTGAGGAGGAGTGGGATTCACTGCACTGGAGTGTGTTATTCAGGAGGAGTGGGATTCACTGCACTGGAGTGTGTTATTGAGGTGGAGAGGGACTTACTGCACTGGAGTGTGTTACTGAGGAGGAGTGGGATTCACTGCACTTGAGTGTGGTATTGAGGAGGAATGGGAATAACTGCACTGGAGTGTGTTATTGAGGAGTGGGATTCACTGCATTGGAGTGTGTTATTGAGGAGGAGTGGGATTTACTGCAATGGAGTGTCGTATTGAGGAGGAGTGGGAATAACTGCACTGGAGTGTGTTATTGAGGAGGAGTGGGATTCACTGCACTGGAGTGTGTTATTGAGGAGGAGTGGGATTCACTGCACTGGAGTGTCGTATTGAGGAGGAGTGGGAATAACTGCACTGGAGTGTGTTATTGAGGAGGAGTGGGATTCCCTGCACTGGAGTGTGTTATTGAGGAGGAGAGGGACTTACTGCACTGGAGTGTGTTATTGACGAGGAGTGGGACTCACTGCACTGGAGTGTGTTATTGAGGAGGAGTGGGAATCACTGCACTGGAGTGTGTTATTGAGGAGAGGGATTCACTGCACTGGAGTGTGTTACTGAAGTGTGGGATTCATGGCACTGGAGTGTGTTGTTGAGGAGGAGTGGGATTCACTGCACTGGAGTGTGTTATTAAGGAGTGGGATTCACTGCACTGGAGTGTGTTATTCAGGAGGAGAGGGATTCACTGCACTGGAGTGTGTTACTGAAGTGTGGGATTCATGGCACTGGAGTGTGTTGTTGAGGAGGAGTGGGATTCACTGCACTGGAGTGTGTTATTCAGGAGGAGTGGGATTCACTGCACTGGAGTGTCGTATTGAGGAGGAGTGGGAATAACTGCACTGGAGTGTGTTATTGAGGAGGAGAGGGACTTACTGCACTGGTGTGTGTTACTGAGGAGGAGTGGGATTCACTGCACTTGAGTGTGGTATTGAGGAGGAATGGGAATAACTGCACTGGAGTGTGTTATTGAGGAGTGGGAATCTCTGCACTGGAGTGTGTTATTGAGGAGTGGGACTCACTGCACTGAAGTGTGTTATTGAGAAAGAGTGGGATTCACTGCACTGGAGTGTGTTATTGAGGAGTGGGAATCACTGCACTGCAGTGTGTTATTGATGAGGAGAGGGATTCACTGCACTGGAGTGTGTTATTGAGGGGGAGTGGGATTCACTGCACTGGAGTGTGTTATTGAGGAGGAGTGGGATTCACAGCACTGGAGTGTATTACTGAGGAGTGGGAATCACTGCACTGGAGTGTGTTATTGAGGAGGAGTGGGAATCACTGCACTGGAGTGTGTTATTGAGGAGGAGTGGGATTCACTGCACTGGAGTGTGTTACTAAGGAATGGGACTCACTGCACTGGAGTGTGTTATTGACGAGGAGAGGGATTCACTGCACTGGAGTGTGTTATTGAGGAGGAGTGGGATTCACTGCACTGGAGTGTGTTATTGAGGAGGAGTGGGATTCACTGCACTGGAGTGTCGTATTGAGGAGGAGTGGGAATAACTGCACTGGAGTGTGTTATTGAGGAGGAGAGGGACTTACTGCACTGGAGTGTGTTATTGACGAGGAGTGGGACTCACTGCACTGGAGTGTGTTATTGACGAGGAGTGGGACTCACTGCACTGGAGTGTGTTATTGAGGAGGAGTGGGAATCACTGCACTGGAGTGTGTTATTGAGGAGGAGTGGGAATCACTGCACTGGAGTGTGTTATTGAGGAGAGGGATTCACTGCACTGGAGTGTGTTACTGAAGTGTGGGATTCATGGCACTGGAGTGTGTTGTTGAGGAGGAGTGGGATTCACTGCACTGGAGTGTGTTATTGAGGAGGAGAGGGACTTACTGCACTGGTGTGTGTTACTGAGGAGGAGTGGGATTCACTGCACTTGAGTGTGGTATTGAGGAGGAATGGGAATAACTGCACTGGAGTGTGTTATTGAGGAGTGGGAATCTCTGCACTGGAGTGTGTTATTGAGGAGTGGGACTCACTGCACTGAAGTGTGTTATTGAGAAAAAGTGGGATTCACTGCACTGGAGTGTGTTATTGAGGAGGAGTGGGATTCACAGCACTGGAGTGTATTACTGAGGAGTGGGAATCACTGCACTGGAGTGTGTTATTGAGGAGGAGTGGGAATCACTGCACTGGAGTGTGTTATTGAGGAGGAGTGGGATTCACTGCACTGGAGTGTGTTACTAAGGAATGGCACTCACTGCACTGGAGTGTGTTATTGACGAGGAGAGGGATTCACTGCACTGGAGTGTTTTATTGAGGAGAAGTGGGATTCACTGCACTGGAGTGTGTTATTGAGGAGTGGGTTTCACTGCACTGGAGTGTGTTGTTGAGGAGGAGGTGGATTCACTGCACTGGAGTGTGTTATTGAGGAGTGGGAATCATTGCACAGGAGTGTGTTATTGAGGAGGAGTGGGATTCCCTGCACTGGAGTGTGTTATTGAGGAGGAGTGGGATTCCCTGCACTGGAGTGTGTTATTGAGGAGTGGGAATCACTGCACTGGAGCGTGTTATTGAGGAGGAGTGGGATTCACTGCACTGGTGTGTGTTATTGAGGAGTGGGAATCATTGCACCGGAGTGTGTTATTGAGGAGGAGTGGGATTCCCTGCACTGGAGTGTGTTATTGAGGAGGAGTGGGATTCACTGCACTGGAGTGTGTTATTCAGGAGGAGTGAGATTCACTGTACTGGAGTGTGTTATTGAGGAGGAGTGGTATTCACTGCACTGGAGTGTGTTATTGAGGAGAGGGATTCACTGCACTGGAGTGTGTTATTGAGGAGGAGTGGCATTCACTGCACTGGAGTGCGTTATTGAGGAGGAGTGGGAATCACTGCACTGGAGTGTGTTATTGAGGAGGAGTGGGAGTCACTGCACTGGAGTGTGTTATTGAGGAGTGGTGGTATTCACTGCACTGGAGTGTGTTATTGAGGAGGAGGGGGATTCACTGCACTGGAGTGTGTTATTGAGGAGGAGTGGGAATCACTGCACTGGAGTGTGTTACTGAGGAGTGGGATTCCCTGCACTGGAGTGTGTCACTGAGGAGGAGGGGGATTCACTGCACTGGAGTGTGTTATTGAGGAGGAGAGGGAATCACTGCACTGGAGTGTGTTATTGAGGAGGAGTGGGATTCAGTGCACTGGAGTGTGTTATTGAGGAGGAGAGGGATTCAGTGCACTGGAGTGTGTTATTGAGGAGGAGGGGGATTCACTGCACTGGAGTGTGTTATTGAGGAGGAGAGGGAATCACTGCACTGGAGTGTGTTATTGAGGAGGAGTGGGATTCACTGCACTGGAGTGTGTTATTGAGGAGGAGAGGGATTCAGTGCACTGGAGTGTGTTATTGAGGAGGAGTGGGATTCAATGCACTGGTGTGTTTTATTGAGGAGTGGGATTCACTGCACTGGAGTGTGTTATTGAGGACGAGTGGGATTCACTGCACTGGAGTTTGTTATTGAGGAGGAGAGGGAATCACTGCACTGGAGAGTGTTATTGAGGAGGAGTGGTATTCACTGCACTGGAGTGTGTTATTGAGGAGAGGGATTCACTGCACTGGAGAGTGTTATTGAGGAGGAGAGGGATTCACTGCCCTTGAGTGTGTTATTGAGGAGGAGTGGGATTCAATGCACTGGAGTGTTTTATTGAGGAGTGGGATTCACTGCACTGGAGTGTATTATTGAGGAGTTGGATTCACTGCACTGGAGTGTGTTATTGAGGAGGAGTGGGAGTCACTGCACTGGAGTGTGTTATTGAGGAGGAGAGGGATTCACTGCACTGGAGTGTGTTGTTGAGGAGGAGTGGGAATCACTGCACTGGACTGTGTTATTGAGGAGGAGTGGGATTCATTGCACTGGAGTGTGTTATTGAGGAGTGGGATTCACTGCACTGGAGTGTGTTATTGAGGAGGAGTGGGAGTCACTGCACTGGAGTGCGTTATTGAGGAGGAGTGGGAATCACTGCACTGGAGTGTGTTATTGAGGAGGAGTGGGAGTCACTGCACTGGAGTGTGTTATTGAGGAGTGGTGGTATTCACTGCACTGGAGTGTGTTATTGAGGAGGAGGGGGATTCACTGCACTGGAGTGTGTTATTGAGGAGGAGTGGGAATCACTGCACTGGAGTGTGTTACTGAGGAGTGGGATTCCCTGCACTGGAGTGTGTCACTGAGGAGGAGGGGGATTCACTGCACTGGAGTGTGTTATTGAGGAGGAGAGGGAATCACTGCACTGGAGTGTGTTATTGAGGAGGAGTGGGATTCAGTGCACTGGAGTGTGTTATTGAGGAGGAGAGGGATTCAGTGCACTGGAGTGTGTTATTGAGGAGGAGGGGGATTCACTGCACTGGAGTGTGTTATTGAGGAGGAGAGGGAATCACTGCACTGGAGTGTGTTATTGAGGAGGAGTGGGATTCACTGCACTGGAGTGTGTTATTGAGGAGGAGAGGGATTCAGTGCACTGGAGTGTGTTATTGAGGAGGAGTGGGATTCAATGCACTGGTGTGTTTTATTGAGGAGTGGGATTCACTGCACTGGAGTGTGTTATTGAGGAGTGGGATTCACTGCACTGGAGTTTGTTATTGAGGAGGAGAGGGAATCACTGCACTGGAGAGTGTTATTGAGGAGGAGTGGTATTCACTGCACTGGAGTGTGTTATTGAGGAGAGGGATTCACTGCACTGGAGAGTGTTATTGAGGAGGAGAGGGATTCACTGCCCTTGAGTGTGTTATTGAGGAGGAGTGGGATTCAATGCACTGGAGTGTTTTATTGAGGAGTGGGATTCACTGCACTGGAGTGTGTTATTGAGGAGTTGGATTCACTACACTGGAGTGTGTTATTGAGGAGTGGGATTCACTGCACTGGAGTGTATTATTGAGGAGGAGTGGGAGTCACTGCACTGGAGTGTGTTATTGAGGAGGAGAGGGATTCACTGCACTGGAGTGTGTTGTTGAGGAGGAGTGGGAATCACTGCACTGGACTGTGTTATTGAGGAGGAGTGGGATTCATTGCACTGGAGTGTGTTATTGAGGAGTGGGAGTCACTGCACTGGAGTGTGTTATTGAGGAGTGGTGGTATTCACTGCACCGGAGTGTGCTATTGAGGAGGAGTGGGATTCACTGCACTGGAGTGTGTTATTGACGAGGAGTGGGACTCACTGCACTGGAGTGTGTTATTCAGGAGGAGTGGGATTCACTGCACTGGAGTGTGTTATTGAGGAGTGGGATTCACTGCACTGGAGTGTGTTATTGAGGACTGGGACTCACTGCACTGGAGTGTGTTATTGAGGAGTGGGATTCACTGCACTGGTGTGTGTTACTGAGGAGTGGGATTCACTGCACTGGAGTGTGTTATTGAGGAGGAGTGGGATTCAGTGCACTGGAGTGTGTTATTGAGGAGGAGTGGGATTCACTGCACTGGAGTGTGTTCTTGAGGAGAAGGACTCACTGCACTGGAGTGTGTTATTGAGGAGGAGTGGGATTCCCTGCACTGGAGTGTGTTATTGAGGAGTGGGATTCACTGCACTGGAGTGTGTTATTGAGGAGGAGTGGGATTCACTGCACTGGAGTGTGTTATTGAGGAGGAGAGGGATTCACTGCACTGGAGTGTGTTATTGAGGAGGAGTGGGAATCACTGCACTGGAGTGTGTTATTGAGGAGGAGTGGGAGTCACTGCACTGGAGTGTGTTATTGAGGAGTGGTGGTATTCACTGCACTGGAGTGTGTTATTGAGGAGGAGGGGAATTCACTGCACCGGAGTGTGTTATTGAGGAGGAGTGGGAATCACTGCACTGGAGTGTGTTATTGAGGAGTGGGATTCACTGCACTGGAGTGTGTTATTGAGGAGGAGAGGGATTCACTGCACTGGAGTGTGTTATTGAGGAGGAGAGGGATTCACTGCACTGGAGTGTGTTATTGAGGAGGAGTGGGATTCAATGCACTGGAGTGTTTTATTGAGGAGTGGGATTCACTGCACTGGAGTGTGTTATTGAGGAGTGGGATTCACTGCACTGGAGTGTATTATTGAGGAGGAGTGGGATTCACTGCACTGGAGTGTGTTATTGAGGAAGAGTGGGAATCACTGCACTGGAGTGTGTATTTGAGGAGGAGTGGTATTCACTGCACTGGAGTGTGTTATTGAGGAGAGGGATTCACTGCACTGGAGTGTGTTATTGAGGAGGAGTGGGAGTCACTGCACTGGAGTGTGTTATTGAGGAGTGGTGGTATTCACTGCACCGGAGTGTGTTGTTGAGGACGAGTGGGAATCACTGCACTGGAGTGTGCTATTGAGGAGTGGGATTCACTGCACTGGAGTGTGTTATTGAGGAGGAGAGGGATTCACTGCACTGGAGTGTGTTATTGAGGAGGAGAGGGATTCACTGCACTGGAGTGTGTTATTGAGGAGGAGTGGGATTCATTGCACTGGAGTGTGTTATTGAGGAGTGGGATTCACTGCACTGGGGTTTGTTATTGAGGAGGAGTGGGATTCACTGCACTGGAGTGTGGTATTGAGGAGGAGTGGGATTTACTGCACTGGAGTCTGTTACTGAGGAGTGGGATTCACTGCACTGTGGGGTGTTATTGAGGAGGAGTGGGAATCACTGCACTGGAGTGTGTTATTGAGGAGGAGTGGGATTCACTGCACTGGACTGTGTTATTGAGGAGTGATAATCAATGCATTGGAGTGTGTCATTGAGGAGGAGAGGGATTCACTGCACTGGAGTGTGTTATGGAGGAGTGGGATTCACTGCACTGGATTGTGTTATTGAGGAGGAGTGGGATTCACTGCACTGGAGTGGGTTATTGAGGAGTGGGATTCACTGCACCGGAGTGTGTTATTGAGGAGGAGTGGGATTCACTGCACTGGAGTGTGTTATTGAGGAGGAGTGGGAATCAATGCACTGGAGTGTGTTATTGAGGAGTGGGATTCACTGCACTGGAGTGTTTTATTGAGGAGGAGAGGGATTCACTGCACTGGAGTGTGTTATTGACGAGGAGTGGGACTCACTGCACTGGAGTGTGTTATTGAGGAGGAGTGGGAATCACTGCACTGGAGTGTGTTATTGAGGACGAGTGGGAGTCACTGCACTGGAGTGTGTTATTGACGACGAGTGGGAGTCACTGCACTGGAGTGTGTTATTCAGGAGTGAGAGTCACTGCACTGGAGTGGAGTATTGAGGAGGAGTGGGATTCACTGCACTGGAGTGCTTTATTGATGAGGAGAGGGATTCACTGCAATAGAGTGTGTTATTGAGGAGGAGTGGGATTCACTGCACTGGAGTGTGTTATTGAGGAGGAGTGGGATTCACTGCACTGGAGTGTGTTATTGACGAGGAGTGGGACTCACTGCACTGGAGTGTGTTATTCAGGAGGAGTGGGATTCACTGCACTGGAGTGTGTTATTGAGGAGTGGGATTCACTGCACTGGAGTGTGTTATTGAGGACTGGGACTCACTGCACTGGAGTGTGTTATTGAGGAGTGGGATTCACTGCACTGGAGTGTGTTACTGAGGAGTGGGATTCACTGCACTGGAGTGTGTTATTGAGGAGGAGTGGGATTCAGTGCACTGGAGTGTGTTATTGAGGAGGAGTGGGATTCACTGCACTGGAGTGTGTTCTTGAGGAGAAGGACTCACTGCACTGGAGTGTGTTATTGAGGAGGAGTGGGATTCCCTGCACTGGAGTGTGTTATTGAGGAGTGGGATTCACTGCACTGGAGTGTGTTATTGAGGAGGAGTGGGATTCACTGCACTGGAGTGTGTTATTGAGGAGGAGAGGGATTCACTGCACTGGAGTGTGTTATTGAGGAGGAGTGGGAATCACTGCACTGGAGTGTGTTATTGAGGAGAGGGATTCACTGCACTGGAGTGTGTTATTGAGGAGGAGTGGGATTCACAGCACTGGAGTGCGTTATTGAGGAGGAGTGGGAATCACTGCACTGGAGTGTGTTATTGAGGAGGAGTGGGAGTCACTGCACTGGAGTGTGTTATTGAGGAGTGGTGGTATTCACTGCACTGGAGTGTGTTATTGAGGAGGAGGGGAATTCACTGCACCGGAGTGTGTTATTGAGGAGGAGTGGGAATCACTGCACTGGAGTGTGTTATTGAGGAGTGGGATTCACTGCACTGGAGTGTGTTATTGAGGAGGAGAGGGATTCACTGCACTGGAGTGTGTTATTGAGGAGGAGAGGGATTCACTGCACTGGAGTGTGTTATTGAGGAGGAGAGGGATTCACTGCACTGGAGTGTGTTATTGAGGAGGAGTGGGATTCAATGCACTGGAGTGTTTTATTGAGGAGTGGGATTCACTGCACTGGAGTGTGTTATTGAGGAGTGGGATTCACTGCACTGGAGTGTATTATTGAGGAGGAGTGGGATTCACTGCACTGGAGTGTGTTATTGAGGAAGAGTGGGAATCACTGCACTGGAGTGTGTTATTGAGGAGGAGTGGGAATCACTGCACTGGAGTGTGTATTTGAGGAGGAGTGGGAATCACTGCACTGGAGTGTGTTATTGAGGAGGAGTGGGAGTCACTGCACTGGAGTGTGTTATTGAGGAGAGGGATTCACTGCACTGGAGTGTGTTATTGAGGAGGAGTGGGAATCACTGCACTGGAGTGTGTTATTGAGGAGGAGTGGGACTCACTGCACTGGAGTGTGTTATTGAGGAGTCGGATTCAGTGCACTGGAGTGTGTTATTGAGGAGGAGTGGGAATCACTGCACTGGAGTGTGTTATTGAGGAGGAGTGGGAGTCACTGCACTGGAGTGTGTTATTGAGGAGTGGTGGTATTCACTGCACCGGAGTGTGTTATTGAGGAGGAGTGGGAATCACTGCACTGGAGTGTGTTATTGAGGAGGAGAGGGAGTCACTGCACCGGAGTGTGTTATTGAGGAGTGGGAATCACTGCACTGGAGTGTGTTATTGAGGAGTGGTGGTATTCACTGCACCGGAGTGTGTTATTGAGGAGGAGTGGGAATCACTGCACTGGAGTGTGTTATTGAGGAGTGGGATTCACTGCACTGGAGTGTGTTATTGAGGAGGAGAGGGATTCACTGCACTGGAGTGTGTTATTGAGGAGGAGAGGGATTCACTGCACTGGAGTGTGTTATTGAGGAGGAGTGGGATTCAATGCACTGGAGTGTTTTATTGAGGAGTGGGATTCACTGCACTGGAGTGTGTTATTGAGGAGTGGGATTCACTGCACTGGAGTGTATTATTGAGGAGGAGTGGGATTCACTGCACTGGAGTGTGTTATTGAGGAAGAGTGGGATTCACTGCACTGGAGTGTGTTATTGAGGAGGAGTGGGATTAAATGCACTGGAGTGTTTTATTGAGGAGTGGGATTCACTGCACTGGAGTGTGTGATTGAGGAGTTGGATTCACTGCACTGGAGTGTGTTATTGAGGAGGAGTGGGATTCACTGCACTGAAGTGTGTTATTAAGGAGGAGTGGGATTCACTGCACTGGAGTGTGGTATTGAGGAGGAGTGGGATTTACTGCACTGGAGTCTGTTACTGAGGAGTGGGATTCATTACACTGGAGTGTGTTATTGAGGAGGAGTGGGAATCACTGCATTGGAGTGTGTTATTGAGGAGGAGTGGTATTCACTGCACTGGAGTGTGTTATTGAGGAGGAGTGGGATTCACTGCACTGGAGTGTGTTATTGAGGAGTGGGAATCAATGCATTGGAGTGTGTTATTGAGGAGCAGAGGGATTCACTGCACTGGAGTGTGTTATTGAGGAGTGGGATTCACTGCACTGGAGTGTTTTATTGAGGCGGAGTGGGATTCACTGCACCGGAGTGTGTTATTGAGGAGGAGTGGGAATCACTGCACTGGAGTGTGTTATGGAGGAGTGGGATTCAATGCACTGGAGTGTTTTATTGAGGAGTGGGATTCACTGCACTGGAGTGTGTTATTGAGGAGTGGGATTCACTGCACTGGAGTGTTTTATTGAGGAGGAGAGGGATTCACTGCACTGGAGTGTGTTATGGAGGAGTGGGATTCAATGCACTGGAGTGTTTTATTGAGGAGAGGGATTCACTGCACTGGAGTGTGTTATTGAGGAGGAGTGGGAATCACTGCACTGGAGTGTGTTATTGAGGAGGAGTGGGACTCACTGCACTGGAGTGTGTTATTGAGGAGTCGGATTCAGTGCACTGGAGTGTGTTATTGAGGAGGAGTGGGAATCACTGCACTGGAGTGTGTTATTGAGGAGGAGTGGGAGTCACTGCACTGGAGTGTGTTATTGAGGAGTGGTGGTATTCACTGCACCGGAGTGTGTTATTGAGGAGGAGTGGGAATCACTGCACTGGAGTGTGTTATTGAGGAGGAGAGGGAGTCACTGCACCGGAGTGTGTTATTGAGGAGTGGGAATCACTGCACTGGAGTGTGTTATTGAGGAGTGGTGGTATTCACTGCACCGGAGTGTGTTATTGAGGAGGAGTGGGAATCACTGCACTGGAGTGTGTTATTGAGGAGTGGGATTCACTGCACTGGAGTGTGTTATTGAGGAGGAGAGGGATTCACTGCACTGGAGTGTGTTATTGAGGAGGAGAGGGATTCACTGCACTGGAGTGTGTTATTGAGGAGGAGTGGGATTCAATGCACTGGAGTGTTTTATTGAGGAGTGGGATTCACTGCACTGGAGTGTGTTATTGAGGAGTGGGATTCACTGCACTGGAGTGTATTATTGAGGAGGAGTGGGATTCACTGCACTGGAGTGTGTTATTGAGGAAGAGTGGGATTCACTGCACTGGAGTGTGTTATTGAGGAGGAGTGGGATTAAATGCACTGGAGTGTTTTATTGAGGAGTGGGATTCACTGCACTGGAGTGTGTGATTGAGGAGTTGGATTCACTGCACTGGAGTGTGTTATTGAGGAGGAGTGGGATTCACTGCACTGAAGTGTGTTATTGAGGAGGAGTGGGATTCACTGCACTGGAGTGTGGTATTGAGGAGGAGTGGGATTTACTGCACTGGAGTCTGTTACTGAGGACTGGGATTCATTACACTGGAGTGTGTTATTGAGGAGGAGTGGGAATCACTGCATTGGAGTGTGTTATTGAGGAGGAGTGGTATTCACTGCACTGGAGTGTGTTATTGAGGAGGAGTGGGATTCACTGCACTGGAGTGTGTTATTGAGGAGTGGGAATCAATGCATTGGAGTGTGTTATTGAGGAGCAGAGGGATTCACTGCACTGGAGTGTGTTATTGAGGAGTGGGATTCACTGCACTGGAGTGTTTTATTGAGGCGGAGTGGGATTCACTGCACCGGAGTGTGTTATTGAGGAGGAGTGGGAATCACTGCACTGGAGTGTGTTATGGAGGAGTGGGATTCAATGCACTGGAGTGTTTTATTGAGGAGTGGGATTCACTGCACTGGAGTGTGTTATTGAGGAGTGGGATTCACTGCACTGGAGTGTTTTATTGAGGAGGAGAGGGATTCACTGCACTGGAGTGTGTTATGGAGGAGTGGGATTCAATGCACTGGAGTGTTTTATTGAGGAGTGGGATTCACTGCACTGGAGTGTGTTATTGAGGAGTGGGATTCACTGCACTGGAGTGTTTTATTGAGGAGGAGAGGGATTCACTGCACTGGAGTGTGTTATTGAGGAGGAGTGGGATTAAATGCACTGGAGTGTTTTTTGAGGAGTGGGATTCACTGCACTGGAGTGTGTGATTGAGGACTGGGATTCACTGCATTGGAGTGTTTTATTGAGGCGGAGTGGGATTCACTGCACCGGAGTGTGTTATTGAGGAGGAGTGGGAATCAGTGCACTGGAGTGTGTTATTGAGGAGTGGGATTCACTGCACTGGAGTGTTTTATTGAGGAGGAGAGGGATTCACTGCACTGGAGTGTGTTATGGAGGAGTGGGATTCACTGCACTGGAGTGTGTTATTGAGGACGAGTGGGAGTCACTGCACTGGAGTGTGTTATTGAGGAGTAGTGGTATTCAGTGCAATGGAGTGTTTTGTTGAGGAGTGGGAATCACTGCACTGGAGTGTGTTATTGAGGAGTGAGAGTCACTGCACTGGAGTGTGTATTGAGGAGGAGTGGGATTCAATGCACTGGAGTGTTTTATTGAGGAGTGGGATTCACTGCACTGGAGTGTGTTATTGAGGAGTGGGATTCACTGCACTGGAGTGTATTATTGAGGAGGAGTGGGATTCACTGCACTGGAGTGTGTTATTGAGGAGGAGAGGGATTCACTGCACTGGAGTGTGTTGTTGAGGAGGAGTGGGAATCACTGCACTGGAGTGGGTTATTGAGGACTGGGATTCACTGCACTGGAGTGTGTTGTTGAGGAGGAGTGGGGTTCACTGCACTGGAGTGTATTATTGAGGAGTTGGATTCACTGCACTGGAGTGTGGTATTGAGGAGGAGTGGGATTTACTGCACTGAAGTGTGTTACTGAGGAGTGGGATTCACTGCACTGGGGGGTGTTATTGAGGAGGAGTGGGAATCACTGCACTGGAGTGTGTTATTGAGGAGGAGTGGGATTCACTGCCCTGGAGTGTGTTATTGAGGAGGAGTGGGATTCACTGCACTGGAGTGTGTTATTGAGGAGTGGGAATCAATGCATTGGAGTGTGTTATTGAGGAGGAGAGGGATTCACTGCACTGGAGTGTGTTATGGAGGAGTGGGATTCACTGCACTGGAGTGTGTTATTGAGGAGGAATGGGATTCACTGCACTGGAGTGGGTTATTGAGGAGTGGGATTCACTGCACTGGAGTGTGTTATTGAGGAGGAGTGGGAATCACTGCACTGGAGTGGATTATTGAGGCGGAGTGGGATTCACTGCACTGGAGTGTGTTATTGAGGAGGAGTGGGAATCACTGCACTGGAGTGTGTTATTGAGGAGTGGGATTCACTGCACTGGAGTGTTTTATTGAGGAGGAGAGGGATTCACTGCACTGGAGTGTGTTATGGAGGATTGGGATTCACTGCACTGGAGTGTGTTATTGAGGACGAGTGGGAGTCACTGCACTGGAGTGTGTTATTGAGGAGGAGTGGGATTCACTGCACTGGAGTGTGTTATTGAGGAGTAGTGGGAATAACTGCACTGGAGTGGGTTATTGAGGAGGAGTGGGATTCACTGCACTGGAGTGTGTTATTGAGGTGGAGTGGGATTCACTGCACTGGAGTGTGTTACTGAGGAGGAGTGGGATTCACTGCACTGGAGTGTGTTATTGAGGAGTCGGATTCAGTGCACTGGAGTGTGTTATTGAGGAGGAGTGGGATTCACTGCACTGGAGTGTGTTATTGAGGTGGAGTGGGATTCACTGCACTGGAGTGTGTTATTGAGGAGGAGTGGGACTCACTGCACTGGAGTGTGTTATTGAGGAGTCGGATTCAGTGCACTGGAGTGTGTTATTGAGGAGGAGTGGGATTCACTGCACTGGAGTGAGTTATTGAGGAGGAGTGGGATTCACTGCAATAGAGTGTGTTATTGAGTAGGAGAGGGATTCACTGCAATGGAGTCTGTTATTGAGGAGGAGTGGGATTCACTGCACTGGAGTGTGTTATTGAGGAGTGAGATTCACTGCACTCGAGTGTGTTATTGAGGAGGAGTGGGATTCACTGCACTGGAGTGTGTTATTGAGGAGTGGGAATCACTGCACTGGAGTGTGTTATTGAGGACTGGGATTCACTGCACTGGAGTGTGTTATTGAGGAGTGGGAATCACTGCACTGGAGTGTGTTATTGAGGAGTGGGATTCATTGCACTGGAGTGTGTATTGAGGAGTGGGATTCACTGCATTGGAGTGTGTTACGGAGGAGTGGGTTTCACTGCACTGGAGTGTGTTACTGAGGAGTGGGATTCACTGCACTGGAGTGTGTTATTGAGGACTGGGGCTCACTGCACTGGAGTGTGTTATTCAGGAGGAGTGGGATTCACTGCAATGGAGTGTGGTATTGAGGAGGAGTGGGATTTACTGCACTGGAGTCTGTTACTGAGGAGTGGGATTCATTACACTGGAGTGTGTTATTGAGGAGTGGGAATCACTGCATTGGAGTGTGTTATTGAGGAGGAGTGGTATTCACTGCACTGGAGTGTGTTATTGAGGAGGAGTGGGATTCACTGCACTGGAGTGTGTTATTGAGGAGTGGGAATCAATGTATTGGAGTGTGTTATTGAGGAGCAGAGGGATTCACTGCACTGGAGTGTGTTATGGAGGAGTGGGATTCACTGCATTGGAGTGTGTTATTGAGGAGGAGTGGGATTCACTGCACTGGAGTGGGTTATTGAGGAGTGGGATTCACTGCACTGGAGTGTTCTATTGAGGAGGAGAGGGAGTCACTGCACTGGAGTGTGTTATTGAGGAGTGGGATTCACTGCACTGGAGTGTTTTATTGAGGCGGAGTGGGATTCACTGCACCGGAGTGTGTTATTGAGGAGGAGTGGGAATCAGTGCACTGGAGTGTGTTATTGAGGATTGGGATTCACTGCACTGGAGTGTGTTATTGAGGAGTGGGATTCACTGCACTGGAGTGTTTTATTGAGGAGGAGAGGGATTCACTGCACTGGAGTGTGTTATGGAGGAGTGGGATTCAATGCACTGGAGTGTTTTATTGAGGAGTGGGATTCACTGCACTGGAGTGTGTTATTGAGGAGTGGGATTCACTGCACTGGAGTGTGTTATTGAGGACGAGTAGAATTCACTGCACTGGAGTTTGTTATTGAGGAGGAGTGGGATTCACTGCACTGGAGTGTGTTATTGAGGAGGAGTGGGATTAAATGCACTGGAGTGTTTTTTGAGGAGTGGGATTCACTGCACTGGAGTGTGTGATTGAGGAGTTGGATTCACTGCATTGGAGTGTTTTATTGAGGCGGAGTGGGATTCACTGCACCGGAGTGTGTTATTGAGGAGGAGTGGGAATCAGTGCACTGGAGTGTGTTATTGAGGATTGGGATTCACTGCACTGGAGTGTGTTATTGAGGACGAGTGGGAGTCACTGCACTGGAGTGTGTTATTGAGGAGTAGTGGTATTCAGTGCAATGGAGTGTTTTGTTGAGGAGTGGGAATCACTGCACTGGAGTGTGTTATTGAGGAGTGAGAGTCACTGCACTGGAGTGTGTATTGAGGAGGAGTGGGATTCAATGCACTGGAGTGTTTTATTGAGGAGGAGAGGGATTCACTGCACTGGAGTGTGTTATGGAGGAGTGGGATTCACTGCACTGGAGTGTGTTATTGAGGAGGAGAGGGATTCACTGCACTGGAGTGTGTTATGGAGGAGTGGGATTCACTGCACTGGAGTGTGTTATTGAGGAGTGAGAGTCACTGCACTGGAGTGTGTATTGAGGAGGAGTGGGATTCAATGCACTGGAGTGTTTTATTGAGGAGGAGAGGGATTCACTGCACTGGAGTGTGTTATGGAGGAGTGGGATTCACTGCACTGGAGTGTTTTATTGAGGAGGAGAGGGATTCACTGCACTGGAGTGTGTTATGGAGGAGTGGGATTCACTGCACTGGAGTGTGTTATTGAGGACGAGTGGGAGTCACTGCACTGGAGTGTGTTATTGAGGAGTAGTGGTATTCAGTGCAATGGAGTGTTTTGTTGAGGAGTGGGAATCACTGCACTGGAGTGTGTTATTGAGGAGTGAGAGTCACTGCACTGGAGTGTGTATTGAGGAGGAGTGGGATTCAATGCACTGGAGTGTTTTATTGAGGAGTGGGATTCACTGCACTGGAGTGTGTTATTGAGGAGTGGGATTCACTGCACTGGAGTGTATTATTGAGGAGGAGTGGGATTCACTGCACTGGAGTGTGTTATTGAGGAGGAGAGGGATTCACTGCACTGGAGTGTGTTGTTGAGGAGGAGTGGGAATCACTGCACTGGAGTGGGTTATTGAGGACTGGGATTCACTGCACTGGAGTGTGTTGTTGAGGAGGAGTGGGGTTCACTGCACTGGAGTGTATTATTGAGGAGTTGGATTCACTGCACTGGAGTGTGGTATTGAGGAGGAGTGGGATTTACTGCACTGAAGTGTGTTACTGAGGAGTGGGATTCACTGCACTGGGGGGGTTATTGAGGAGGAGTGGGAATCACTGCACTGGAGTGTGTTATTGAGGAGGAGTGGGATTCACTGCCCTGGAGTGTGTTATTGAGGAGGAGTGGGATTCACTGCACTGGAGTGTGTTATTGAGGAGTGGGAATCAATGCATTGGAGTGTGTTATTGAGGAGGAGAGGGATTCACTGCACTGGAGTGTGTTATGGAGGAGTGGGATTCACTGCACTGGAGTGTGTTATTGAGGAAGAATGGGATTCACTGCACTGGAGTGGGTTATTGAGGAGTGCGATTCACTGCACTGGAGTGTGTTATTGAGGAGGAGTGGGAATCACTGCACTGGAGTGGATTATTGAGGCGGAGTGGGATTCACTGCACTGGAGTGTGTTATTGAGGAGGAGTGGGAATCACTGCACTGGAGTGTGTTATTGAGGAGTGGGATTCACTGCACTGGAGTGTTTTATTGAGGAGGAGAGGGATTCACTGCACTGGAGTGTGTTATGGAGGATTGGGATTCACTGCACTGGAGTGTGTTATTGAGGACGAGTGGGAGTCACTGCACTGGAGTGTGTTATTGAGGAGGAGTGGGATTCACTGCACTGGAGTGTGTTATTGAGGAGGAGTGGGAATAACTGCACTGGAGTGGGTTATTGAGGAGGAGTGGGATTCACTGCACTGGAGTGTGTTATTGAGGGGGAGTGGGATTCACTGCACTGGAGTGTGTTACTGAGGAGGAGTGGGATTCACTGCACTGGAGTGTGTTATTGAGGAGTCGGATTCAGTGCACCGGAGTGTGTTATTGAGGAGGAGTGGGATTCACTGCATTGGAGTGTGTTATTGAGGTGGAGTGGGATTCACTGCACTGGAGTGTGTTATTGAGGAGGAGTGGGACTCACTGCACTGGAGTGTGTTATTGAGGAGTCGGATTCAGTGCACTGGAGTGTGTTATTGAGGAGGAGTGGGATTCACTGCACTGGAGTGTGTTATTGAGGAGGAGTGGGATTCACTGCAATAGAGTGTGTTATTGAGTAGGAGAGGGATTCACTGCAATGGAGTCTGTTATTGAGGAGGAGTGGGATTCACTGCACTGGAGTGTGTTATTGAGGAGTGAGATTCACTGCACTCGAGTGTGTTATTGAGGAGGAGTGGGATTCACTGCACTGGAGTGTGTTATTGAGGAGTGGGAATCACTGCACTGGAGTGTGTTATTGAGGACTGGGATTCACTGCACTGGAGTGTGTTATTGAGGAGTGGGAATCACTGCACTGGAGTGTGTTATTGAGGAGTGGGATTCATTGCACTGGAGTGTGTTATTGAGGAGTGGGATTCACTGCATTGGAGTGTGTTACGGAGGAGTGGGTTTCACTGCACTGGAGTGTGTTACTGAGGAGTGGGATTCACTGCACTGGAGTGTGTTATTGAGGACTGGGGCTCACTGCACTGGAGTGTGTTATTCAGGAGGAGTGGGATTCACTGCAATGGAGTCTGTTATTGAGGAGGAGTGGGATTCACTGCACTGGAGTGTGTTATTGAGGAGTGGGATTCACTGCACTCGAGTGTGTTATTGAGGAGTGGGATTCATTGCACTGGAGTGTGTTATTGAGGAGTGGGATTCACTGCATTGGAGTGTGTTACGGAGGAGTGGGTTTCACTGCACTGGAGTGTGTTACTGAGGAGTGGGATTCACTGCACTGGAGTGTGTTATTGAGGAGGAGTGGGATTCACTGCACTGGAGTGTGTTATTGAGGAGTGGGATTCACTGCACTGGAGTGTGTTATTGAGGAGTGGGATTCACTGCACTGGAGTGTGTTATTGAGGACTGGGGCTCACTGCACTGGAGTGTGTTATTCAGGAGGAGTGGGATTCACTGCACTGGAGTGTGTTATTGAGGAGTGGGATACACTGCACTGGAGTGTGTTATTGAGGACTGTGACTCACTGCACTGGAGTGTGTTATCGAGGAGTGGGATTCACTGCACTGGAGTGTGTATTTGAGGAGTGGGATTCACTGCACTGGAGTATGTTACTGAGGAGTGGGATTCCCTGAACTGGAGTGTGTTATTGAGGAGTGGGATTCACTGCACTGGAGTGTGTTATTGAGGAGGAGAGGGATTCACTGCACTGGAGTGTGGTATTGAGGAGGAGTGGGAATCACTGCACTGGAGTGTGTATTTGAGGAGGAGTGGTATTCACTGCACTGGAGTGTGTTATTAAGGAGAGGGATTCACTGCACTGGAGTGTGTTATTGAGGAGGAGTGGGATTCACAGCACTGGAGTGCGTTATTGAGGAGGAGTGGGAATCACTCCACTGGAGTGTGTTATTGAGGAGGAGTGGGAGTCACTGCACTGGAGTGTGTTATTGAGGAGGAGGGGGATTCACTGCACAGGAGTGTGTTATTGAGGAGGAGTGGGAATGACTGCACTGGAGTGTGTTACTGAGGAGTGGGATTCCCTGCACTGGAGTGTGTTATTGAGGTGGAGTGGTATTCACTGCTCTGGAGTGTGTTATTGAGGAGTGGGATTCACTGCACTGGAGTGTGTTATTGAGGAGGAGAGGGATTCACTGCACTGGAGTGTGTTATTGAGGAGGAGAGGGATTCACTGCACTGGAGTGTGTTATTGAGGAGGAGTGGGATTCAATGCACTGGAGTGTTTTATTGAGAAGTGGGATTCACTGCACTGGAGTGTGTTATTGAGGAGTGGGATTCACTGCACTGGTGTTTGTTATTGAGGAGGAGAGGGAATCACTGCACTGGAGTGTGTTATTGAGGAGAGGGATTCACTGCACTGGAGTGTGTTATTGGGGAGGAGAGGGATTCACTGCACTGGAGTGTGTTATTGAGGAGTGGGATTCACTGCACTGGTGTTTGTTATTGACGAGGAGTGGGAATCACTGCATTGGAGTGTGTTATTGAGGAGAGGGATTCACTGCACTGGAGTGTGTTATTGAGGACTGGGATTCACTGCACTGGAGTGTATTATTGAGGAGGAGTGGGATTCACTGCACTGGAGTGTGTTATTGAGGAGAGGGATTCACTGCACTGGTGTTTGTTATTGACGAGGAGTGGGAATCACTGCACTGGAGTGTGTTATTGAGGAGAGGGATTCACTGCACTGGAGTGTGTTATTGAGGACTGGGATTCACTGCACTGGAGTGTATTATTGAGGAGGAGTGGGATTCACTGCACTGGAGTGTGTTATTGAGGAGGAGAGGGATTCACTGCACTGGAGTGTGTTATTGAGGAGTGGGATTCATTGCACTTGAGTGTGTTATTGAGGAGTGGGATTCACTGCACTGGAGTGTGGTATTGAGGAGGAGTGGGATTCACTGCACTGGAGTGTGTTGTTGAGGACGAGTGGGATTTACTGCACTAAAGTGTGTTATTGAGGAGTGGGATTCACTGCACTGGAGTGTGGTATTGAGGAGGAGTGGGATTTACTGCACTGGAGTCTGTTACTGAGGAGTGGGATTCACTGCACTGGGGGGTGTTATTGAGGAGGAGTGGGAATCACTGCACTGGAGTGTGTTATTGAGGAGGAGTGGGATTCACTGCACTGGAGTGGGTTATTGAGGAGTGGGATTCACTGCACTGGACTGTGTTATTGAGGAGGAGTGGGAATCACTGCACTGGAGTGGATTATTGAGGCGGAGTGGGATTCACTGCACTGGAGTGTGTTATTGAGGACGAGTGGGAGTCACTGCACTGGAGTGTGTTATTGAGGAGTAGAGGTATTCAGTGCACTGGAGTGTGTTATTGAGGAGGAGTGGGAATCACTGCACTGGAGTGTGTTATTGAGGAGAAAAGGGATTCACTGCAATGGAGTGTGTTATTGAGTAGGAGAGGGATTCACTGCACTGGAGTGTGTTATTGCGGAGGAGTGGGATTCACTGCACTGGAGTGTGTTATTGAGGAGTGGGATTCACTGCACTGGAGTGTGTTATTGAGGAGTGGGATTCACTGCACTGGAGTGTGTTAGAACAAAGAACAAAGAACAAAGAAATGTACAGCACAGGAACAGGCCCTTCGGCCCTCCAAGCCCGTGCCGACCATACTGCCCGACTAAACTACAATCTTCTACACTTCCTGGGTCCGTATCCTTCTATTCCCATCCTATTCATATATTTGTCAAGATGCCCCTTAAATGTCCCTATCGTCCCTGCCTCCACTACCTCCTCCGGTAGTGAGTTCCAGGCACCCACTACCATCTGCGTAAAAAACCTGCCTCGTACATCTACTCTAAACTTTGCCCCTCTCACCTTAAACCTATGCCCCCTAGTAATTGACCCCTCTACCCTGGGGAAAAGCCTCTGACTACCCACTCTGTCTATGCCCCTCATAATTTTGTAGACCTCTATCAGGTCGCCCCTCAACCTCCTTCGTTCCAGTGAGAACAAACCGAGTTTATTCAACCGCTCCTCATAGCTTATGCCCTCCATACCAGGCAACATTCTGGTAAATCTCTTCTGCACCCTCTCTAAAGCCTCCACATCCTTCTGGTAGTGTGGCGACCAGAATTGAACACTATACTCCAAGTGTGGCCTAACTAAGGTTCTGTACAGCTGCAACATGACTTGCCAATTCTTATACTCAATGCCCCGGCCAATGAAGGCAAGCATGCCGTATGCCTTCTTGACTACCTTCTCCACCTGTGTAGCCCCTTTCAGTGATCTGTGGACCTGTACTCCTCGATCTCCTTGACTTTCAATACTCTTGAGGGTTCTACCATTCACTGTGTTATTGAGGAGTGGGATTCATTGCACTGGAGTGTGTTATTGAGGAGTGGGATTCACTGAACTTGTGTGTGTTACTGAGGAGGAGTGGGATTCACTGCACTGGAGTGTGTTATTGAGGAGTGCGATTCACTGCATTGGAGTGTGTTACGGAGGAGTGGGGTTCACTGGACTGGAGAGTGTTAATGAGGAGTGGGATTCACTGCACTGGATTGTGTTATTGAGGAGGAGTGGGATTCACTGCACTGGAGTGTGTTATTGAGGAGGAGTGGGAATCACTGCACTGGAGTGTGTTATTGAGGAGGAGAGGGATTCACTGCAATGGAGTGTGTTATTGAGGAGGAGTGGGAATCTCTACACTGGAGGGTGTTACTGAGGAGTGGGATTCCCTGCACTGGAGTGTGATTTTGAGGGGGAGTGGGAATCACTGCACTGGAGTGTGTTATTGAGGAGGAGAGGGAATCACTGCACTGGAGTGTATTATTGAGGAGGAGTGGGATTCACTGCACTGGAGTGTGTTACTGCGGAGTGGGAATCACTGCACTGGAGTGTGTTATTAAGGAGTGAGATTCACTGCACTGGAGTGTATTACTGAGGAGTGGGAATCACTGCACTGCAGTGTGTTATTGAGGAGGAGTGGGATTCAATGCACTGGAGTGTGTTATTGAGGAGGAGTGGGAATCACTGCACTGGAGTGTGTTATTGAGGGGGAGTGGGATACACTGCACTGGAGTGTGTTATTGAGGGGGAGTGGGATTGACTGCACTGGAGTGTGTTACTGAAGCGTGGGATTCACGGCACTGGAGTGTGTTGTTGAGGAGGAGTGGTATTCACTGCACAGGAGTGTGTTGTTGAGGAGGAGTGGGATTCACTGCACTGGAGTGTGGTATTGAGGAGGAGAGGGATTCACTGCACTGGAGTGTGTTATTGAGGAGTGGGATTGACTGCACTGGAGTGTGTTACTGAAGCGTGGGATTCACTGCACTGGAGTGTGTTATTGAGGAGGAGTGGGAATCACTGCACTGGAGTGTGTTATTGAGGGGGAGTGGGATACACTGCACTGGAGTGTGTTATTGAGGGGGAGTGGGATTGACTGCACTGGAGTGTGTTACTGAAGCGTGGGATTCACGGCACTGAAGTGTGTTATAGAGGAGGAGTGGGATTCACTGCACTGGAGTGTGTTGTTGAGGAGGAGTGGGATTCACTGCACTGGAGTGTATTACTGAGGAGTGGGAATCACTGCACTGCAGTGTGTTATTGAGGAGGAGTGGGAATCACTGCACTGGAGTGTGTTATTGAGGGGGAGTGGTATTCACTGCTCTGGAGTGTGTTATTGAGGAGTGGGATTCACTGCACTGGAGTGTGTTATTGAGGAGGAGAGGGATTCACTGCACTGGAGTGTGTTATTGAGGAGGAGAGGGATTCACTGCACTGGAGTGTGTTATTGAGGAGGAGTGGGATTCAATGCACTGGAGTGTTTTATTGAGAAGTGGGATTCACTGCACTGGAGTGTGTTATTGAGGAGTGGGATTCACTGCACTGGTGTTTGTTATTGAGGAGGAGAGGGAATCACTGCACTGGAGTGTGTTATTGAGGAGAGGGATTCACTGCACTGGAGTGTGTTATTGGGGAGGAGAGGGATTCACTGCACTGGAGTGTGTTATTGACGAGGAGTGGGAATCACTGCACTGGAGTGTGTTATTGAGGAGAGGGATTCACTGCACTGGAGTGTGTTATTGAGGACTGGGATTCACTGCACTGGAGTGTATTATTGAGGAGGAGTGGGATTCACTGCACTGGAGTGTGTTATTGAGGAGGAGAGGGATTCACTGCACTGGAGTGTGTTGTTGAGGACGAGTGGGATTTACTGCACTAAAGTGTGTTATTGAGGAGTGGGATTCACTGCACTGGAGTCTGTTACTGAGGAGTGGGAATCACTGCACTGGAGTGGATTATTGAGGCGGAGTGGGATTCACTGCACTGGAGTGTGTTATTGAGGACGAGTGGGAGTCACTGCACTGGAGTGTGTTATTGAGGAGGAGTGGGAATCACTGCACTGGAGTGTGTTATTGAGGAGAAAAGGGATTCACTGCAATGGAGTGTGTTATGGAGGAGGAGTGGGATTCACTGCACTGGAGTGTGTTATTGAGGAGGAGTGGGACTCACTGCACTGGAGTGTGTTATTGCGGAGGAGTGGGATTCACTGCACTGGAGTGTGATATTGAGGAATGGGACTCACTGCACTGGAGTGTGTTATTGAGGAGTGGGATTCCCTGCACTGGAGTGTGTTATTGAGGAGTGGGTTTCACTGCACTGGAGTGTGTTAATGAGGAGGAGTGGGTTTCACTGTACTGGAGTGTGTTATAGAGGAGGAGTGGGATTCACTGCACTGGAGTGTGTTATTGAGGAGGAGTGGGATTCACTGCACTGGAGTGTGTTATTGAGAAGGAGTTTGATTCACTGCACTGGAGTGTGTTATTGAGGAGTGGGACTCACTGCACTGGAGTGTGTTATTGAGGACTGGACTCACTGCACTGGAGTGTGTTATTGAGGAGAGGGATTCACTGCACTGGAGTGTGTTATTGAGGAGGAGTGGGATTCAATGCACTGGAGTGTTTTATTGAGGAGTGGGATTCACTGCACTGGAGTGTGCTACTGAGGAGTGGGGTTCACTGCACTGGAGTGTGTTATTGAGGAGAAGTGGTATTCACTGCACTGGAGTGTGTTATTGAGGGGTGGGATACACTGCACTGGAGTGTGTTGTTGAGGAGTTGGATTCACTACACTGGAGTGTGTTATTGAGGAGTGGGATTCCCTGCACTGGAGTGTGTTATTGAGGAGGAGTGGGATTCACTGCACTGGAGTGTATTATTGAGGAGGAGTGCGATTCACTGCACTGGAGTGTGTTATTGAGGAGGAGAGGGATTCACTGCACTGGAGTGTGTTGTTGAGGAGGAGTGGGATTCACTGCACTGGTGTGTGTTATTGAGGAGTGCGATTCACTGCACTGTAGTTTGTTATTGAGGAGGAGCGGGATTCACTGCACTGGAGTGTGGTATTGAGGAGGAGTGGGATTTACTGCACTGAAGTGTGTTATTGAGGAGGAGTGGGATTCACTGCACTGGAGTGTTTTGTTGAGGAAGAGTGGGAATCACTGCACTGGAGTGTGTTATTGAGGAGGAGTGGGATTCACTGCACTGGAGTGTTTTGTTGAGGAAGAGTGGGAATCACTGCACTGGAGTGTGTTATTGAGGTGGAGTGGGAATCACTGCACTGGAGTGGATTATTGAGGCGGAGTGGGATTCACTGCACTGGAGTGTGTTATTGAGGAGGAGTGGGAATCACTGCACTGGAGTGTGTTATTGAGGAGGAGTGGGAATCACTGCACTGGAGTGTGTTATTGAGGAGGAGTGGGAATCACTGTACTGGACTGTGTTATTGAGGAGTGGGATTCACTGCACTGGAGTGTTTTATTGAGGAGGAGAGGGATTCACTGCACTGGAGTGTGTTATGGAGGAGTGGGATTCACTGCACTGGAGTGTGTTATTGAGGAGTCGGATTCACTGCACTGGAGTGAGTATTGAGGAGGAGTGGGATTCACTGCACTGGAGTGTGTCATTGATGAGGAGAGGGATTCACTGCAATAGAGTGTTATTGAGTAGGAGAGGGATTCATTGCAATGGAGTCTGTTATTGAGGAGGAGTGGGATTCACTGCACTGGAGTGTGTTATTGAGGAGTGGGATTCACTGCACTGGAGTGTGTTATTGAGGAGTGGGATTCATTGCACTGGAGTGTGTTATTGAGGAGTGGGATTCACTGAACTTGGGTGTGTTACTGAGGAGGAGTGGGAATCACTGCACTGGAGTGTGTTATTGAGGAGTGGGATTCACTGCATTGGAGTGTGTTACGGAGGAGTGGGGTTCACTGCACTGGAGTGTGTTACTGAGGAGTGGGGTTCACTGCACTGGATTGTGTTATTGAGGAGGAGTAGGATTCACTGCACTGGAGTGTGTTATTGAGGAGGAGTGGGAATCACTGCACTGGAGTGTGCTATTGAGGAGAAAAGGGATTCACTGCAATGGAGTGTGTTATTGAGGAGGAGTGGGATTCACTGCACTGGAGTGTGTTATTGAGGAGTAGTGGGATTCACTGCACTGGAGTGTTTTGTTGAGGAGGAGTGGGATTCACTGCACTGGAGTGTGTTATTGAGGAGTCGGATTCACTGCACTGGAGTGGAGTATTGAGGAGGAGTGGGATTCACTGCACTGGAGTGTGTTATTGATGAGGAGAGGGATTCACTGCAATAGAGTCTGTTATTGAGGAGGAGTGGGATTCACTGCACTGGAGTGTGTTATTGAGGAGTGGGATTCACTGCATTGGAGTGTGTTACGGAGGAGTGGGATTCATTGCACTTGAGTGTGTTACTGAGGAGGAGTGGGATTCACTGCACTGGAGTGTGTTATTGAAGAGTGGGATTCATTGCACTGGAGTGTGTTATTGAGGAGTGGGATTCACTGCATTGTAGTGTGTTACGGAGTAGTGGGGTTCACTGCACTGGAGTGTGTTACTGAGGAGTGGGATTCACTGCACTGGATTGTGTTATTGAGGAGGAGTGGGATTCACTGCACTGGAGTGTGTTATTGAGGAGGAGTGGGATTCACTGCACTGGAGTGTGTTATTCAGGAGTCGGATTCACTGCACTGGAGTGGAGTATTGAGGGGGAGTGGGATTCACTGCAATGGAGTGTGTTATTGATGAGGAGAGGGATTCAGTGCAATAGAGTGTGTTATTGAGTAGAGGGATTCACTGCAATAGAGTCTGTTATTGAGGAGGAGTGGGATTCACTGCACTGGAGTGTGTTATTGAGGAGTGGGATTCATTGCACTGGAGTGTGTTATTGAGGAGTGGGATTCACTGAACTTGAGTGTGTTACTGAGGAGGAGTGGGATTCACTGCACTGGAGTGTGTTATTGAGGAGTGGGATTCACTGCATTGGAGTGTGTTACGGAGGAGTGGGGTTCACTGCACTGGAGTGTGTTACTGAGGAGTGGGATTCACTGCACTGGAGTGTGTTATTGAGGAGGAGTGGGATTCACTGCACTGGATTGTGTTATTGAGGAGTGGGATTCATTGCACTGGAGTGTGTTATTGAGGAGTGGGATTCACTGCATTGGAGTGTGTTACGGAGGAGTGGGATTCACTGCACTGGAGTGTTATTGAGGACTGGGACTCACTGCACTGGAGTGTGTTATTGAGGAGAGGGATTCACTGCACTGGAGTGTGTTATTGAGGAGGAGTGGGATTCAATGCACTGGAGTGTTTTATTGAGGAGTGGGATTCACTGCACTGGAGTGTGCTACTGAGGAGTGGGGTTCACTGCACTGGAGTGTGTTATTGAGGAGGAGTGGTATTCACTGCACTGGAGTGTGTTATTGAGGAGTGGGACTCACTGCACTGGAGTGTGTTATTGAGGAGTGGGACTCACTGCACTGGAGTGTGTTATTGAGGACTGGGACTCACTGCACTGGAGTGTGTTATTGAGGAGAGGGATTCACTGCACTGGAGTGTGTTATTGAGGAGGAGTGGGATTCAATGCACTGGAGTGTTTTATTGAGGAGTGGGATTCACTGCACTGGAGTGTGTTATTGAGGAGGAGTGGGATTCACTGCACTGGAGTGTGTTATTGAGGAGTTGGATTCACTACACTGGAGTGTGTTATTTAGGAGTGGGGTTCACTGCACTGGAGTGTATTATTGAGGAGGAGTGCGATTCACTGCACTGGAGTGTGTTATTGAGGAGGAGAGGGATTCACTGCACTGGAGTGTGTTGTTGAGGAGGAGTGGGATTCACTGCACTGGTGTGTGTTATTGAGGAGTGGGATTCACTGCACTGGAGTTTGTTATTGAGGAGGAGTGGGATTCACTGCACTGGAGTGTGGTATTGAGGAGGAGTGGGATTTACTGCACTGAAGTGTGTTAT
Source organism: Scyliorhinus torazame (assembly GCF_047496885.1). NCBI lineage: Eukaryota > Metazoa > Chordata > Chondrichthyes > Carcharhiniformes > Scyliorhinidae > Scyliorhinus > Scyliorhinus torazame. The sequence continues at coordinate 225,491,633 of NC_092720.1, forward strand.
TGAGGAGTGGGATTCACTGCACTGGAGTCTGTTACTGAGGAGTGGGATTCACTGCACTGGAGTGTGTTATTGAGGAGGAGTGGGAATCACTGCACTGGAGTGTGTTATTGAGGAGGAGTGGGATTCACTGCCCTGGAGTGTGTTATTGAGGAGTGGGAATCAATGCATTGGAGTGTGTTATTGAGGAGGAGAGGGATTCACTGCACTGGAGTGTGTTATGGAGGAGGAGTGGGAATCACTGCACTGGAGTGTGTTATTGACGAGGAGTGGGATTCACTGCACTGGAGTGTGTTATTGAGGAGTGGGAATCAATGCATTGGAGTGTGTTATTGAGGAGGAGAGGGATTCACTGCACTGGAGTGTGTTATGGAGGAGTGGGATTCACTGCACTGGAGTGTGTTATGGAGGAGTGGGATTCACTGCACTGGAGTGTTTTGTTGAGGAGGAATGGGAATCACTGCACTGGAGTGGGTTATTGAGGAGTGGGATTCACTGCACTGGATTGTGTTATTGAGGAGGAGAGGGATTCACTGCACTGGAGTGTGTTATCGAGGAGGAGTGGGAATCACTGCACTGGAGTGTGTTATGGAGGAGTGGGATTCACTGCACTGGAGTGTTTTATTGAGGAGGAGAGGGATTCACTGCACTGGAGTGTGTTATGGAGGAGTGGGATTCACTGCACTGGAGTGTTTTGTTGAGGAGGAGTGGGAATCACTGCACTGGAGTGTGTTATTGAGGAGGAGTGGGATTCACTGCACTGGAGTGGGTTATTGAGGAGTGGGATTCACTGCACTGGAGTGTGTTATTGAGGAGGAGTGGGAATCACTGCACTGGAGTGTGTTATTGAGGAGGAGTGGGAATCACTGCACTGGAGTGTGTTATGGAGGAGTGGGATTCACTGCACTGGAGTGTTTTATTGAGGAGGAGAGGGATTCACTGCACTGGAGTGTGTTATGGAGGAGTGGGATTCACTGCACTGGAGTGTGTTAGTGAGGAGTCGGATTCACTGCACTGGAGTGGAGTATTGAGGAGGAGTGGGATTCACTGCACTGGAGTGTGTCATTGATGAGGAGAGGGATTCACTGCAATAGAGTGTTATTGAGTAGGAGAGGGATTCATTGCAATGGAGTCTGTTATTGAGGAGGAGTGGGATTCACTGCACTGGAGTGTGTTATTGAGGAGTGGGATTCACTGCACTGGAGTGTGTTATTGAGGAGTGGGATTCATTGCACTGGAGTGTGTTATTGAGGAGTGGGATTCACTGAACTTGGGTGTGTTACTGAGGAGGAGTGGGAATCACTGCACTGGAGTGTGTTATTGAGGAGTGGGATTCACTGTATTGGAGTGTGTTACGGAGGAGTGGGGTTCACTGCACTGGAGTGTGTTACTGAGGAGTGGGATTCACTGCACTGGATTGTGTTATTGAGGAGGAGTGGGATTCACTGCACTGGAGTGTGTTATTGAGGAGGAGTGGGAATCACTGCACTGGAGTGTGCTATTGAGGAGAAAAGTGATTCACTGCAATGGAGTGTGTTATTGAGGAGGAGTGGGATTCACTGCACTGGAGTGTGTTATTGAGGAGTCGGATTCACTGCACTGGAGTGTGTTATTGATGAGGAGAGGGATTCACTGCAATAGAGTCTGTTATTGAGGAGGAGTGGGATTCACTGCACTGGAGTGTGTTATTGAGGAGTGGGATTCATTGCACTTGAGTGTGTTATTGAGGAGTGGGATTCACTGAACTTGAGTGTGTTACTGAGGAGGAGTGGGATTCACTGCACTGGAGTGTGTTATTGAGGAGTGGGATTCATTGCACTGGAGTGTGTTATTGAGGAGTGGGATTCACTGCATTGGAGTGTGTTACGGAGGAGTGGGGTTCACTGCACTGGAGTGTGTTACTGAGGAGTGGGATTCACTGCACTGGATTGTGTTATTGAGGAGGAGTGGGATTCACTGCACTGGAGTGTGTTATTGAGGAGGAGTGGGATTCACTGCACTGGAGTGTGTTATTCAGGAGTCGGATTCACTGCACTGGAGTGGAGTATTGAGGGGGAGTGGGGTTCACTGCAATGGAGTGTGTTATTGATGAGGAGAGGGATTCACTGCAATAGAGTGTGTTATTGAGTAGGAGAGGGATTCACTGCAATGGAGTCTGTTATTGAGGAGGAGTGGGATTCACTGCACTGGAGTGTGTTACTGAGGAGTGGGATTCACTGCACTGGAGTGTGTTATTGAGGAGGAGTGGGATTCACTGCACTGGAGTGTGTTATTGAGGAGTGGGATTCACTGCATTGGAGTGTGTTACGGAGGAGTGGGATTCACTGCACTGGTGTGTGTTATTGAGGAGGAGTGGGAATCACTGCACTGGAGTGTGTTATTGAGGAGTCGGATTCACTGCACTGGATTGTGTTATTGAGGAGGAGTGGGATTCACTGCACTGGAGTGTGTTATTGACGAGTGGGATTCACTGCACTGGTGTGTGTTATTGAGGAGGAGTGGGAATCACTGCATTGGAGTGTGTTACGGAGGAGTGGGATTCACTGCACTGGTGTATGTTATTGAGGAGTGGGAATCACTGCACTGGATTGTGTTATTGAGGAGGAGTGGGATTCACTGCACTGGAGTGTGTTATTGACGAGTGGGATTCACTGCACTGGTGTGTGTTATTGAGGAGGAGTGGGAATCACTGCATTGGAGTGTGTTATTGAGGAGGAGTGGGATTCACTGCACTGGTGTATGTTATTGAGGAGGAGTGGGAATCACTGCACTGGAGTGTGTTATTGAGGAGTCGGATTCACTGCACTGGATTGTGTTATTGAGGAGGAGTGGGATTCACTGCACTGGAGTGTGTTATTGACGAGTGGGATTCACTGCACTGGTGTGTGTTATTGAGGAGGAGTGGGAATCACTGCACTGGAGTGTGTTATTGAGGAGGGGGATTCACTGCACTGGATTGGATTATTGAGGCGGAGTGGGAATCACTGCACTGGAGGGTGTTATTGAGGAGGAGTGGGATTCACTGCACTGGAGTGTGTTATTGACGAGTGGGATTCACTGCACTGGTGTGTGTTATTGAGGAGGAGTGGGAATCACTGCACTGGAGTGTGTTATTGAGGAGGGGGATTCACTGCACTGGATTGGATTATTGAGGCGGAGTGGGAATCACTGCACTGGAGGGTGTTATTGAGGAGGAGAGGGATTCACTGCACTGGAGTGTGTCATTGAGGAGTGGGATTCACTGCACTGGAGTGATTTATTGAGGAGGAGTGGGATTCACTGCACTGGAGTGTGTTATTGACGAGGAGTGGGACTCACTGCACTGGAGTGTGTTATTGAGGAGGAGTGGGATTCACTGCACTGGAGTGTGTTATTGAGGAGGAGTGGGATTCACTGCACTGGAGTGTGCTTTTGAGGAGGAGTGGGATTCACTGCACTGGAGTGTGTTATTGACGAGGAGTGGGACTCACTGCACTGGAGTGTGTTATTGAGGAGTGGGATTCACTGCACTGGAGTGTTTTATTGTGGAGGAGTAAGATTCACTGCACTGGAGTGTGTTATTGAGGAGGAGTGGGATTCACTGCACTGGAGTGTGTTATTGAGGAGTGGGATTCACTGCACTGGAGTTTGTGATTGAGGAGGAGTGGGATTTACTGCACTGGAGTGGGTTATTGAGGAGGAGTGGGATTCACTGCACCGGAGTGTGTTATTGAGGTGGAGTGGGATTCACTGCACTGGAGTGTGTTATTGAGGAGGAGTGGGGTTCACTGCACTGGAGTGTTTTATTGAGGAGGAGTGGGATTCACTGCACTGGAGTGTGTTATTGAGGAGGAGTGGGACTCACTGCACTGGAGTGTGTTATTGAGGAGGAGTGGGATTCACTGCACTGGAGTGTGTTATTGAGGAGTGGGATTCACTGCACTGGAGTGAGTTTTTGAGGAGGAGTGGGATTCACTGCACTGGAGTGTGTTATTGACGAGCAGTGGGACTCACTGCACTGGAGTGTGTTATTGAGGAGGAGTGGGATTCACTGCACTGGAGTGTGCTTTTGAGGAGGAGTGGGATTCACTGCACTGGAGTGTGTTATTGACGAGGAGTGGGACTCGCTGCACTGGAGTGTGTTATTGAGGAGTGGGATTCACTGCACTGGAGTGTGTTATTGAGGAGGAGTGGGATTCACTGCACTGGAGTGTGTTATTGACGAGTGGAATTCACTGCACTGGAGTGTGTTATTGAGGAGTGGGATTCACTGCACTGGACTTTGTTATTGAGGAGGAGTGGGATTCACTGCACTGGAGTGTGTTATTGAGGAGGAGTGGGATTCCCTGCACTGGAGTGTGTTATTGAGGAGGAGTGGGATTCACTGCACTGGAGTGGGTTATTGAGGAGGAGTGGGATTCACTGCACTGGAGTGTGTTATTGAGGAGTGGGATTCACTGCACTGGAGTGTGTTATTGAGGAGTGGGATTCACTGCACTGGAGTGTGTTATTGAGGAGGAGTGGGATTAACTGCACTGGAGTGTGTTATTGAGGAGGAGTGGGATTCACTGCACTGGAGTGTGTTATTGAGAATGAGTGGGATTCAGTGCAGTGGAGTGTGTTATTGAGGAGGAGTGGGACTCACTGCACTGGAGTGTGATATTGAGGAGGAGTGGGATTCCCTGCACTGGAGTGTGTTATTGAGGAGTGAGAGTCACTGCACTGGAGTGTCTTATTGATGAGGAGTGGGAATCACTGCACTGGAGTGTGTTATTGAGGAGTGGGATTCACTGCACTGGAGTGTGTTATTGACGAGTGGGATTCACTGCACTGGTGTGTGTTATTGAGGAGGAGTGGGAATCACTGCATTGGAGTGTGTTATTGAGGAGGAGTGGGATTCACTGCACTGGTGTATGTTATTGAGGAGGAGTGGGAATCACTGCACTGGAGTGTGTTATTGAGGAGTCGGATTCACTGCACTGGATTGTGTTATTGAGGAGGAGTGGGATTCACTGCACTGGAGTGTGTTATTGACGAGTGGGATTCACTGCACTGGTGTGTGTTATTGAGGAGGAGTGGGAATCACTGCACTGGAGTGTGTTATTGAGGAGGGGGATTCACTGCACTGGATTGGATTATTGAGGCGGAGTGGGAATCACTGCACTGGAGGGTGTTATTGAGGAGGAGTGGGATTCACTGCACTGGAGTGTGTTATTGACGAGTGGGATTCACTGCACTGGTGTGTGTTATTGAGGAGGAGTGGGAATCACTGCACTGGAGTGTGTTATTGAGGAGGGGGATTCACTGCACTGGATTGGATTATTGAGGCGGAGTGGGAATCACTGCACTGGAGGGTGTTATTGAGGAGGAGAGGGATTCACTGCACTGGAGTGTGTCATTGAGGAGTGGGATTCACTGCACTGGAGTGATTTATTGAGGAGGAGTGGGATTCACTGCACTGGAGTGTGTTATTGACGAGGAGTGGGACTCACTGCACTGGAGTGTGTTATTGAGGAGGAGTGGGATTCACTGCACTGGAGTGTGTTATTGAGGAGGAGTGGGATTCACTGCACTGGAGTGTGCTTTTGAGGAGGAGTGGGATTCACTGCACTGGAGTGTGTTATTGACGAGGAGTGGGACTCACTGCACTGGAGTGTGTTATTGAGGAGTGGGATTCACTGCACTGGAGTGTGTTATTGTGGAGGAGTAAGATTCACTGCACTGGAGTGTGTTATTGAGGAGGAGTGGGATTCACTGCACTGGAGTGTGTTATTGAGGAGTGGGATTCACTGCACTGGAGTTTGTGATTGAGGAGGAGTGGGATTTACTGCACTGGAGTGGGTTATTGAGGAGGAGTGGGATTCACTGCACCGGAGTGTGTTATTGAGGTGGAGTGGGATTCACTGCACTGGAGTGTGTTATTGAGGAGGAGTGGGGTTCACTGCACTGGAGTGTTTTATTGAGGAGGAGTGGGATTCACTGCACTGGAGTGTGTTATTGAGGAGGAGTGGGACTCACTGCACTGGAGTGTGTTATTGAGGAGGAGTGGGATTCACTGCACTGGAGTGTGTTATTGAGGAGTGGGATTCACTGCACTGGAGTGAGTTTTTGAGGAGGAGTGGGATTCACTGCACTGGAGTGTGTTATTGACGAGCAGTGGGACTCACTGCACTGGAGTGTGTTATTGAGGAGGAGTGGGATTCACTGCACTGGAGTGTGCTTTTGAGGAGGAGTGGGATTCACTGCACTGGAGTGTGTTATTGACGAGGAGTGGGACTCGCTGCACTGGAGTGTGTTATTGAGGAGTGGGATTCACTGCACTGGAGTGTGTTATTGAGGAGGAGTGGGATTCACTGCACTGGAGTGTGTTATTGAGGAGTGGAATTCACTGCACTGGAGTGTGTTATTGAGGAGTGGGATTCACTGCACTGGACTTTGTTATTGAGGAGGAGTGGGATTCACTGCACTGGAGTGTGTTATTGAGGAGGAGTGGGATTCCCTGCACTGGAGTGTGTTATTGAGGAGGAGTGGGATTCACTGCACTGGAGTGGGTTATTGAGGAGGAGTGGGATTCACTGCACTGGAGTGTGTTATTGAGGAGTGGGATTCACTGCACTGGAGTGTGTTATTGAGGAGTGGGATTCACTGCACTGGAGTGTGTTATTGAGGAGGAGTGGGATTAACTGCACTGGAGTGTGTTATTGAGGAGGAGTGGGATTCACTGCACTGGAGTGTGTTATTGAGAATGAGTGGGATTCAGTGCAGTGGAGTGTGTTATTGAGGAGGAGTGGGACTCACTGCACTGGAGTGTGATATTGAGGAGGAGTGGGATTCCCTGCACTGGAGTGTGTTATTGAGGAGTGAGAGTCACTGCACTGGAGTGTCTTATTGATGAGGAGTGGGAATCACTGCACTGGAGTGTGTTATTGAGGAGGAGTGGGATTCCCTGCACTGGAGTGTGTTATTGAGGAGGAGTGGGACTCACTGCACTGGAGTGTGTTATTGAGGAGGAGTGGGATTCACTGCAATCGTGTTTCTATTCAGAGCATTTTAAATTCTGTGTGTTAGATATCGGGAAGTTCTTGTATTTGTGTGCGTTGGAAATGGGGTCCAGCTTTCAATATATTTAATTTTGTGTTTATTGAAGTGTGAATGAATTTGTTTTAGGTTTCGGTGTGTGAATGGGAATGAGGGTTTAGAATGTGAAAGCAAAGGCAAGTTAAAGGAAAACTAGGCTGTTGCTTAGCAACCAGGGGCCACCACAGAACAGAAGGAAGTTTAGAGTTTGTTGTAAGCTAGACGCAGGAGAAGCTGAACAGCAAAAGGGAGCTGTAGAGAGCAGACTACCACAAAGGAACAAAAGAAAGGCTGGAAAACCAGGAAGCAGAGAGAAAGGATAATTACGGACGGTCAATAAATGTTGGCCCTGCCAGGGTCAACCACCTCCCGTGAATGAATGAAAAGCAACCGGTCCAGCGAATCACACCTCCCCTCAATAACATGAGCTTCAATGCCTCCTTAAGAACACACAAAGCCCGTGAACCCCTGGTCAGACTCGGTAAGGATTTCCATCCATCAAGGACATGAGTGAACCAGATGTTTTCACTCAAATGAAATTTCACCACCTGCCAAGGTGGCATTCGAATCGAGGTGCCCAGAGCAGCACCCTGGCGCTCTTTATTACCAATCCAGTGGCACTAGCGCTGTGCCACTGCCTGCCCCTAGAGAGAATTAGAGGGCTGAGGGCGGGAGAGAATAGGCAGAGAGGCAGCGATTGAGAAAATGAGGAATATGTCGGAAATGAGAGTCGAATTGTGCGCGAGGAAACGCGAGAGTAACTGTCGGGAAGGCTGTAAAGAGCAGAGTGGGGAAAGTTATTTCCACCGCCAACGAAGAGAGCAAAGTCTGATCTCAGCAATGCAGGTACCCCTGATATTGTGTTCTGCACCTTAATCTAACATCACCACATCACCGAGTGAATTAAGGACACGCACCTTCGACATGCAGGTACACAAACTTATAGAACATTTTGCTGGGCTCCGCGTGATATCCTTCCACTTGTAATTGATAAACGCCACTGTCAGCAACCTCGAGCCGCCGGAGCAGCAAGCTACCGTTTGAAGGGAAATATGTACATCGGTGTTGATAATATGAAGATAAAGATGGAGCTTCACCATCAACTTCATGAAACGCTATTAATGTCTTGTGTGTTCGGTCAATAAAGGCCCACTCGAGTTTCATTCCCGTTTTCATTTCCACATCACTCTCGAATATAATCGAGTCAAACATCGCTCCATAAGCGACCTGCCTCTTTTCTAAAGGTGTCACATCTGTAGAAACTGCAAAACAAAAGGAGTTCCGTTGAATCAGCGGCAAATAGAAATGCTTGATTATTCGACAGTGTGGGAACAGGAAATGAGAGAAACGTGACAATTTCAGGGGCATGAAGATCAAAGATACCAGCGAAGGGAGGAATTGGAGTCTCCGGGAGAGGGAGGGGAGGAATTGGAGACTCCGGGAGAGGGAGGAGGGGAATTGGTGTCTCTGGGAGAGGGAGGGGAGGAATTGGAGTCTCCGGGAGAGGGAGGAGGGGAATTGGAGTCTCCGGGAGAGGGATGAGGTGAATTGGAATCTCTGGGAGAGGGAGGGGAGGAATTAGAGTCTCCGGGAGAGGGAGGAGGGGAACTGGAGTCTCCGGGAGAGGGAGGGGAGGAATTGGAGTCTCCGGGAGAGGGAGTGGAGGAACTGGAGTCTCCGGGAGAGGGAGGGGAGGAATTGGAGTCTCCGGGAGAGGGAGGGGAGGAATTGGAGTCTCCGGGAGAGGGAGGAGGGGAACTGGAGTCTCCGGGAGAGGGAGGGGAGGAATTGGAGTCTCCAGGAGTGGGAGGGGAGGAACTGGAGTCTCCGGGAGAGGGAGGGGAGGAATTGGAGTCTCCGGGAGAGGGAGGGGAGGAATTGGAGTCTCCGGGAGAGGGAGGGGAGGAATTGGAGTCTCCGGGAGAGGGAGGGGAGGAATTGGAGTCTCCAGGAGAGGGAGGGTAGTAATTGGAGTCTCCGGGAGAGGGAGGGGAGGAATTGGAGTCTCCGGGAGAGGGAGGGGAGGAATTGGAGTCTCCGGGAGAGGGAGGGGAGGAATTGGAGTCTCGGGGAGAGGGAGGAGGGGAATTGGAGTCTCCGGGAGAGGGAGGAGGGGAATTGGAGTCTCCGGGAGAGGGAGGAGGGGAATTGGAGTTTCCGGGAGAGGGAGGGGAGGAATTGGAGTCTCCGGGAGAGTGAGGGGAGGAATTGGAGTCTCCAGGAGAGGGAGGGTAGTAATTGGAGTCTCCGGGAGAGGGAGGGGAGGAATTGGAGTCTCCGGGAGAGGGAGGGGAGGAATTGGAGTCTCCGGGAGAGGGAGGGGAGGAATTGGAGTCTCGGGGAGAGGGAGGAGGGGAATTGGAGTCTCCGGGAGAGGGAGGAGGGGAATTGGAGTCTCCGGGAGAGGGAGGAGGGGAATTGGAGTTTCCGGGAGAGGGAGGGGAGGAATTGGAGTCTCTGGGAGAGGGAGGGGAGGAATTGGAGACGCCGGGAGAGGGAGGAGGGGAATTGGTGTCTCCGGGAGAGGGAGGGGAGGAATCCGAGTCTCCGGGAGAGGGAGGAGGTGAATTGGAGTGTCCGGGAGAGGGAGGAGGGGAATTGGAGTCTCCGGGAGAGGGAGGAGGTGAATTGGAGTGTCCGGGAGAGGGAGGAGGTGAATTGGAGAGGGGAGGAATTGGAGTGTCTGGGAGAGGTAGGGGAGGAATTGGAGTCTCCGGGAGAGGGAGGAGGGGAATTGGAGTCTCCGGGGCAGGGAGGAGGGGAATTGGAGTCTCCAGGAGAGGGAGGAGGTGAATTGGAGTCTCCGGGAGAGGGAGGAGGTGAATTGGAGTCTCCGGGAGAGGGAGGAGGGGAATTGGAGTCTCCGGGAGAGGGAAGGGGTGAATTGGAGTCTCCGGGAGAGGGAAGGGGAGGAATTGGAGTCTCCGGAAGAGGGGGGAGGGGAATTGGAGTCTCCGGGAGAGGGAGGGGAGGAATTGGAGTCTCTGGGAGAGGGAGGGGAGGAATTGGAGACGCCGGGAGAGGGAGGAGGGGAATTGGAGTCTCCGGGAGAGGGAGGGGAGGAATTGGAGTCTCCGGGAGAGGGAGGGGAGGAATTGGAGTCTCCGGGAGAGGGAGGAGGGGAATTGGAGTCTCCGGGAGAGGGAGGAGGTGAATTGGAGTCTCCGGGAGAGGGAGGTGGGGAATTGGAGTCTCCGGGACAGGGAGGTGGGGAATTGGAGTCTCCGGGACAGGGAGAGGAGGAATTGGAGTGTCCGGGAGAGGGAAGAAGTGAATTGGAGTCTCCGGGAGAGGGAGGGGAGGAATTGGAGTCTCCGGGAGAGGGAGGAGGTGAATTGGAGTGTCCGGAAGAGGGAGGGGAGGAATTGGAGTCTCCGGGGCAGGGAGGAGGGGAATTGGAGTCTCCGGGAGAGGGAGGAGGGGAATTGGAGTCTCCGGGAGTTGGAGGAGGGGAATTGGAGTCTCCGGGAGAGGGAGGAGGGGAATTGGAGTCTCCGGGAGAGGGAGGAGGGAAATTGGAGTCTCCGGGAGAGGGAGGAGGGGAATTGGAGTCTCCGGGAGAGGGAGGGGAGGACTTGGAGTCTCCGGGAGAGGGAGGGGAGGTGAAAGTGAGGCTCCGGGAGAGGGAAGTGAGGATTTGGAGTCTCCGGGAGAGGGAAGTGGAGAATTGGAGTCTCCGGGAGAGGGAGGAGGGGAATTGGAGTCTCCGGGAGAGGGAGGAGAGGAATTGGAGTCTCCGGGAGAGGGAGGGGAGGAATTGGAGTCTCCGGGAGAGGGAGGGGAGGACTTGGAGTCTCCGGGAGAGGGAGGGGAGGTGAAAGTGAGGCTCCGGGAGAGGGAAGTGAGGATTTGGAGTCTCCGGGAGAGGGAAGTGGAGAATTGGAGTCTCCGGGAGAGGGAGGAGGGGAATTGGAGTCTCTGGGAGAGAGAGGAGGGGAATTGGAGTCTCCAGGAGAGGGAGGAGGTGAATTGGAGTCTCTGGGAGAGGGAGGAGGTGAATTGGAATCTCCGGGAGAGGGAGGGGAGGACTTGGAGTCTCCGGGAGAGGGAGGGGAGGCATTGGAGTCTCTGGGAGAGGGAGGAGGCGAATTGGAGTCTCCGGGAGAGGGAGGTTTGGAATTGGAGTCTCTGGGAGAGGGAGGTGGAGAATTGGAGTCTCCGGGAGAGGGAGGAGGGGAATTGGAGTCTCCGGGAGAGGGTGGAGGTGAATTGGAGTCTCCGGGAGAGGGAGGTGGGGAATTGGAGTCTCCAGGAGAGGGAGGTTTGGAATTGGAGTCTCCGGGAAAGGGAGGAGGTGAATTGGAATCTCCGGGAGAGGGAGGAGGGGAATTGGTGTCTCCGGGAGAGAGAGGGGAGGAATTGGAGTCTCCGGGGCAGGGAGGAGGGGAATTGGAGTCTCCGGGAGAGGGAGGAGGTGAATTGGAGTGTCCGGGAGAGGGAAGAAGTGAATTGGAGTCTCCGGGAGAGGGAGGGGAGGAATTGGAGTCTCCGGGAGAGGGAGGAGGGGAATTGGAGTCTCCGGGAGAGGGAGGAGGTGAATTGGAGTGTCCGGGAGAGGGAAGAAGTGAATTGGAGTCTCCGGGAGAGGGAGGGGAGGAATTGGAGTCTCCGGGAGAGGGAGGAGGTGAATTGGAGTGTCCGGGAGAGGGAGGGGAGGAATTGGAGTCTCCGGGAGAGGGAGGAGGGGAATTGGAGTCTCCGGGAGAGGGAGGAGGTGAATTGGAGTCTCCGGGAGAGGTAGGAGGGGAATTGGTGTCTCCGGGAGAGGGAGGGGAGGAATTGGAGTGTCCGGGAGAGGGAGGAGGTGAATTGGAGTCTCTGGGAGAGGGAGGGGAGTAATTGGAGTCTCTGGGAGAGGGAGGGGAGGAATTGGAGTGTCCGGGAGAGGGAGGAGGGGAATTGGAGTCTCCGGGAGAGGGAAGTGGGGAATTGGAGTCTGCGAGACAGGGAGGGGAGGAATTGGAGTCTCCGGGAGAGGGAGGGGAGGAATTGGAGTCTCCGGGACAGGGAGGGGAGGAATTGGAGTCTCCGGGAGAGGGAGGAGGGGAATTGGGATCTCCGGGAGAGGGAGGAGGCGAATTGGAGTCTCTGGGAGAGGGAGGGGAGGAATTGGAGTCTCCGGGAGAGGGAAAGGAGGATTTTGGTCTCCGAGAGAGGGAGGGGAGGAATTGGAGTCTCCGGCAGAGGGAGGAGGGGAATTGGAGTGTCCGGGATGTCATGATATTCAAACACACACATCATGATGGACACACTAACAGGCAAATCAGAGCACACAACACCACAACCAATCACAGACAAGAACACCAACCACATAAAAAGCACGAGCACGACACCTGGTGGTCAGTAGGTCTGGGGAGAAGGAAACAAGAAAGAGCTGTTGAAACACCACAAGCAGGGAGCCCCCCACGTGCAGAGTGCAAAGACCAAGTTGTAAATAGTGAGTTTAAATAAAGAAGCGTTGTACCATATGCAACTGTGTTGGCTCATCTGTGTGTCAGAACACCCAACACCACATGGTACAGGAGTGGATCGATACCTGCCTACTAACCTGCCATTCTGGACATGGACCACACCGGCAAACCGCAGCCGATGCAAGTCACGGGGAACCTAGGCACCAACTGGAAGCTCTACAGGCAGCGATTTGACCTGTACATCCGTGCCACCGAAAAACAGAATGTCTCGGATGATTCGAAGATTGCAATGCTCCTCTTCTACGCAGGCCCCCACCCAAACGATGTCTTTAATTCACTGGTGTTCGAGGAAGGCGAAAACCAGGCCAAATATGACACGGTCATCCTGAAACTGGACCAGCACTTTCAAACTGAAGTAAACGAAACTTTTGAAAGATACATCTTTCAGCAACGCCTGCAAGGTAAGGAGGAGCTTTTTCAACCCTTTTTGACGCACCTCCGGATTCTAGCGCAGTCCTGCGGTTACGGCACCACTACAGAGTCCATGATCAGGGACCAGATTGTTTTTGGCGTTGCCTCTAGTGGCCTACGCCAGCAGCTTCTTAAAATAAAGAGCCTCACCTTAGCGTCTGCTGTGGAAGCCTGTGTCCTCCATGAAAATGCTGCCTGCCGTTTTGCCCGATTTCAGGCGTCCGAGTTGGCACGGAGGGGGTCCCCAGCCGTCGAATCGGCAAGCCAGGCCGCCCACGACGTTGAACGCATCCAGGCCGTCGATTTCTTCCCGCCCCACGGTCCGGACGACAGCGGCCGCTTCCCGCGCTTTTCGCGGTCTCCCGCGCAGGTGCGCGCCAAGAATAACGGCCACAACGAGGGACGCACTGCGCAGGCGCGCCCACCGCAAGATCGCACTGCGCATGCGCAGTGGCGCAACGAACGTCGTGACGTCATGACGTGCAGCAATTGTGGAGGTCTACACTTAAAAGGGCAATGTCCTGCAAAATACCGACAGTGCAACAGATGTGCCATGATAGGCCACTACGCAGCCCGCTGTCGTGCGGCTCAACCCATGGATCCGGCGCATCCTCGACAACCTCGCACACGAGTCAGGACCGTCCAGCCCACGCATCACGACTTCCAGTTAAGTGATGCAGATGACCAGGATGACTTCCGAGTTGCCGTCATTGATGTCAACAAGGTCAATGCCATCAATCCAGACGATGAGTGGTGTGCCACCCTGACGGTCAACCGATCGCGCGTCGCCTTCCGTCTGGACACCGGCGCATCCGCCAACCTGATTGCTTACTCTGCAGTCCAGGCCATGAAGGTCAAACCACCCATCACACCATCCCGGCTTAAGATGGTTGACTATAACGGGAACGTTATCCCGTCCGTAGGATCTTGCCAGCTACAGGTGACTCACAAGAGGTACACGGCCACACTCCCCTTCGAAGTTGTGGGCTCATCAAAGGACTCGTTACTGGGCGCACAAGCGTGTAAGATCCTTCACCTGGTACAGCGCATCATGTCTCTCTCTCCAGATGAGATATCCGACTTCCCGGATGCTGAGTTCCACGCGAATCTCCATTCCCTCCTCGCTCACAACCAGGAGGTTTTTGAAGGCATGGGGACATTGCCACACACGTACAAGATTCGACTCAGACCGGACGCCATCCCTGTCGTTCACGCACCTCGCAGGGTTCCTGCGCCTCTCAAAGACCGCCTCAAGGCACAACTGCAGATTCTTCAGGACCAAGGGGTCCTATCCAAGGTCACGGAGCCCACGCCATGGGTCAGCTCCATGGTCTGTGTAAAGAAGCCCTCTGGCGAGCTCCGTATATGTATAGATCCAAAAGATCTGAACAACAACATCATGCGGGAACACTATCCCATCCCGAAACGAGAAGACCTCACCAGCGAGATGGCGCGAGCCAACATATTCACTAAATTGGATGCGTCCAAAGGATTCTGGCAGATCCAACTGGACCCGGCCAGCCGAAGACTATGCACATTCAACACCCCTTTTGGCAGATTCTGCTACAACCGGATGCCATTCGGCATCATTTCGGCATCTGAAGTATTCCACCGCATTATGGAGCAGATGATGGAAGGCATCGAAGGGGTACGTGTATATGTG